>NW_028288668.1:313745-627491 GCF_059628265.1 Tinamus guttatus
TAAACACGCTTTTCAGCAAAGGAGCCTCAGTGAGGCTGTAAGCCCTTCTGTTCATCCACAAGCTGCCCAACTCTGTGTTCCCAAGCCTGGTGCACTCCCTCTCTCCAAGCAGCACAACAGAGTGGTTTTAACTCAGAATAAAAGCAGGGACACGCTGACCCCTTGTGGCAGCATGACTGCCTTTCAGAAGCAGTTTTCCCCCAGAAAAAAAAAAAGAGAAAGAAAAGAAAAAGAAAAAGAAAAAAAAAACTTGCAGAATTATGCATTTTTGAAGCTGGAGCTTGACTGAGTGTTCCCCACCGCAGAGACGCTGCTCGCAGCCAGCCAAGGTGCCACACTCTGAGCGCAGATTGCTCCCATTTCACTGGACAAAACTCAGTCATTTTTCCCAAGCCACGGAAGTTATCCTTTGGATAGGGAAATGTGTATGGTAAAGTTTTCATTAGGTGACATTAGGTGTTATTCCCAGTAACATTCACCAGCTTTGCTTTGGGGAGTGGAGACAGCAGGAGCACAAGACCAAGTACCGCCAAGTCCTGTTCTGCAGGTACCGAGAACAACTTTGGGTCTTGGTTATTTGAAAGCTGATTTGATACTGTCACATCACTGAAACAGTGCAAATATTCAAGTAGTTTCCTTGCTGGTAAGCTGAGTAAAATTAGGGGGAGGGAAAATAAATGTCAATATTAACACTACAAGTCACTGAACAACTCGTTCAACCAATGCTATTCAAGCCAATGCACAAGGGCCTGTGAGGACAGCTTCCCTAGAACCGAAACTTAGCAGAACAAGAGAGAAAAGCATCATTTGTGCTGTCTAAGTTTCTGGTCGTGAGAATCATTCTATATTAGAAGAAAAATGCTGTAATTTCTGGACAAGCTATTTTAGAATTAGGTATTGGTCTTACTTTGCGGTACAAAGAAGGAAACCTCGAATAGCTTGCAAAATATATCTGGGGACCATTGTGCATTCACAGTTTGCTCTGATTAGGAGATGCTGAGAAACTAGGCATATTAAAAAAAAAAAAAAAAAAAAAGTCTCTTTCCTGTCCTGACCAAAACATAAGCCCAGAGAGTGTTTTCTTCTCTCCTTAAGCCTTGCAAGTTGTTTTTTGAGGCATAAAGGTAATGTTTCTGCATTCTCTTTAAAATGAGTTCAATAGAAAATCCCACGCCTCAGAAAAGCTGAACAGTCTGTTGAGAAGGCAAAGTCCTTCCACACTGCATCTCTACAAACAGGTGAAATTATTTACACCAAATAAAACTCCAGCACACTAGCCCTTTTAAGAGCTGGTACTTCTGCTTTGCACTGTCAAAGCCTGTCGTTACCGTTACTTATTCACTGGAAAGTAAACAAATCTCCAATTCTCCGATCATGTTGAAAATAACTGTGGGGAACCAATGAAGCCTCAAGATCTTGCAGGGAAGTCCAGCTGTGTGTCCCGCTTGAGACTGCAGGATGGCAATGACCAAGACAGGAAAGATTATTAGGGGAAAGCATTTAGATGTTTTAAATGTGTCCCAACAGTTCTTTATGGATTATTAAAGATTGATGGTTTGTTACTTTTACTTTGGGTTCTTCATCCTTCAAACATATGGGATCAAGTATACAGCAGCGCTCTATTCTGTTATTCAGTGCATATAAAGGTCTTTACGCCTTCTTTTTTTAGCAATGATTAAGACATTGGGGGGGTGGTTAACTGAAAGTACATTTTGAAATCATTAAAATAACATCAATTAGCTTCAGCTCTGTTTTAGAGAAAAGAAAATTCACATTGTCGAGTGAAAAAGGAATACCAGTGTCAAATAATAATTTTTATGCCCACACTGTACTAATAAATGTTACAAGCTCTTAACAAATTATTCTGCAGACTTTAAAGCTGAACACCAAGCTAACTAAAACAAAGTGTGGGAAAACGTTATGGCCCCCAGAATGACATGTCTAGATTATTGTTATTCCCACAGTGTCAATCTTTCTTATGTCTAACTTGATAAAATGCAGGTGGTTGAAACTGCTGCAGCAGCTAGAATACTGATAGGCAATAAGTGCTCATGTCACATTTCTGCTATTCTCAGTTAGCCCAAATTTACTTCAGAGAAAAGATGATGATAAGGAGTCTCTTTGCACAAAGGAATTAAAGCATCCATATGTCTTGGCAGCTGCACCATTGGAAGAAGATAATACCACCAGATGCAGAAGAGCAGAGTTCATGATATTGCTGGGTTTTCCTTTATCCCAAATATGCAGCAAAGCAGAATAAAATAGATCTTTTCCTATAGAAACCAAGTTCAAATGGAGCTAACAAACAATGACAAAGACCTACAGTTTTTAGCAAGTCTCTTTGTCCTAGTATCCAGCAGACTGGAGTTTGTTTTGTCGCAGAGCAACTATTTCATCTGACAAAGCAAGCAGTGTACTGTGAGGAGTTTTATGCAATTTGCAATGTAAATTTTTCATCACGATACACTGCTTAGATGGCTGGGATTTTTACTTCGATGCAGGTAAAAGCAACCAACACGTGATTTGTTGACACTGACCAACATGCATCCAAAATAACTGAATCCAAGAGGGGACTTTGAGGATGCTAAATGAGTATTTGGTATGCATCCATTTCAATATTCACTCCTCACAGTTGGGTGTTTGGTTTCCTTTGTTTTTTTCTTAATAAAAATGAATATTTTTATTAAAAAAATGTTTTCTTCCCTTACCAAATAGATTCATAGCCATATTAAGAATTAATCATTTCCACTAGACCTTTTTTTCCCTCTCTTACAAAGCAAAAATTTCTAATATTATGTTCTTCTGAGAAAGTTATGGCAAACAACGAACCATACTAGGAGCCAGGCACTTACTACTGTAAATGAATGTAGCTGTGCTGATTTCAAGCATCAGTAGTACTTATTCTTCTCTCCAGACAGCCAAACAGATTTGATTCTGTTCCTATCAAAATTTTGTTTTGATTTCAGCTGGAACTGGATCAGACCTGATTGAGCTAATAAGCCTCACTTTGGATTAGAAATAGCAGTGCTATGCTAATAACTAGTTCTTGCATTAATTTAAAATTGGTCAATCATACATGAGTAAACAAAGATGAAAAAGAAAAAACAACCATATTTTGAATTTATTTTTTCTGGAATTTAGACACTGCGATATCACTCTCCTGCACAAGTTTTTTTTGCTAACCTCACACTATAAAAGGGCCTGTTTTCCGGTATATTCATATTCCTTAGATTCAAGCTTTTGTGCATTAGAAGGAAACACAGCATTGTCAATGAAAACTGGTGTTTTCGTGCTGCTAGTATCACTGGTTCATGTTATAGTCATAGCAAATTCATTAATTTCTCTTGCAGCTTTAAAGCATTCTTACAAAGCCAGGAGGCTGAAAGCACAGGCTATGGGATGTAGATTTGTGAAGCTGGCAGCTTTCTAGATTGTTAAAGCTTATAAAAATCCAAATCCAAGATAAAATGTATGGAATGTGGGCTTGCTTTCTGAAGCCCCGGGACTTCATCCAAAATGCACTGAGGGTCCTTCCACTGTCTTCTCTGGACTTTGGGTCAAGCCCTTCAAAGCAGAGGCTTAACATGCTTAGTTTATACAGGGCATTTGGTTACAAATTGAAGTTTCCTGTATCAATACCTCTGAGCAGAAGAGTGAAGGAGCCAGGAGGTTAGGATCACATGGAGGAACATGTACTGGTAAAGTCAGTACTCCCCGAGGGAAGGCAGCGAGGGAAGCATATCAGGGACACACGTCTGGATCCACTGCAGAAGAAAGGGTCTAGAAACAGGGAAGCTGAGGCTGGTGCACCAGCTGGGTATTTGCATTTTCTGGCATTACTCCATGAACAACAGCAGAGTGTTCTCGGGTGACATGTTTCTCCCTCCCTCATCGATGGTGAACACTCTTTTCCTCTTGGTGGGATGGTTGTAAATGATTTTAATTAGTTATGCTTGGAAGAAGATATTTCAAATACTACACAGAAACAGCTCTTTTCTACTACTACCACAAAAACAAACAAACAAACAAACAAAAACAGCAAAATAATCTCCAAACTGATCAAATAATTTCTGTGTTCCAGTAACCAAGAAATTCTTTAAGCTGAAGAAAGTGTAAAGTCTCAGCCTATAGCAGCTGCCCTGGAACTGCAGAAGCTTGAAATTTTTGTACTCTGCCTTGCTACCCATTTAAGCTTATCATCTCAGGGGTCAGAGATACCTTGTCTGCTATGTAATATCAGTCCAGTAAGTTTCTCTTAGAAAAGCTGTAAATTATTTTCAGATCCTGAGGCAGAAACAGTGTGGAAGTGGACTACAGCAATAACAGTAACCTGTTTTTCTCAACAAAATGTTTGCACCACGCACATTCATTTCAGAGGGGGGAAAAAAAAAAACAGCCAAAACACCTGGCATTTCCTTATTTCCTCTTTCTAACAACCAAAAAACACAGTGAGAAGTATGTTATCTCCTGGAATCTGAAGGCTTAACTTTGTGCCTGTTGCATTTGGCTAAGTTTTGTTCCAACTCTGAAAGTTTTCGCAACCAAAAGTGAAGATAGTGGAAGGCAGAAATGTGTCGCTGTAACCAAATGTTTAGTATAATCCAGGATGGCTTTTTATCACTTCAAATTTCTGCAAAGCTGCTTTAAAAAAATAACACACACACTTTTTAGTAGTGTACTTTTAATCATTTTCCTGTGATGCTTCCTGTGATGCTCTCCGTACTTTCAATACTAGAAACAAACAGCCAACTGTCAGTGGAAGGATGCTCCAGAACTAAGCCCGAGTTTGCTTAAAACGTGGTAACAATTGCTAACAATAGCTATTCTGACTGCTTTACATACAAATATTAATTTGTTCTAAACTGTAAAGTCCTCTTACATATGCAACAACCTCAGGTAAAAGCCATTCACAAAGAGACATCAGAACCCCTGAACATGTTTCCTTGAAAGGGGGATGTGGGCAGCCTTTCTCTTTAGATTATCTTAAACAATAAGCTTTTGGCAGGAGGTTTCACTCACTGACATCCCTTCGAGCTGGCACATTCCTAAGCAGAAAGTTCACTGCACAGAAGAGTCATCAGGGAGGTCTTCAGGAGTCCCAAGGAGCGCTGCACCCTCCAAGCCTCCGAGAAAGTCTGGAGCAGGAATGCACTTCTGAAGTGGCTGCTTAAAGATCTGAGGGAAACTTGGCTGGAGGAGAAGCCACATGATCCTCTCAGTCCCCTTGAGGAGTCTGGGCTTCCAGACGTTAAGCCCAATGCGATACGACAGCCTTACGCAGCCAAAAACTCACCGTTCGCTGGCAGAGCAATACAACGTTGTGTGGGCTAAGCAGAGGAGAGAGGGAGAGGTGCACCCATCTTTGTCTTCCTTTACTTCCTCTGCTGCGAACTTTCTAACGAGCTCAAATGAAAGTGATGACTTCCCACAGTGAATGTAGCCCTTGTGCAAGGCAGCACGCTGGCAGGGAAGGCAAGGCTGCCCTTCTCCGCCACGTGAGGCAGCCTGCTCGGAAGGAAGTCATTGCCCTGAGCGCTTATAACTGACCTGATATTGAAGCCAGGCCCCGCAGGCATAGACAGCTCTGAGCTTTTGAAAGGTGACGGTGAGGATGGATGCTTCGGGTCTGGTAAGGAGAAGCCTGGCTACCCCCAAGCAGCATCTTGCCTCTCTAGCCCTTCAATATCTTTATTTTCCTTTTAAAAAGCCCTTAGTTAAAAATAATCCTTCAAAAATACAGTTTGCAGATCCTGCAGTTCAACAGGGTGCTGGGAGACATTCTCTTTTTGTTGCTTGACAGCTGGCAGCCCAAGTGCCCCCAGCACCTACTTGTAGAATCATAGCATCATTATGGTTGGAAGAGACCTTCAAGGTCATCGAGTCCAACCGTAAGCCCTTCACCACCATGCCTGCTAAACCATGTCCCTAAGTGCCTCATCTACACGTTTCTTGAACACTGCCCGGGATGGTGGCATTTACATTTACATTCAGGAGGTGACACCTCTCTTGCACTGTGGGACACAGGCATGAATAACAAAGGGAAAAGAGACAAAAATGCCAGGCCTCATGCACACATTAATGGCTTGTCTCCCTGCTGCCAAGCTAGAGTAAGACACATTTGCACTTCCTCTAAATCCCCGCTGCACAGTCAAAGTAGTGTAAATGGATGCTAGGCTAGGTGGGAATGAGGACTGTTACCTTCACAGGGATGATCTGACGCATTGAAACTTGGCAGAAATTTTGCTGTAATACACAGCTTTCTTTACCCCAATGTAATTACGCCAATATAATGTCAATCCACTCCTAGCAGTCCTAAGAAAGCAGAAGCAGTGACTGAATAATTTTGTGCATCCCAAGTCCTTCAGCATGGATCATGCTTTGAGAGACATGTTATTCAAAGATACGTATGAATTTTGTACCAGACTGTGAACATTTGTTTCTTTTGCTTCATACAAGATAATTGTCAGATTATAGATTATTAGATAAAATAGTCTTTATTTATCAGAGTTCACAAAAGTTACCTCATAGTAGAAATAATTCTGAGTTAATACAGCAACTAAAAATTCTACACTATTAACTTTCTCTGATATCCATACAATTATTTGTGCATAAAACAAGTCAAGTCACTTTTCTGCTGAAAGGTGTATTTCAACTAATTTATTACTTAGCAAACTCCAAAAATAGTAGTTTACTCCCTTTAACCTTTTTTGAACTTGTTCATTGTTTTAAACCTTTTGAAATTTTTGAACCTTAACTAATATTGAACTTCTGAAACAAAAAAAGATCAAACTTCAAAAATAAATTAAAACTTTGAAATTTCACTGATTTTTTTTTGAAGTGTGCTGCATTCAGTAAGCTAAACATTTTTTCCTGGTTTATGGGGCTTGATAGCAGCCCCATAAGATGCAGAATATCTTTTTGTCAAAAAAAATCAGTTTGTCTAATTAGAGACAGCAAATTAGGCCTCTGGGTTGATTTCTGCGGCATAGAGTAACTAGTTAAAAAAAGACAATTTACTCAAGGAGGAGAAAAGGTGTCCACAATTTGTGAAAGACTAATGAATATATCTAAAAAAAAATTAAAATAAAGTTCCTAAGTTTGTTCCTTCAAAAATGTAAGGAAAAGTAATAATGGTTGTACTGCCAAATGTATCACATTGCTTCCAACTGCTGGGAGACATTTCACTTTGAAACTACATATACCTTAGCTTAGGGTTACATGACCCAGAGTTAATGAGATGGCCTTTGCTTAATGGATAGCATTGCAATTTGAGCTTTTTATTATGATAAAACTGTTTTTACAGCTGTTATACAGAGCAAATCGAGCTAATTCAGACCAAACATCTCTGCATACGAGCGTATGCAAATAATATGTCTAGTAACAAGGAATGTAGACTATTTATAGATGTGAAATAGTGTGAAATATTTATAGAATGGCCTTGCAAAATGCTCTGGCATTTCACAACCAAAGAACTAAGCCCATATTCATCAGCACAATGTAGAAAAAGAACAAATGCAATCCTTGAAGGTGGAAGGTCAAGTAGCACGAAGAAATCAAGATCACTGATTTATTCCTGTGTTAGAGTTTTTTACCCACTAAGTACTGCGTGCAGTGCTGGGGCTCCTAGTTTGTAGAAAAAGAAATTGGGAAAATGGAGACAGTGCAGCACAAGTGCTTTGAAGATAATTCAAAGGCTGGAAAAAATGCCTTAAAGTGAGACATTTGATTTGTCCCATTTTTTGAAAGAAGACAGAATGATGGCTCAGTTACTATGCCATCTTCACAGAGAGAAATATGCGGTACTAAAAGACTCTCTAACTTAGTGGAAAAGGCATAACAAGAACTGATGGCTGAAAGCTGAAGCCAGATGAATTCAAACAGGATATATGGCCCTCTTTTTATGGCTTTTTTTTTTAAATAGCCAACTGATTAACTACTGAAATAAACTACTGAGGACAGCAGCATTACAATGTTTTCTAGACTAGAGATCTCACTGAAAAATCTGCTTAGTCAAGATATACTGCTCAGTCCAACACCTAGCTAAAATGTGTGATACTCAGCAAAGAATCTCCTTTAACCCGAAATTCTATGAAATTTCCCTTTAATTCATGAGCTCATGATGACTTGAGGTTAATTTTTCAGTTTAGAAATTCAGTTCAGAAAATTCAGTTCAGAAATTCAGAGTTAGTATCAGGTGAAATTTGTTTTAAAATTTGTTATTGAAGAACTTTGGTTAAAAACAGAGAAAACACAAGAGGTTACCACAGGAGGAAAAAATAAATAAATAAAATTTTAAAAAATCCTCACAGTAAACTGCTTTTTGGTGATCTCTAAAACCTTTAGGAAGCTTAGGCCCAAGAAATCTTCTAGTTATTGTGATTTTTGTACATTTCCAAGCTTAAAAAGGAAGCTTTTGTGACAATTTTAGAATCATAGAATAATTAAGGTTGGAAGGGACCTCTAGAGATCATTTAGTTCAACCCCCTGCACACGCAGGGTCACCTAGAGCATGTGGCACAGGACTGCGTCCAAGCGGGTTTGGAAGATCTCCAGAGAAGGAGACTCCACAACCTCTCTGGGCAGCCTGTTCCAGGGCTCTGTCACCCTCACTATTAAGAAATTTTTCCTTAAGTTCCTGTGGAACTTTTGGTGTTTCAGTTTGTGGCCATTACCTCTAGTTCTATCCATGACCAACCCTGAAAAGAGGCCAGCCCCATCCTCCTCACTCCCTCCCTTGAGGTATTTGTATACACTGATCAGGTCTCCTCTCGGTCTTCTCGTCTTCAGGCTGAACAGGCCCAGCTCCCTCGGCCTCTCTTCATAGGGCAGATATTTCAGGCCCCTGATCATCCCCGTAGCCCTGCGCTGGACTCTCTCCAGCAGCTCCACATCCCTCTTGTACTGTGGGGCCCAGAACTGGACACAATACTCCAGATGCGGCCTCACCAGGGCTGAGTAGAGGGGCAGGATCACCTCCCTCGACCTGCTGGAGACGCTCTTCTTAATGCACCCCAGGATCCCATTGGCCTTCTTGGCCACGAGGGCGCACTGCTGCCTCATGGTCAACTTATCATCCACCATGACACCCAGGTCTTTCTCCGCAGAGCTGCTCTCCAGAAGGTCAGTCCCCAGCCTGTGCTATTGTCTGGGGTTACTCCTCCCCAAGTGCAGGACCTTGCACTTGGCCTTGTTGAATTGCATGAGGTTTTTCACCGCCCAGTTGTCCAGTCTGTCCAGGTCCCTCTGGATGGCAGCACAGCCCTCTGGGGTATCGGCTACTCCTCCCAGTTTGGTATCATCAGCAAACTTGCTGAGGGAGCACTCTGTGCCTTCATCCAGGTCATTGATGAATAAATTGAACAGGACTGGACCAAGGACTGACCCCTGCGGGACACCACTAGCAACAGGCCTCCAACTAGACTCGGCACCGCTGATCACCACCCTCTGAGCTCTGCCATCCAGCCGGTTCCTAATCCACCTCACTGTCCACTCATCTATCCCATACTTCGGAGCTTGCGCAAGAGGATGTTGTGAGAGACGGAGTCAAAAGCCTTGGTGAAGTCGAGATAGACGACATCCACCGTTCTCCCCTCATCTATCCAGCCGGTCATTCCATCATAGAAGGCTATCAGGTTAGTCAAGCATAATTTCCCCTTGGTGAACCCATGCTGAATTGAACATGCTTTTCACTGAACATAGCTATTTATAGAGCCACTTCAGACACAAAATAGGATGTTATAATCATCCTCTACATGCCTTGGCAGCCCTTGCCATGCATGAGAGGTACTGTATTCAGACAATCTTTCTTTTTAAACAATAAAAAAGAGTAAATACCTATTTTCAGAGCTTCTATAGAGATAGAGAGAATGCATTAGCTGAGAGGCACACAGAATGCAAATATCTCTTGCACACTTAGGATGTAAGACAGCACGTTTAGCTAGACATTATATTTTAATCAGATTTTCCAACAATATGAACAAAAAACATCTTCTAATGGAGGAGAAGAGAGTAACTCTGCTCTCTCCATGCCAGGCCCTGTAACCAACAGGATGCTTCCAGCTCTTTCCTCCTCGTGACACCAGTGTCGGGTGAAGAGAATAAAGCAGGAGAGCAACCTCTCTGCCAGGCTCATGTGCAAACAGGAAAGTCAGGACCTGCAGAAATAAATGCCTTTGCTATGGCATACCAGAAAGAGGCTTAGTTGTGTGCTCTTTGCAACCCCACTCTTATTTGGAGCCAGAACTATCATGGTCCTTGCCTCTCCTTGGGAAGCTGTTGAAATGGACCCTTGTGCCCAAGGGGAGTATGGCATGGTCAGTATGGCCTGGTGATATGGCATTGGTCAGTACAGCAGATGGCATGTCCATAAAGGCTGTCCACTAGCCTTTATGGGGTGAAGAGGATGCTACTGATTCATGCAACTATTTTAGTTGCTTGTGTGGCCATCCTGAGCTGGATGACAGAAAAAAAGTTCCCCATCTAGTGGTTCTGAGGAACTAGCAAAGAGGATGTGAAGGAGAAAAAGAAAATTCATTATCACAAAGTGCTTAAAAGCTTTTAGGCTAGCTATTGATATAAAGTTTGTATTGTTCATTGAAATTATTCTGCCCTCTGAAGGAGAAAAAATGTTATAAAACTGTAAAACACTCAGGAAAAAAGTGTTCTGTAAAAGACTAACAGTCTGCCTGTAGGAAATGTTAATACATTAGAGGTCAGCATATGACACAAATATGAGTATGCAGCCTTAAATTCTTACAGCAAGTAAAACTTCTAGTTGTCAATAGTTACACGCATATGCCTGTTGCATCTACTTTTTCAAATACACTGCTTCTTTCTCACTACATTCACATTTAATAAAAATGTTCAGAGATAGTCACAGACATAATGCACTAGCCATTGTCTAAATATAAATAAATAATGAAAAGTTTACAGTCTAATAAACAGTATATAACTTTAAAACATCATGTAATGATGCAAAAAAACGCTACTTTCAGGCACTTTCTCATTTGAAAACAAGAATATAAAAGAAGCATATATAAAACACAAAACCTGTGCGTTAGTTTACAATACTGCCAGTAGTGAATGTGATCATGTCAGTATGCGCAGAATGCAGGAAAGTTAAACCACAGCTCAGCTAATCTGCTCACAAACACCCATTTAAAGGGTCCATTTAAAGACAAGCCATGCCAGGTAAAGTCAGCCCTACAACCCCTTAGGCCAAGTCCCATATCCTGCCCTCCCCAGTCTCATGCAACCCATGGATGTCCTGCATTAGGGATGGTAGCTTGGTTTTCTTCAGTCCTTGTAGGACTTCTGTGGCATAAGCCCTCTTAATCAGCTTTTGAATCCTTGAAAACATTACATTTTCACAGCTCTCTGTTGCAAAGAGCCCTATTGCTCAGACATCTACTGTGCAAAGCATCCCCTTTTGCTTGTTTTTAACTTGTCTCCCTCACTGTTGAGGGAAGTGAGCTTGGTTTTCTGTGCAAGTTAAATACATAAGCATGTTTTTCAAAGCACTGAACTGATTCATCAGTAGTGTGGAATCTTTCAGATTCAGTGGCTCAGAATCAGTGGCTCGGTTGGCCTGTGAAAGTTCATTACAAGTGGCTTTTTATGAGAAGTTTTTAAGTAGACCCAGACAGGCATTCTGGTCTAATCCAGACAGCAGGAGGAACCTTAAAACATGTTAAAAAAAAAAAAAAAGACAAGAAAAAAAAAAGCTACTGGCATAGACAATACAGGAGATTTGGATTAAAATTCCAGTTAGTCCAAAGCTAGATATACATCCAGTGCCCAGCATGTAGTATGATGTTGGTCAAGGGCTTTCATTTCCTGTGGGGAAGAGGCAGCTTCAAGTTTCTTTCTTCCTTGAAAGATAGGAAGCCACATGAGTCCCACTACAGAGAAGGATATAGAATCAAAGAATAATTCGGGTCAGGAGGGACCTCTGGACATCATATAGCTCAAGCTCTGCTCAAAAATGCCTCTGACTTCAAAGCTAGATAAGATAGATGAGAAACCAACGGACTATCACTTGGGGCTTAGTACCCAAAACAGCCCAGATCTTAGGTTAGATGATTGCTGGATATGCGAACCTGCTCCCAGAAAGGAATGGGCCCAGAACAACTCATGGGGCATGAGTTAGAAATGTTCCTGTTCGTAGTTTCTGAGTTTTCTTTTCCAAAAAGGCCTCTGCAGAACTGGAAACCTCCCTATCAGTGCATACGGGCAGTTTTCAAAACTGATATGGGTCATTTTATCGAGATACACCTGATACACACTTCATCCAGCAAGCCTCAACCTGAAACTACACCATATAGTCGCCCCAAGTCTGTACAGAAAGGTTTTTGCTTATATTTTGCTTATGATTTTTGCTCCATTACATTTGTAGCACACCAAATGAGGCAAGTACCAGTGCCTGGCACACATGACAGTAGTGAGAACTTTTGGCTGACGCTGTTTTCTCAGCTGACTGGCCTGACGGTTATGTAAAATTCCTCAGAGCGTAATGAAACATTCCTGGTTAGACATACATAGTCTGAGGAGCAGCTGGATACAAAATCCATCGCATGAGGATGCTGGCATTTATGAATAGTCCTTACATCTTCCTGCACATTTACAGCTCTCCGTCCTGATGCAATTATTCAAGCTGGATCTTGGTGAACTCTTCCAAAGTCCTGAGCCATCACATGAAGAGTCATCCACAAACAGCAAGGTCATCAAGCTGTAGCTCGAAGAATGGTTAATTGTCCATTATTGGGTGTATTTTAGCATTTCTTCTCCTGTCCTCTCAGATTCTTAGTGTAGTGCAACACGAAAGATAATTTCAAACAGGAAATTATATCTGCAGGGTGAAATATCAGTTTTTAAATTGAATTAGCCCCATTCATTGCACTATAAAATTTTCAAGTAAATCGAGATAGGGCATACAAGCACAAGACAGTGGATTTTGAAAACAATGTTAGCCTATATAAAATCAAACAGAAACTTCCAGCACAAAAACTAAGGCAGGCTTGCTTTCAACAGGTTGAATTCATTGTTGCAAAAGGCAGGTTCTTGACCGAAGCTCAGTCCATGTTTGCGTGTCTTAAAGGCTGTCCCGCTAAATTTTCTGGTGTCTATTAGTAAGTGAGTATGCTCTGCAGCCATATGTTCTACAAAAACAATGCTAAAGTGTCTCTTCTCTTTCCCTCACCATTTTCCAGGAACTTTAGCTTAAAGGCACACAGCTGTGTCATCCATGGATATCCCAAGGCTTGCTTTGGGTAACAAGTTTCCCAGAGGCATTTGTATTCACCACCCTGTAATTAGTCTGCTTTCCTTCCCTACTGCCAGGTAGAATTTTCCCTGCTGCTGTTGAGATGAATCAAGACACTTTGAACTGCTAAATTAGGGAATTAGAAAATGATTAAGAAAGCTTTATAAAGGTGCTTTGTTTCTGTGAAAAAGGTGGAAGATATTGCCAGAGCTGCCAAACTGTTAGAGACTGTTCTTACTTTAAATAGCTCCCTTAATCTGAAATTCTCCTGAGTACACTCCTAAAAGCAACAGGAAAATATTCAGAAGTGCATAGTGGTAGGAGCAATACTGATGATAAATTATACCTGCCTGGCAAATAACTTGGCCACAGAAATCTGGTTAGCTTGAGCAAAACAAATTTTTAAGTTACTTCTCCATAGTGTTGCAAATTCTGCAGCACCTTCTCTAAAATATATTTTAGTAGGAGCAAAATGAACCATCCCTACAAAGAGCTACAAAGATAGAAATTAAGAGACACTATTTTAAAAACTCATTACGTGCTCCCCTTTGTGTGAAGCGACCAGACATATCTCAGCTCAGTCTACTGAAAAAGAATAATCAATGCTGTTGTCAGCTCTGAAATTACAAGGTTATAAGGCTTATCTTGCAAAGATGCCTAATCTAATTAAAACAGAAATCTAGCAGATGGATTTTGTGTTTTAAACTAAACTAATAATTGTAGGAATACAAGTGAAAGAGGTGAAGTTCTCTGCTATAAACAACTCATGTCAGAAAAGAGAAATGGTTAGAAGAGATCTCAACTGTAGCATCCACAGGGTGCACTGATAATTCCATAGATCAAGCGTCTGCAAGAATAATTAGCACTCCCAGGAGAGCAAAAGGATTAGTATGTTTATGCAAATGGGCAATGAACAGAAAAGAGAACTCTAAAATGTAGGCCCAGCTGACATTGCAAGCATCTGAAGTGTGACATATGACCAGAGCAGAACGCAAATGTGCCTTATATTGATGGGAAAGGAGGCTGGCAAAAGTAAAGCAGTTCAGAAAATGTGCAGAGGACAAGCCTCCCTGCCCTTGTCCATTGTCATTTAGCTAACCAGAGCCTTATAAAGACTTCAGCAGTCTTTGGATCAGGTATCTTTTGCACTGACCAAGGCTTGTTTTTAAAAGATAGCTTCTCTGAAAGGTAAGTCCAGAGCATGAGAATTATCTGCTGTAGCTGATGATGCCAATTATTTAACTCTCTACTTTGATACCATTTTTAGTCCTTTATATAAGCTCCTGAAATACCACACACTTTCTACCTAAACCCATTGAATTCTGCAGGAGGATTTTTGCTGGTTTAAGTCTTCTCTCAACAGGCATCATGAATATGACATCCGAGCAAGGAAATGCATGAAAAAGATCATTAAGCAATGAGACGATGCTTATCCTGCATAGAACCAGGTTCACTCGTTTGTTTTTAAAACAGGAATGTGACTTTTATTTAATACTAGGCTATCATTTTTCCCTCTGAAGAGATATCCCTGTTTCTGCCTATTTTGACAGAACATTGCTGGGTACAGTAATATTCCTGCAGAAGTGAAGAATTTCAAAACTTTCAGTGAGGTCATAGGTCTAGGCTGAAAGCAAAGCATGAAAATAAGAACATGAAAATCAAAATAGTGATTAATGATCTAATCCAGTGTTTTTGTCCTGCATATCTTCGAGTGACTGAACTGCTTTGATGGCACTATGCCACTCTTCTAATGAGCACAGAGGACTGTCTTCTTTCCCATTTCTTCTTTTTTCTTCTTTCTTCTCAGAAAAATTGAGATATCAGTATCTTTCCTCCTCTTTCTTGTTTGATCTGCTCCTAGCTGGTCATACATATTTTAAAGTGTATGATGGTCCTGCAGTAACCACATTAAAAGAGCAAACATCTGCCAACAGTGGCTCCTCAGATAATGCTCCATTTGTCCCTACTCACAACAGTGACGGATGCAGGATGTTGTGTTTCCATAACAATTGCTCCCTGTCGGAAAACAGGATTTTTGTAGTATTCTAGCTTCTTTGCCCCAAAATTCTAGGGCATCTAACCTTGCATACACAGATGTCAATTATTTGCTTTTGTATAAGAGACTGATGTGGTTTTGTAATGCTCTAGTAGGAAAAAAAAAAAAAAAAGAGTCATCACTGTACCAGTAGACAAACTACATTGCACTATTAACACAGTGTGGCAATATTTGAACTTGCCTCACTTTTAGATTTCTTTCTTTTTGGTTTTAAGTGAATGAAATAACCCGAACTGACCACGTTTTTTACCCTTCCTCTAAAAAATATATCGGCTTTGTGCAAAAGTAATTTACTCAAGCAGTTTAATCTATGCTGAGAGAGACAATGGCTTGATCTTAGCAGTCAGAATCTAAAGGCTTTCTGCTGTAAGGGGATTTAGCCATAACTTTTAATTGGCAGTTCAAAGTTAATCCTCGGGGGAGAATGTGATTTGGCAAAAGCACCCAGTCGTAGAAGAAAAAAAAATCATTAGACCATAAGGTTTTTTTCTTAGTATTTGTGCAGCTATTGTTTTTGGGAAACATTACAGGAATAATTGTTGCATTGTCTTGGACTAACAAGGCTCTTCCTAGACAAACCATTTTATTTTTTTTTTTGTACTTTATCACTCTATCAGTGAAAAGGGGGACAAAAGTTTGCATTTCTCAAACTTCTTCCTAGGAAGCTTTATTTAACCCTTCTTTTGAAGGGAAAACAATCTGATAGACTTCTCTTCCTTTTCTGTCACTCAGCATTAGTTTCGCATATCCACAAACCTAAATTTTTCATACATTACTACTCAAAAATCCTCTGCAAAGACGATCAATGAAGAATAAATTCTGCTCTTAGATTTAGGTAGGAAGAGCCCATAACACAGACAAATCTTCTCATTAACACACGAGGATCTGCTCTAAATTTAAGCAATTCTGTAATCTGTGATTTCCCCTCTTTGTTCTAATGATGTTTAAGACTAACTCATGGGAACTAGCTCATTTTTAGAATAAAGCATATGGACGATTGAACAGAGGAGAGATGAGGTCCAAATTAGCCTCCTGTTAATAGATAGAAGTCTGCATTGAAAGCTAAGTTTGGGATAAAAAATCAGGCATTTCTCCTAGGAAGCTACAAGGAATTTTGATAGTAGCATGTAGGAGACCAACCTATTTTTTTTGTGAGTCTTCAGGCAGCAGATAATTATGTTTTCCGTAAATGAATGCACTGTGGAAATATGAAAGGATTTCTCCATCAGCTGAACCAAATTTCGCGAAGATTGCAGCTCTTGCACATCCTTTATTTGCACCACTAGTTTTTTTTTGCCTACTAGATTTTATTTTATACCAACATCCCCTATAAAAATTATATCCCCTATAAAAACTATATAGCATCCTTTATGAGGCTAATCCCCTGATCTATTGCTTACCTACCACTACAGTCCAAATGCTCAAATGTAATTTATAAAATCCCAACCTCTTGGGAGACAGGACAGTTTCACCCTCTTCCCCCGCAGCAAATACAGCACTGAGCAGAACAGACCAACCCATTGTTGGTCTAACAAGCTGCTCTTTCTGGCAGAGAATTCAAGCAGGACAATGAGAGAAACTACAGAAGTGTGTTACATATACAGTCAACTTGAGTTAAACCCTTGAAATAAGTGTTTCAGAAAAGTGATGGGAATATTTATATATATACATATGCCCCACTCATTTTTAATTAAATCATTTAGAGCGTATAGATATATTCACTGTACATCATCAGTGTGTTATTTCAATATATAAATCTAAATATACCTTTAAAAAGAAAGGTATATGTTTTATAGAATATTTAACTGAAATAAAGTCTGAATTACCTCTCTTTTACATCTACATATAAATTACAAATAAAATAAAATCACAATAAGTTTGTATACCCAAAGAATTTACAATTTAAAGAAAGTTAAAACTTTTTAAAAAATATTTAATATGCTGGGGATAATTAGTGTCTGAAATAACACAACAGTAAAAAGGAAATTTAACTAAGAGAACAACTGAATATTATAAACAACATCTGAGGTGTCTCAATGATGTTTTAAACTGCTGAATGCTCAGGTGCATATAAATGTTATCCCGAAACCCTGCATTACTTGCAAAGTTTAAGTGACTTTTAATATGTAGTTTTTTATTGCATTTACTAAAATCCCCTTTCTCAAAATAACAGAATTCCTTTAAAGTATTCTAGAATATATTGTTTGTAGAAAGATTGCATTTTACCTGCTTTTTTGAAGAATTCTTGAAGTGGTTCTTTTGTTTGAAAAGAAAAACTTCCAAAATGAGAGAAAGTGGACAGCTGTTGAAAATAAAGACTTGGTTCAGCTGAGAGCAACAAGATGCCTGGTGCTTTCTGAATAGAAAGTTTATTTGAGTAAAGTGAGTTTTTCGATAAGGAGTTCAGATCAGTCCTTTGTAATAAGCATCTCTAGCTCAAGAGAGAGTGACATTTCATCCTGTGCATGCTCGTAAATGAAGCAGGAATTCCCAGATTTGCCATCATGTGATTTCAGTGAGGAACTAGCACTCGCCTTACTCACAGCACCATTATTTCCAGCCTAAATCAAGCCGCTCTGAAGCCCAAGATGGTTATAGCAAGTGGCAAAGAAAGACAGAGTAAACACATCACTGTGAGCTTCAGTGAGCACTTAACAGACTGTCCTGAGCTTGAGCGCTAAGCAGGAAAAAATGTGCTAAATGTGCAGGGCGAAAGTACCAAGATCCGTTGTTAAACTTGCTGAAGACGAGAGTTATAAAAGACCAGATTTAACTGTTCTCACTGTGAAAAGTCAGTAATATTTGAAAGAAACAAAACAAAAAAGAATCAAATTCTTATCTTCCACCATCAGAAAGTATTACAAAGATTATCCTGAAAAATACATATTTTCATCCTTTGCATCGGAATTTCAAAGACCTACATATTATACTGCATCCTGAGTGCACAATTATTTAAGCAAAGCACCATTCCTTTTGAGCTGCTTTTGCTTATAGCAGTCATAAACCAATAAAAAAACAATATTATAGTCTTGTCTATCACCAGCCACTACACAGTATACAGCAATTGAAAAAACAGATGCTACATTAACAGGATAGCTAGCATTATGTTATACTGGGAAAGTAATATGAAAGTCATTCTGCACAAAGCGAATAAGACTACTGACATTTTGCCTTAGAGAAGTATATGTTATTAGGTAGCAATCATAGTTTTTACTAGCTGTACTTTCCTAAAAAAGCAATTGTACTTGAAGAAGTAATTTTTTGACCTAAAACTCAAGGCAAAGGTGAATGCTTCCAGTTCCCCCCTAGGATTCTCCATGAAGTCATCTATGCTTTTCTCCAATGTTCTCCTTTGATGTGCTCCATGATGGCCATGCAACGCCTCTTTCTTCTCTCTTGCTGCAGGACATTTGATGCATGAATCTAGTGAGGAGCTGCAATAAGCTGGACCATTGTACAATTCTTACTAAATAACTTTTTCTATGTTGTTTTTGCAGTTAGAATTGTTTTTTAAAAAAGTTTTTGGTGCATTTTTTAGGTTATAGAGCACATGTAGTACATGCTCTTCTTTTATAAAATAGATCTCAATTTAATTTGATGGTCTATAAACACAGAGGTGACAATATCTTAGGTCCTAACAAGTTGTTCACAGCTTTATAATTCAGGAAGTGTCTGATCATGTTCTGTGAAAGCAAATCTATTTATACATGTTCCCAGTATTACAGGAAGGCTACTCAGTGACTGCTTCCTAATAGTGTAGCAAGGGACCTATTAACATGAGACAGGTCGTCTTTTTTAATCACAGAAAACTGCATTTCCATAAAATTTCAACAGAGTATGAACACAAAGTTGTCATCCCATCCATTTTGATGAGACAAGGGAATGCAGTTCTCTTTTCAAAAATAATTCTGGTGTTAAAAGAATCCTTTTAGTAAAGCAAATTATACATCTGCAACTTCATTGTCATTTGTTTGTGTAGGTTTTTTCATTTGTTTGTTTTTGGGGGGCTTTGCTTGCTTGGTTGTTGGCCAGTCATGGCCCAAGCAGCAGGCAGTACTGCTGCCTGTATAAACACGGAAAAGATGAAGTTTCTACCTCTACAGAAGATGTGTAACACAGATGACAGCAAAAAGGACAAAGAGTGACCAAGACACTAGCAATCAGTATAACAACTGTGGCATCTCAAGAGAGCACACATCAAAGGGAAGCTGAGCATTCTTCTTGCCCCCGGAGTTCACCAAATATCATCACATCATGTAACCTGCGCTGCCGTTACTGGGATAATTGTTTTAAAAGTGGAAGAACTAGAAGAAATCTCAAGAAGCTGTGCACAATCACATAGAAACCACACATGTAGAGTAAGTCCAATGCCATGGACTTACTGCGCTCTTCCAGTCCTTCTGCGGCTGTATATGTCAACCTGCTGGAAGGAGCTGGGAAAAATTTGCAAGAGTCAACTCTACCCAGACAAGAAGCGTGCGAAAGAGTAACTGAAGTGATTTGCACCAGTCTGCAAGAGCAGAAGAAAGCAGCCCAGCACCAAGAATAGAAGCTGAGGATTCCTTAGGGAAAAGAGACAAGGGCCAACTTGAGACATGGGCATCTTCTAGCAGAAAGTGGTTTTAGAAGCAGATTGGCAGCAGATTTGTGAAAACTGGAGAAGTTGGGCAGACTTGGCAAGACTTGTGGTTCAGAAGGAAGAAAATCAGCTGCATTTCAGTATCCTCAATCATGTTCTGAGAACCTGACAGAAATAATGTTTCAGTGTGATGAAAAATGGGGGGAAAATGTATACTTTTTTTTTTCCACTAGAGCCATAAAGTGAGGCCAACAGGAACTCCAGTAAAACTGCTGAGAAAAAAACAGTATACCTTTTGAGCTCTCCTTGCTGCCTGCCACCACAAAGCTGACTCGTAGCCAGAGTGCCCACACAGCCTAGGCCCTGGAGGGACATCTTGCTGAGGTGGGTGTAGGATGAATAACTGGTCGGTGCGGGAAGGAACATGGCTCCTGCGTCACCAGGCAGGCAACTCACGTCCCAGCACCCCCCAGATTGCAAAGCTGTAGGGGCAGTGTCCAGGCAGGTCTTGACCAAACTTGTGGCACAACAGAAATGCGAAATGTGGGAATGGCTTTAAGGATTATAGTGATGCAGGTATTAACCTAGAGGTTGCAGCACGAAGTTCATACAGGTCAGAAAAGGCTGAATCAGTAAAGGGAGTATGTTTAAAGTGTCTAGTTCTAGCAAGATGCTCAAACATCTGTGTTACAGAACTAGTGACTGGCTGGGACAAGAAGCCTTTATCCCAGGGACAAATTAATTTTAGAAAGCAAAGAGCAAGATGTAACCCAGTACTAATGCCAGACTAGACAAGGCTCAGGCTGCCAGGAGTGAAATGAGATGGAAGACTACACTCACACGCAGACGATGAACTTGGCAGGAGTGCTCTAAATTGATGGCAGATCATTGACCCATGAAATGCCACAGCCTTTGCTATGCCAAAGGTCTGACTACATAACTGAAGTGGTCTTACAGGGGTTTATGATGCTTCATTCTTTCAAGGAATATATCGGGCATAGGAAGCATGAAAGCCAGGAACACAGTGCTGTTGGATGCACCAATTCTCTTCTTCATGAATTTAAGAAAAAACAATCAAGTCACACCATAGAATTGTACCAGAGAGAATTGTTTAGTATATTTGTTAGTCCCTCTGTCTCAAGTCTCTGAAAATTATCCATTCAACATGATGTTAATGTACTACATGAAACATCATAATTTGGACTTGCAAAGAATCTATAATGGGAGCAAAAAGATAAGCCAATAATACTTATAAAGTATTAAATCATATCTAGAAAAGACTCCAAAAAGAAAGCTGTGCTGTTGTCCAGTTTGATTTTGGACTTTGCGTCCATATCAAAGCAATAATTTTTCTCATAGTTAATTTTGAACCTTTTTAGTTTCAATGGATTAGAACTAATAGAGCTGGAAGGCAATCAAGTTTTGGTTTTAGTTTCATTATCTGCCTTTTCAAAGCTAAAACACAGCCTCAAAACCTTCTATATTTTTGTTCTGAGAAAATTATCATACGTTTATATTTTGTCAATTAACATAAATGCATAAATAAGATCATAACCTGTGTATTCTAAACAAGTCCTCACTATAGCTGCGGAGTGAACACATATTTCTGTGACGGAGAATAGCAGGCCTGCAAACAGCCTGGCTGTTGTGTGAAAATCACGTAGCTTAGCCTCAAAGAGAGGGGCTTTCGCATTCCTGACAGACTTTCCCGGAGGGTGAGCGCTGCTCGCTGAACCCGAAGGGCTGGAGGAGGAGCAGGGGGGCGGGGAGCTCCGCTGCGGCAGCTCCTTCCAGTGCAGGACAAAGCGGAGCGCATGGGCGCGCGGCACAGGGGCTGCCAGGGTCCGAACTCCAGGGTTTGACACTGGGCAGCATGCCTGGCACAAGGGGCACAAGCAGTCCTGGGCCCACACCAACAGGATCTGGCAGCATGTTGCTTATGATCCTATATTTTCTTCAGTATTTGGAAAAGAGTGTGGGGCTTCACACTACAGGAAAGACATGGAGGTGCTACAGTGCATGCAAAGAAGGGCAAGGAAGATGGTGCAGGGGCTGGAACACAGACCTTATGAGGAGCAGCTGAGGGAGCTGGGGTTATTTAGGCTGGAGAAGAGGGGCTTCAGGGGAGACTTCATCGCTCTCTACAACTACCTGAAAGGAGGTTGTAGTGAAGCAAGAGTTGGTCTCGTCTCAAAATAGCTACCGATAGGACAAAAGGAAATGGCATTAAGTTGCACCAGAAGAGGTTCAGGTAAATAACTAGGAAGAATTTCTACCCAGAAAGAGTGGTGAAGCATTGGAACAGGCTGCCCAGGGAAGTGGTGCAGTCACCGCCCCTGGCAGTGTTCAAGAAACATGGTGTTCAAGAATGAGGTGCTTAGGGACATGGTTTATTAGGCAGGGTGGTGATGGGTTTACAACTGGACTCGATCTTGCAGTTTTTTTCCAGCCATAATGATTTTATGATTCTGTGAATAAACTATACACCCATTCATAGAAACAAAGACAAAATTCAAGCTGCTGATTCACACGTTGCTTGTATTTTTCATCAGCACATGGCCATCGCCAGGGCTGGGCCTTTTGCCAACAATCTCCCATTTGGGTACAAACATGAACGGTTGGATACCGAGGGACTGCAAAGTGACCCTCATGATTGCCAAACCAAAGCCTTGCCTCTCGTAGTGCCAAAGAGCAACCAGCAAAGCTCTAGTTCTGGCACCCAAGGAACTCTGCTCAAGATGAGGAGCAGCAAATCTCATGCAGCCCATAGAGCTGAGCCTCAGTGAGGTGTCCAAGCACCAGGCAGACCATGCGTCTTTCCCCACCTGGCCCCAGCATTTCTTATGCAGCACTAAACCCGATGCTGGTGAAAATGCCCCATAACCTTGCAGGATATTTATATTGCACGTGAATGGGCAACTCATCCAACTAAGTGCAGATGAGAGGAACCAGGGCCAAAAAGTGTGCATTTCTCCCTGTTAGTTGGGAGCCCAAGGGTACCAGCTCAGCTCCGAGTTCTACACTGGAGATGTTTAAATGAGGCATCACACGCATTTAAGTTTGTAAGTGAGTTGCAGCATACTTTAGACATCTTCAGATTCCCCAGTTTGGGTTTCTTCTTAAACAGTAACTGCGTTATGCATCTAATCTAACCTGCCTCCTACATTTCCTCTATAACATAAGAGAGTTGTCTTCACACAACGCTAAGGGACAAATCACCCCAGCTCCAGGTAAGGTGGGATTCATGCTAGCAAATTTTAGGAATCTGCCTGGAAGTTACAGTCCTTACTGTGTCTGGAGAAGCGGTCAATGCAGTCACCAGAGTATAGAAAGAATCCTCACCACAGCTAGGTATATAATTCAGGATGAAACTAAAACTTTTCAGGGTTGTAATTGATTTGCTTAATTAAGCCTCCATTTCCTAAAATGGAGAGAATAGATGCTGAGTTCATATATGGATGTCTCTAACATAGACATCTAGATTTAGGTGACTCAATTCGGTATGGTGAATACCATGAATAGCATCTCCTTAGCAGTGTTCTGGAGTAAAATACTTCCATCTCTTAGAGAATAAATGGGGAAAGAGTGGCTTTGAGCTCTCTAGAAGAGAAAGTATGAGGGTAAAAGATGTGGAGAGGGAGGAGGGGCGGGAGTCTGACTTAGATTTATACCTGAAAACTTTGCAGCTACAGTGAGTGTGACAAGTGACTGATTTCCTCTGCCTTGCTACTGAATAGCAAGACAGGCTTTCCAGAGGCAAGTCAGAGCTTAGATGCCAATTTGTCACTCTGAAATGAACATCTGGAAAGCTGATGCTGAAGTAGGTCAGGGCTGAACAAAAAGCCTATTAACAAGTGAACTTGAATGAAAGGTTTGGCCTTGTGTAATATAAGGGAATGAACAGGCAATCCGGTCAGCGCTATAGCAAGGAAAAGAGAAGCAATGCATCTTTGAAAGCCAATCCAGGGATCTTTTAGAGCAAGGCCCCAGCAGTATTGCTTGCCTTGTCATTCACTCCTGCATGACAGAGCCCAGGGTAGGTTTGTTCATCACTGCTGCCAGAGGCCTCCAGGTATTTGATACCAGGCTATAGCTCTCATCACACTGGGCAGCTCACCGCAGGAGTCCTTGCCTTGCCAGCAGCAAGAGGGCCCGCAGGGAAGACGACAGCGCTCATGAACCTCCGCGCCCGCCCTGCAGCGTGCTGCTGGCGAGCAGATGGCTTGGACACATCCCAGCCCTCTTATCTTTTGCTCAATCCATTGTGAAACACTCCATGCAGCAGGTCATGGGATCTGGCCGGGGAGGGGTGCAGATCACAACGGCGCCCTTTGGGCTCGGGGCCCTGAATGGCGCCATTGACTACCTGCCGCGGCGGCCTGCGCACCAAACACCGCGCAGCCGCAGGTCAGCGAGCCGTCCGCCAGATAACACCCCGCGTCGGGGCACAAGGACAGGAGAGGCATCTGGATGGTTCGTGGAGGGCTATTTGGACCATTAAGTCTCTCTCTAAGAAGGCATAATTATGAGAGCAAACACCCTTTTAGGCATGAGCATATACGTCAAGAGGCATGAGACAGTACTCACTGCACAAGGGCAGCTTCCTCTTTAAAAGTCATCCCATATCTTTAGGGTTAATCACAACTCAGCTGAGGCAATTATAAAGATAAATCTGTTTATCTTTTATAGATAGTAGAAGAAGAAATTCTGAGCAATTCTGAATTCTCTTTTTACACCTATTCCAGCTTCTGCATCTAATTCAGATCGTGTCAGCTTTCTAATTCCCCACCCAGAACTGATCTAGAATAGATCAAAGGAAATAGTCATTCCAGGCTAGCGATGCTGGTGTGCCCCTGCAGAGACAAATGCCCTGCAGAGCATTAAATGGGTGTATGCGGTCACTCTGTCTGCAACTCAGGCAGAACAGCAAATGGGAAAGCTTAGTCAAACTGGGAAGTTTACTAATTTTCATAAAAGAAGGTATTTAACTGCTATGATTTTCAATGGAAGTTTAGTAGTGGTTCATAATTTTTTTTCCTCATCAGAATTCTCTTTCCCATTTTTTCTGTACGTGTATATGTACAGTTTATACATATATACTTTATACATAACTGCTCCTTATTACACATTTCCTAACATGTACAAGCCTGTGTTCATGGAATTGCATGCTAGTCTGGTTGAGTTGAAACATCCCTCTTCCCTGCAGGTTTTAACATTTGCCAAAAAAGTCAAAAGATTTTCTTCTTTCACCAAATTTTAAAGTGTAGCTATCTCTGGAAAACTATCATTTGAGAACATCTCACTATAACCTTCATCTATACATCAGATATGAGTAGGAGAGGTGTATTTTGCAAATCACTGTTTCAACTTGCTTCACAGTTCCCATTTCTGAACTTCCATTTTCCAGGGAAAAGGTGCATTCTGTCACTGAGAATAGCAAAGATATTTCACATTAGCTTCACATCATATTAGAAGTTCCAGTAAGACCTAGTGGCTCCTTTCTGCTGCTTCTCTTTTTCTATCTGCTATATGGTTTTTGGTACTAGCCTCATACTTTCCATTGCGTCTCTTCAAGAGGCAACTACTCACAGGTGATCTGGGCTTTTCCCATCTTCAAAGGTTCCAGCATCCTATAACAGAAAACTTAAGTATTATAAAGACTAACAACTTAATAAAGCTCTATTCACCATTGTAAGTCCAGTAAGACCAAAAGCCAAACTAAAAGGGAGCCAACTCTGCACCAACACAGGGGACATTCTCAAGTAACCACAGGTGATTCCTCATTTCTTAGTGACATGCAAAGTATTATCTCTAAAGACTGGACCTCTTCACCCAGGATCCCAAGAACAGCTTATTGCTGAAAATGCAAAGTCCATTTCAGTAGCAGAAAAGCATCATTTCATTTCCTGGCAGTTCTTAGCTCATCAAATAAACCCTCCATTATGCAAAAATCCCAGAACTCCTTAGAAGTTATCTTCAGAAGAATGCCTGCTTGATACACAGCTATAGAAAAGGACAGCAAGTGGCTTTGCCATCACAAACCAATTAGCTTTGAAAGTGGCATACCCACTTCAGAAGGCAAATACATGGTTTTAAGATTTTTGCAATACCAAGGGGACATTTTTTTAAAAAAAATCTGTTCCCACTATTATAAAGTACTGTAAAATATGCTGTATGGATATTAAAAGGCCATATCTGCATCACTATATCCACTGCTCAAATCTGTAAACTGCAATCTGTGGTGGCATCTTCATGGAGGATTCCAATAAGCTTTATGACTACTTCTATCTCTAACCTAAACAAGGAGGCACCAAAAAAACAAGGGCACCTCTGCACCATCTTTAGTCTTCTTTTCTTCTTTGTCTTCCGAAGTATTTCCTCTTTACTGTCCATACACTGGTCACCCACAGAGATGTATACCCTTTCTTAAAACAGTCTCTGTTCATCTTCTCAACTTGGCTTTTCAGGTTTGGTGATGCCTAACCTGGAACAGATACCTTGCAACTCCTCAGCACCCAGCAGTAGCACAGTTACATTAGTAGCATGAGCTGCCATCATCTTCAGGCAACAAATGAGAGCCTCAGGAATTCAGAACAGCAATTTGCAATGACATCTGAACAAATCATCGGCAACTCAGGAAAGTGTCCCAAGATCGCCCATGTCAATATAAGGAACGGTCAGGGTTTGCAATGGTTTTCTTTCCTACAAGTAGCTGGAAAGCAGGCAAGAGCAAAGCATCAAAGAAATATGTGAAGTACTCTTGCAAGATCATTTTTATCAATGGAGCCTATGTGAGAAAATACCATTTCTGTACAAAGTAGTAACTTTGATCTCCTGACTCCTAGTCCTGTGCCTTAACCACAGAGGAAGCTCAAAAATCTCCCACAGGCTTCTGCCCTAATCATCCTCATGTTAATCTCATTGCAAACTGCCTGGGACCCAGCACAACAGTCTCGGAAGCAAACACAAAAATGTTGTATCTAGCAACATGCGTGCAGCACGCAACAGTTCTAAACATTGAACGAAGATGAGAAGAGAGTCCAGGAACTGCGGTCAGGACTGATTTCACCTAGAGCCACACTACCCTTTTTAAGGAAGATGTTTGTAGCAAGTACATTTCTTACTCTCATGGGCTTTCTTCTCCCAAAACATACAATGTGTAAACATGCCAGTCTTTTGACAGTACAAACAAAAGGAAAATATATATATATATATTAAAAAGACTTCTGTCATTCAAAAAGGTTTAATTTGGGTCTTTGAATAATAAGCCAGAAAGACAAGTATAATCTTTTGGCCCTGGTCACAGGATGGCTTTCCCACTTTAGTTATCAAGGCTCACAGTACAAAATTTAAGGTCAGCTTTATACTGCCTTCAGGAGACAGATGACAGCTAACCTTACACTAAGCTCAATAACACTGCTCACCTCAATTATCTGAGCAGGTCTGAACTGGCAAAATGAGTTTACACAGCCTTCTTTCCTCTCCCGCTTGCTCTTCCCTCGTCCACCTCACAGTGTGTCAGCACAACCCTTTGCAGAGCTGCTTTATAAACCAGAATGAGGATGTGATCCCAACTTGCAGAATGAGATTCACGTCACTTGTAGTAGTAGTAATAAGCAGAATGGGAGAGTGGTTTAACAGGATTCGGAGGCGAAGTACACTGTTACTGCATTGAGGTCAGACAAAACTGCCCAGGAGATCCTCCTGTTGAGTCACGGTGTTCAGAACGGACCCCCGCCCCCGCTGGATCCAATCTTTGCCAGCAGTTTATGTGCACCGGCTTACGTGCGCAATTAATCCAGAGAGAGAACTTAGCAAAGCTGACCAAGTTTTAGCTGTTAGACACTTATCAAGGGTCTGTCGCCAGCAAGGGCTCTCTCAGCCTCGAGGAGAATCCTTGCAGCGCCTGCTCAGGGGCCGATCCTGGCAGGCAGCCTGCGCAGTGGTGTTTAATGTGGTGTTTATGGTGGCGCTTCTGTCCCACCACTTCTGCATCACTCTCCCACTCCTTCTGACCTCTTTTTGATCTCCATTTTCAGTTTGCCCTTCTCTATGCTTTCCTTCGTACTTTTTCTCCAGGGAGAATGCTTGTGTCCTAAGGAACACCAAGAGCTCTTTGGCCAAGGCTTTTTTCATTACTAGCTAAAATGGACTTTTCACCTTTGAACAAATGAAACTCACCCTAACTGAGCCTGGAAGGATACCTGCTCCTTTTGTAACTGCTTGGTGCTTGCCAAATCATTTCACCTGTGGACTTGTCACTCTCCTCTTTGCCTAATCAAACCTTCAGTGATGCTTTTTTGGCCCTGACTATTTGTAAGGACTTTCATATCCATTTTCAGCTAGTTGAACACATTTGTCCCTTACAGTTCCTTAAAGTTTGCACAGGTCTACAAGAAAAAAATCACTGTTATTGAAAAAGTACAAAGAATAAATTCACTGTTGTTGGCAAAAGTAATTTTGGGATCAACCGCAAAGAAAGTACAAATGCTTGCCAATAAAGTACAAATGCTTGCCAATAGCGGCAAACTTCAGAAAAAAAATTAATTGTAGCAATATTCAGCCGCATGACCATAAAAAACACCACAGTAATATTTTCTGTGACAGAACTTTTATTTGGAGGGAAATTATAACTTTTGCATTTACATGGCACAAATTATATACAGTACACTTTCCATGATAAGAATTATGATGCTGTTTGCAGAAAGGTATCAAATTTGAGATACATAATGCATAAGCTAAAATATACAAATCGAGGGTGGAAGTAAACCTAATGGCCATTTTTTTTTTTATCATCTATAGAAGAATTTCAAGGAATAATGTTAATTCAATGTTCAAAAATCTTTAACAAACTTCTAGTAAAGTTAATTGAAATATTTATAATACTATTTAGTTGTTGCACAGTATTTCCAATATACAATCAAGAAGATGCACAGAACACAACACTTTATATGAAAAAAAAACCTAACAAAAAAACTATTGCACCCACAATTTAAAGGTTTTGCTGCCTTTTGGATGCTGCACTACCATATTTATATAAACATTTACAACACTTCAGTAAACACAAAGGTTCTAAATATAGTGCAGCATTACGGGGGAGCCACTTTCAGCTCTTAAAATAAATGTTAAATGCCCACATACCGTGCCATTTATTCTAAGCTGATGATTTAAGCTGTACCCTTTAGTTCCTACTGTGAGTAGCAAACACACTTTCCCCGTGTCAACAGATTAGCATAACTCTGGCTGTACATATTCTATATTCTGAACTATAAACTGTCCTTGGCTTCATTGTCATTTTGGCATTTTGCCTCAGTGCTTGTGACAACTCTCTTTCATCTTATGCTCTTAATGCCCTGTTAAGTAGTCCTGGGTAGAATCTGAAGCAAAAGAATCGGCATCTTCGTTATCAGAGTCATCGCTGCTGTCATCCGCAGCCGGCTCTCCCGTCAGTGCTATCCGGGCATAATCATCCGTGTCGATGGACTTGCAGAAGTGAATGGCATACTTCAGTTTTTCCTCTAGCACTTGCTTACAGGAATATCTGGGCAGCTTCAGCAGAAAGAAGCAAGTGTACGACTCGGGAAGGAAGTGGTCTGGAGGATTGTATTTATCCAACACCTGCCAAAACCAAGAAGCACAATATTTCTCATGCACTGTCCAAATAAATATTGAGCTGATATGTTTGATGTTTTTTGAACAGAATGTTACATTTGTTATTCTGATGCTACTACTTCTTAAAAGAAAATTAAAAAAATCCATTTGCCTTACACTAAATAGAAAAGCAAAACATGAACTTCTTTGATTATAAATATATGGCTGAGAAGGATTTTTAAAAAAGTAATACAACACCGAATAATGACTTCAAATTAAAATTTTGTTTATGAAGTTAGCTGAAATGACTGTAGAACTAAATGAAATGCTAAATAAATGCCAGCCAAAACAACTGATGAGAGCTACCAAAGTAAACAGTTGGGAATCTTAATAAAGAGAATATCCACTTGTGAAACACAAATACACAGAACCAAAACAAAAGAGAAATATTCATGCACATTATTGGTCTCTGTTGCACTGTCAAATATACAGTGAAATCTGACATGGAAATTTCAGTGAAATCAGCCTGTTCTCTTATACGACATGCTACCACCCCTTGACTGCTAGTTATTTGAATATAGCTCCCACATCCCCTCTGTTTACCTGAATAACAAAGTCTCTCCCTCTGAAGTCTGCAATAGTCCTGGGCAACCTTGTCCTGCCCCACACAAAACGCAGGAAGAGCGAGCGTTCCGTGTTGGAGAAGGATTCCATCACCTCCCAGAACCACTGTATCAAGGAAGCTGTTGGTTCGATGCCTTTATATGTTGCTACGGATTTCAGAAGGTGAAGTGGAATATCTGGGCTTCCACAGACCTGAAAAATAATTTTAAAATAATTTTTAAAATAACTAGGAAGAACCGATCAATTACAGGTGATTTGTTCCATCGAACATCTTCCCATCGCGGGGCAAAAAATAACCTCCTTATCTATCCCTGAAGCACATATTTCATGAGAAGTGCATATCCAATCCACCTTTAACAATGCAGAGCTATGAATACTGCTTACGACCTTACACCAGTATGCTGCCAGATCAAAAGGTAATAGTTCTACTTACAAAAATTATTAAGTCCCTGCTCAATTATACCAAAGTAACCTATGTATAACAAAGTAACCTGTTTAATTCCAACAGGGAAGTAAGACATTTTCTAGTCTTCATTTGGCCAAAACATTTGCAATTAAAGAGTGACACTGTAAACAGTACTAAAATGTGGACTTTAGATCAGTAAGAGTGAAGCAACGCTCTCAGCCCGCCAGAGGTAGCAAAGCAGAAGCTGATACCATGGTTTCCAGTTCGTATCCGGTGAAGAGCGAAAGCAGAGGAACGGGGACGACGCGGGCCATGCCCTCACGAACCGCGGCCACTTGGTCGTCAAATTCATGAAGTCTGCAGAGAAACATTCCCAATACGTTCAAGTTTCTGCGAGCACCATTTCTAGCAATTACTTGACCTAATACTTATCACTGCATCGATGCACCCCCTCCATGCTCCCTATTAAAATTTAGGGTCATGCCTACTAATTTATTTCCCAAGTTTAAAAAAATATTTCCTAAAAAGTATGGTTAATATTTTATCCTTCAGCAGATATAAAGAGATCAGAAAATCCAACCATAATCACATAAAATATTTAAATACATGCACACTGGATGTTAAAGAAACATTGTTTATGTTTTCATTTTCTTAAAAAAAGGTAATGATTATTCATTTGAATAATTTGACTTATTAAACAAACCTGTAGTTTATTGCCAGCCTCACATATTCAGCTCTATTATCCAGTGTGATATGAGTGTACTTGGAGCTCAACTGAATGTCTTGACCACTTGCATTAGGCACAGTGAATGGCAGGCTCATAGCTTCAAATTCTTCTGAAGTAGCTTCGTTGTCTCGAATGTACATAAGCCCAGGAATAAAATCTTTATCAACCTATTGAAAAAAAATTCCAACTCTGACTTAAGATCAGATTATTTGCTTTATTACAACATGTCTATTTCATTCCTAGAGCACTGCATCGTGTGCCATCTGCTAAAGCCAAAGCGTCAAATGCCTGACCACAACCCACCTAACTGAATTGCAAAGCAATAGAATGACTCAGTATTTCACACAAAATCACATTATTCTGGAGAGTAGGAGGAGACGTGTTCTATTTTCCTGTTTTTTAGGGTAACATCTGCCAAGAAACTATTATATAAGAAAATGGATTTAAAGCTTAAAAACATAATCACACCTATGTATTCCAAAAGCTAGTTTTGGTTCAAAAGGATTGACTTTCTTGACAAGTAAATGACTCAATGCCGTTACAGTAAGTACATTTCTAGATGACAGTAGTTGAAAAGCAAATCTCTGTGACAAAGACCTGCTAATCTCCCTTAGCCAAGTTCAATAAACAGAAACTGAAAGCTTATGATTTTATTATTATACAGGCAAAAGCCATTTCCTGTAGTAGTTTGGACTGAATTCATTTTCCTTCGCTTTACAACAGTGTAGGTTTCTGTGTCCAGTCAGTTTCTGCATCTTAGCAAGACAGACAGGAACAGCTACAGAAAGGCTTACTGGCAAGGAGTTGGGCCACACATATTAATCTAGTCAAACTCATGAGCAGATTTAAGTGCTCTTCAATTCAGTTTGTTTAACTACTTTTAAAAGACTTTAAATTTAACAGTGAATACAAGCAATCCTTTCATGCTAGCTCAAAATGCAAAAAGACAGTCAAAATTCTATAACCATGTAGACAGCAGAGAAGCCAATCACCCAAGAAAAGAATCATTCTAGTGTCTGCTTGTCCTCTCTAAGTTATATCCCTATGCAGAAACATCATGCTTACTTCACTGAGATCAGCAATTGTCAGGTTCATTCCTGCAAGCTGTTTCCATACTGGTTCAGCCAGGTTGAGACTCAGAGGGCTCCCGGTCCGGATAGCAATGCCCAACAGTACACCTGCAAATTTAAACACATGTATTTTTCTAAAGATTCACAATCTTCTGCTCATGTAACACAAGTAGAACATCACACTGCTGCTAAGAAGTTACCCAGAAAACGAAACATGTTCATGTGCAAGACAGACTTGGCAGCAGGATTTAATAGGAAGCAATCTCTGTTAGCTCCAGATTCATCTCTTCCATTTGGTGTCACAATTAACAGAGGGGTCAGCCCATTCTGCAGCTCCTCACACATTTCTGCGATTGATTCGCTGTAACCTCCACCACAATCATCCACAGATTCACCTTGGAAAAGAGGAAAAAAAATGTTTACAATTTGAACACCATTTCAAAAACACTTTTCTAAATGAAGTTTTGAAATAAACTGCATTTCCTTCTATAAGGATGAGTGGTTAAACAGAAATGTGCTTGAAGCTAAACTGTCACATCCCTTCACATGAAAATATCTTTATGTTTTCCTTGCAGACTAGGGGATTTCCTGTTCCTTGCAAAAAATCATCTTAGCTATAAAATTATTGAAATAGAACAGTTTCAAAAATATTTTGCCAGAGCATAAATAACACTTTATGAGGAAAAGAGAGCCCAGGCAACATGTGATTCCTAAGTGACATCTTAAACTGATAAACCTGGATTTAGATATAGTTCTAAATACATACCACATATGTACACACAGAGTAGATGCAGTGGCTGTTATTTTTCATTAGAAAGCTCAAGGTGACATACAAATAGTAAAAACAACTCAAGCAAAGTTAGACAGGATTATCTATTAAATTTGATACCTGAATAAGCAAGTTTAGGTTTGGAGAGTATTCACTACTAGCGAAGTGGATGCCTTTGGAATTTAAGGACAACTGCAGACACACTTCAACTGACGTTGAGATTTTTTTAAAATCATTTTAAAAGGTCTTTTTATTACCTACCATTTTAAGGGGAAAAAAAAAGAAAAAAAAAGAAAGAAAAAAAGAAAAAAAAAAGTGAAGTTAAATGCTAAATAGGTGGGAAGTAAGAATTCTTACCAACGAACTTGACTTTCCAAACCCGATGAGGTAGCAGAAGGCTGTCGGGGCTGAAGGAACTCATTTTCGCACACATCTGCCCAAAAACTGACTTTGTACCATCAGGCCCAGCCAGTCCTCCTTTACTCCTGGAGCGTTTTACCTATCAAATGGATGCGTCATGCAAGTCATGATAAGGACATATTTCAGTTGTCATTCATTTGCAAATCAGATCATAATATTAGTGTTCATCAAAATATTAGTGCAGCTAATGAAGTGCTTCCAGAGTTCCACACACTGCCTTGCATCTAAGTAGCATATACCGTAGAAGAACCTAATATTGAATTATGGCAACCTAATATTATTGCACTGCAATATTTTCCACTACCACCTGATATCCATCCCTGGATATAGATATGGCATGTCCTACTACGTATCTTGACCCCCTGCGCACTTGCAGTCTCAGGCTGTAAGGAGCCCGATTGCTTCTGACCTGAAAGCAAGATATACCTACACATTAAGGAGAAAAAGACAGGATGGGCTGCTCTCCAGCTTCTGCAACTGTTACCACCTCTGGGACATAGCTCGTTAGCCAACTATCAGTGATTACTAAGATTACCATCACTTATGAACAGTGCAAATTCCAGGACCTACATAATAGAAGAAAAATTTCAACTAATGCCTGGACTGGCACGATCAGAGAAAGCACAGGATCTAGATGCTGGGCCACACATCCTGAACTGTCCTGACATCGAATGGTTGTTCGAGATGATTTCAATGACCTGAGATTGTTGTAGCTACTCGAGACAATCCCATTTCAAATGCAACTCACAAGGATGAGGATTTTTTTTTAAATGAAATTGAGTTGACTAGTCTCTTCAGTAATTTTGGTAGAGCCGTAATTTATGCAAAAAAAAGTAAGTTAATTCCAGCTGGACACAATGTTCCTTACTAGTTCTGTTTACAGCCCTGCTGGCCTTCTTACGTAGGCACGAAATTTATGTTTCCCCTCTACCAATATGTTTTTCGTCCTTAATTTTACAGTTCATTGTTTCTATCCCTACTCAACTTTTTATCTGTTCTGTTCATCCTTAAAGTAAATGGAAAGTTAGAGGGGCATGAATGATAAAATTCTGTTGATAAAAGGATGCCTTCTTCCACTTTTTATTGAGCCGCAGCAAAGATTTTGATCAGTTTGTTTGTTCTAGATTGTAATCCACCTCGTTCATGCATCCTGTCTCTCCTCATACATTCAGTTGTCAAATCTGGATATGGCTTTCATACGTTACACAGAGCACAAGCTGCATTGCTGGCCAGAAGTCTGAACAAGAATTTTTCTTATATTATTTCAAGATATTTAAATAGACATCTATGATATTTAATAAAACTCTCTAAAAGTGACTAAGTATTACTAAAATGCACACATATGTATAATGCTTCTTAAGCACTCACAGAAAAAAAAAAAAAAACGTGAAAAGAACCGGAAGAAATGTCATGCAATTAAAAAAAAAATACATATTTTGCTGCAGGAGATAAACATGAAGCGAGCAAGCACATAAAGAGCACTTGAACATTACAGAGAGGAAAGAAACGTAAAAGTAAACCGAGGGCCAGGGAAGCCTTTTCATTTGCCTTAATCATCTGCAAGTCACAGCCTCAGCCTGCCCTGACTGTAAAGACACTCGCATGCAGGTTGCCCACACGTTCACACTGAAATATCCCAGGACCATCCCACTTAGGTCCCACTCCAACGTATGCCTCAAAATCAACTTGTTCTGATCCTACAGCCTTAAAAGGACGATATCCACCAGACTATGTTTGGATTTTCTTGGAAGGCTGACATACAAGTCCTTCCCATGCTCAGGAGATTCTGTATCAATAAAAGATAGCTTTAATCCAATGAATTTCTAGCAATTTAAAAAAAAAAAAAAAGGGGGGAAAAATTTGGATGCCTAATTCACTTTAAATAGAGAAATCATTGAAATTGTTTTTTTTTCCTTAAAAAAAGAAAAGCATGAAAAGAAGTTGTGTGGGACAAGCTTCAAATCTCACATGCAAATAAATCATCAAAAGACAAAACTGCCAAACCAATACGCAACAAAACCAAGTGTTGTTCAAAGATTAAAATGGCAAGCAACCCTGCCTGAACTGACCAGGAAGGCGTGCACATTTACTACTACCATACATTCAGTTTGTATTTATTCACTAGCAACACAGTATTTTCATTCAATCTGATCATTTAACTGTAGGAATGGTTAGGATTTTGTTTCTAACAAAGCCATGTAAGAATGTTGTCCTGGATTATTGGCATTTCTGCCAGCACTTTCATATGTTGCCATGGTGAGAAAGGCATACAGCAAAACTGTTCATTTAAAAAAAAAAAAAAAAAAAGGACAAAACACAAACCAAATTCACGCATGCCACAGTTCCAACACAGGTGTTCTGGCTTTGTATTGCAGATGTCTGCCTTGCTCATGTTTCTGAGCCATCTCCTTGAGAGATGTAAGTACCTTTTAGATCTATTTAGTGAATAGGTTAAACAGGGATGGATATAGCTCATTTAATACATGTTTCCCTAAACACACTTAGGCTATGCAATATCTTAAAATTTAAAATACACGTCCAGCTTTATTGCTGCTAAAATACATTTTTTTTAGCATAAAACAAGGCTAATATGATGATTAGAGACAGAGAAGGATTTTTATACAGCAATTTGCTATCAGATGATACCATATTGTGGAAAGCAAACTTTTTCTTGATCAGAGAGAACCGCAGCAGCCCAAGAGCTGCACTCCTTGTGGGAGACAAGCTCAAGAAGCTGCCTCTGTAAATACAGAAATCACTTGCTGTGAGCAGAACCATTCCAGCAGAAGAGGAACGAAACTCAAATCAATCTGTAATCTGGTTATCTTTGCATCTAAATGTTCTAAAGACCATGATTTCTACAAAGCTGAAAAATAGAACCTTAGACTTAGATCTCAGCCTCACAACAGAGCACCCACAGAACTGCTGGCTATCCCGTGAGATCCCTTTTCTAAAAGCAAAAGAAGTCTTGCTTTCCTGTGGATATGTAATGGGAGGGTTTTTATTAAATTTCAGTTTTCAGCAGCATGAAAAGCTGTTTCCACAGTATCTGTGCTTGTATAAAACCTGAAACATCAGCTTAAATGTGCCATTTCATATTTATCTCAATAGAGTATCAAAGATAAAAGACAAACAACACCATTCACGCTACTATTAAGCTACTCAATCATCTCAGAAGACTAGAAAGAAAAAAAAAAAAAAAGAGAGAGAGAGTAAGATTCACTCTAAGGAAACAGAGAAGAAATGCACAAACAGAAAAACGAGAAGGTAGCAGTAGCAGTGCTCTAAAAGAACGGTATCTTCTCATGAAGTGATATTAACTGGCCCAGAGGGAAAGAACAACAATTACACTGAAGGAGGGTAGTCCTCAGCAAAAGAGTCTCAACAACTGCTCTGAAGACTAACCTCATTCAGTACCTGGAATATTCACTGAATGATGCAAAATGTCCAAGTCTGTTAATGACACAGGGGGAAACACCCAAACGCAAAATGGGGAGAGGGGGGAGGAAGGACTGGATACACAAAGATACACAAATGTCTGGAGGATAAGCTTATCCTTATTTCTTCCCACCTAAGTGCAATAAAAGGAAGAAATGTAGTGCTGTATTGTAAAGTCATGTACTTCAAAACTAGTATATTGTGATTTCTGAGAGATAAGAGCTTATCAGTTGTAATCAAGGAAGAGAAAAATGTGTTGTTAACAAAAAAAACTCTATCTATGAAGAAACCAAATGCAATTCAAGGATAAATCAGGAAACAGCTCTACAAAAGAAGCAAAGAAATATCAGTGCAATAATTACAAAAGCATGGATGGGGCCACATCTATGCCTTCATGTTTCAGCTATTTACATTCAAATAGACCACTGAATAACAACGTAACTTCAGGAAATAGTTTCAAGAACAAGTCAAAATCTGAAAAAAAATTAAATGAAAAATTAAACTACTTATTTTATACTAAAGAAGAAAAAATGAACTGACTGCAGAATGTAATACATAAAGAGACAAATTTTCTGAATCTAAAGACTGCCTGAAGTTAAACAAAATCAGGCTACAAAGACTATATAACGCAGCTTTTAAAGTTTACTTAAATAACAAAAGATTTCTGCAAAAGCCAACTCAAGCTAACTCAAACATGAAATCGTGGTCCGCACCTGGCACTGTGTTAAGGTTAGATGCTGAACACCATCTCCTTTTTTAATACTAGAAGAAACTAACAACATACCCGAGTTGCAGCAATATTTCACTTCCACAAAAACTATGAAAAAGAGAAGCCCTACATCTGCCAGTTCTTTTTCTGGATTTAAAGAGAATAAGGTAAGGAACTGGAATACAGAAGCCCACCTTTACTAATTAACTCAAAGGTGAAACAAAGTGTTAGGAAATAAGTGAAACTTATTACTTCACATCCTACTCAAAGTTAAATATTTGCATTGCTTATTGGATCTTCTGAATTCACAAGTAAAAAATGGAAAGTATCTGACACCTCTTCAGTTTCCACTTCCTAGGTAATAAAGTAAAACAAGTCACTTCAATCACATAACATGACGACAATTTTTAAGTACCCATAAAAAAAAAGCAAAGGAATGTAAGAGAGGGTCCAGTCCAAACAGAATGTATTTCAGTTAAGTCAACTTTAACTAATTAGCCACAATTTCCAGTTTTTGTATTCTAAACTTACAAAGAGTAGCTTTTCTTACTTTTTACTATATGGTAAAATAATAAATAAATAAATGAATAAATAAATAAATAAATAAATAGAACACTAAAGGAAAGAAATGCATGAGGAAACGCAAGCTTCAGTCTGCTTAAATGAAAACAATGTTTTACTATTCAATGTTTCAGAAATACTTATGGAAAAAGACTTATCTAGCCTAAGGCGTGACATTACATTTTCAAACATCAATGATTAGAGGAAAAAAAGCCCTTTCATATAAAAACAATTCCATGATCCATATGACCACATGTAATGATCAGCACAGGACAAGAGTTTATCATCCTGATTCTAATTACCTTCAAGGGCATTTTTTTTTTTTTAATGTTCTCTGTTACGAAAGCAACAGCTAAAAAATCCATGTGATCATTTTGGAAGGTAGGAAAGACATCAGAACCACCACTCCCTCAAATAATGTAATAGTGTGCTTTCAAAAAGCAGTCCTTTGTCAAGCCAGACATATTTGGCTCATGTTAAATAGCACGGCTATGCTAAATAGTATATTTAACTTTTCAGAAAGTGTCCCTTTGCCCTCAAAAAGTTGTAGGCAAAAATGTACTGAAAAGAAAATGAACAGCGCTTGCTGCCTTATATTTTCTGGTTCTCTGATATAAACACAGCTCTTCAGCACTCAGATGCCCAGAGAGTTGAAATGTAGAGCACTGGGGGCTAAACATACAGACTACACTCAAAACTTTAGCTTAAGCTACCTGTATTCTGTTGAGCTCCACAACTGGCCCATGCTGACGATCTCTCACCATAGTTGCTTGCACAACTTTTCTGAAAGCTGCCTCCTGAAAATGGAAAACACAAAAGAACAAAGGCAATCAAAGGCAATGAAAAAAAACTGCAATCAAATAAGAAAGCTGAACGTATTTCATAAATAAATATGTATCTAGTTCAACACAAGAAAAAGACTGAGATTCTATAAGAGTAACAAATTCTGCAGTTTATTCCTTAAGCAACTTCCTTCCAACTATAACACAAAATGCTAGTAAAGCATATTTTGATAAATACCTTCCCCTGGGATATCAATATTCCCCGTAAGGTGTCAAATCCAACTGAGGGTCCTTGGCCAGTTTCATCAAGTCGTCCTTCAAGATCAAACATTGGAATGCAAGGACAGAAGAGCTCAGAAATGTGATGCAACAGCAGAAGTCTGTTTCTCAATGAAATGATGGGTATTTCCTGTAGGTGATTGTACTCCATAGGAACCTACGGAAGAGCAATCACATCTGAATATATGCTGGAATAATTATATACCGGGTCTTACTAAATAAAGACAATAACCATTCATAAGATGTGCAGAAAAAAATGTATTCTTAGAAGTTCAGTATTTGTTTATTCACACTGTCAAAAATAAATACGTTGGTTCAGTTTTCTATAAAACATTGACAGTATATCTCTAAACTGAAAGTTCCTGAAAGCATTAGAAATTTAACAGATTTTTCTTGATATTCCAAATCTTACTATTTTCTTTATCCATAAACATACAGATTTTTACATCCTGTCATCACCTACCCAAGCATTATGCCCCATGATCGACACCAAAATATTTAAAAAGTGAGAAACTGAATATTCAAAAAGTCATCTCTTAAAACAAAAACAAGCAATAAAGAACCCACTTAGAAGGCTGAGACTTTCATGGTTGCAAGACGGCACTCACATTCCTTTTGATCTGCAAACTAAGTTTACTGTTTAGAATTGAGTTTGGTTATGAATGAAGAACGTTCATTCATATGAAGAAAAGTGCACTTACTGAAAGATTGATAACATACTAAATTCGTTTAAAATCTGTATGTAATAAGCCAAAATATTACCTGTGTAGGGAGCTTGCCAGCATTAGCAGGTTTGCTGGTTGACCAAGCTAAAGTGTGAGCTGAGCCACAGGCTACTCTGTTGATCTTTTTACCCTGAAGTGCTGCAACCAAGCGTGGTCTCTGGATAGCATTAGTTGTTCCATCTCCAAGCTGTCCTTCATCATTATCCCCCCATGTATACACTTCCCCTGAAACAATAAAAATAATTACTACTTCCAAAGCTAAGATAGAGGCTGTGGTTTTTTATAAATGTTTACAAATCACTTAAAGCAAAGAGCTCTTATTTTATAATCAAGATTTCTAGGTCTACCTGTAACTCTGAAATCCACTACGTAGTAAAACTTGAATGTCAGAGTTCGGATGACAATCTGAATGTCCATACACCAGATATTATGAGGTACAATTATTTCCTCATAGCTTGCACAATCATTTAAAGTTTTGTACAAGAAAAGGAAGAAATGATGAGAGTATAAGAATAAATACGAGAAATATACCAGAAAGAGTCTGTATTTATTAGTTCCATAGCCCAAATAGCTGATGTTTTAAAAAAAGAACACGAGAAGATTTAAACCTCTGTATCAGAAGTTTAAAAAAAAAAAAAAAGTAATATGTTGTATTACTATAGAGGACATTAAAATGGGTGCTTACTGTTGCAAGATAATTGGAAACTACTTTTTATGATAGCAACCTTGTTTCTAAGCATTCATTTTGTGCAGCTACATCCCATTTCACGAGCATCTATAAAGCCTTCATTGTGTAGACTGGTTAATTAAATAGGAGCATGAGTTTCTGACAAGGACTATTCAGTACATCAAGCTGCTCTGTAAGAAACCATAGTTTGCATCACGCTTCATTTACCAAGTTAAACACCTCAGCAGGTTCAGGAGACCCTCTTCAAAACAACCAAACATCCTAAGTGCTTTCATTCAAGTGCTTGGCCAATTTGTAACTACTGCTCTGCATTTTCTTTAGACCATTAGAGCTTATAAAGCTTAGTTCTCTATTTTTTTAGTCAAGTAACTTAAAATCTTTAGCTGGGTCTATGCACTCATTTTCAATCAAGAAATAAGCAACAACTGTAAACACAAAGCATGCCCACACACAGGGGACCAGCGATTTTTGCAAATACCTCCTACCAGAGCTGACTGAAAAAGGTTTTTTTTTTTTTTTTTTTTTTTTTTTTTCCCCAAATTCAATATTAAGTAGTAATGAATTTGTTCTTTATACCATCCTCAGTGCAGCAAACACAGTGTAAAGACCCAGTAGCAATTGCAATGACTTTCTTTCCTTGCAGTCCCTGCACTTGTCGTGGTCTTCTCACGTGGTCATCAGATCCGTGGCCTAACCGATGATAATCTCCTTTGCCCCTGCACAAAGGAGACACAACGTTTCAAAACAGTTCTGACTCTTAGAAGAACGGGAGGACAAGGAGTATGTGGTACTTTACCCGTAGCTGTAATAACGAACAGTCCGATCACAAAAATATTTGATATTTAGTGGAAAAAGTATGGCTCTGCCTCCAAAACCTCAGTATTAATCATCCTTAGCTTACATGACATAGGTGTGATTTTGCTGACACCGTAAAAAACTTAAGTTGTTAATGTGAAATATATATAACATATATAGCCAGGTAACACAATCATGCAACTCTGACTGTCATACATTGGTAGTACTCATGCAGTGCAGGTCTTTTTATCACCTTCGCAAGCATTTTTTTTTTTTGTCCTCTTAAAATGATCAAGGATTAGAGATATTCAACTGCAAAAAGAGTATGTTTACTGACCTTGGAAACTGGAACTTAAACGATATACAGTTTAAAGACATCTCTAACGTTATCGGAAGTAAGGTGGAGGGAAATTTGGGGGAAGTTTTTTATTTTTTTGCATTTTAAGCACTCAAATCTGATAGTTTAAACTACAAAAATTAGAACTGTACAGAAAGATTCAAACAATGAACTAAGGTCAAAAGCCTAGGACTACTGCCATCACAATTTGGCAGGTTGAGGTGTCTTTTTGTTTTGCTTTATTTTTCTTTTTAAATATATGACACATTTATGCTGCTTTCTTCCATACCACATGACACTTCAGAGTTAAACTTTTACTTTTGCATCTTGCAGTAGTCAGTGCGTGGAATGACATCTCTGGATTTAGTTCTCCAAGACTAAATACTTGGTCTTTTCCCTCAAAAAGCAATATAAAAAACTCCACAGAACAGTAGATTTTATTATTAACCAAGACAGAGGAACTCCTAAAACATTTTTGACATGGGGGGAGACTGAAACAGTGAAGACAGAAAAACACTAGTATCTATCACAGACAGAATTACATGTACTATTGTAAATACAACTAATACAAAATGCTTACCAGGTATACACTGCTCCAGATTTGGTAAGAGCCACAGAAAATTGCGATCCACATTCTACTTTAACTACTCCAAGCCCAGTAAGAGAATCAATCTAGGAAAATAATACCAAATGAAGTCAAAATTTAGCTGTCTTGAGGTTCATAGACCACAACATCCTAGGTATGACTTAAAGAAAAAGTAATGTGCAAGTGAGTGACTATATTTATTAACAAAAAATGTATATGCAGATCATTCAGCATAATTCCGCTCTATTAACCTTTCTACCATTTTCTTGTTAAACATTAAAAGCTCAGATTCATCAAACCATTGATGATCCTCTCTAGTATGTTTTTCCTTTTAGTTACTCAGTATTTGCCCTTTTTTTCCTTATCCTATATGAGATTAATGAAGTTTAAAATAAAGCAACTGTTTTCATATCGAGTCACATGATGCAATAAAACACTCTTATTTGGGACAGGCTGGTGGACTCCAACCTTTAGGAATGAGAACGGGGATGGCTGTATCCAGGTAATCAGATTTCATCCTGGACTAAGAATCTAAAATTCATTGGTCAGTGGTATATACAGTGAGACAACTACACATTTTTCAAAATGGCAAATTTGTTACTAAGTGTGTTTTTTATTGATTTATATCAGATGGCTACATGGATTTCACTGTTAATGTATGGAGAAATTCAAAGTAAAACAAGCATTCGGCTGAAATAGTTTAATATAAAGCAACATTGGTGACCCTATCTGGAACGAAGCTACGATTTCAGCTGTATGCAAGTTTATTACCACAAGGAAATATGAAGAGTTGTTGGGAGAAATAGACTGTTTTGAGAGTCAGCAAAATCAAAACGAGAAGTTTTCCTGGAACCAGCAATGTTATACCCAGAGAAAATGTGGAAGTGCAACTTTATCAGTGAGCACAAAAATTCAAGACCTGTCATTTTATTCTACACAGTTCACTCTTAGCAACAATCAGGAGAATCCAGATATCCTAAGATAAGTGGAAGTTTGCACATACTAACAAATCGTTCTTCAGGCTTCTCCACTAACATCACAGATCTAAAAAATTAAACAAAAAACAGTTCCAAATACCTTCATTGGTACTTTACAGCCATCACTGCCTCCTCTTCCAAGTTTTCCATAGTCTCCATCACCCCAGGACCACACTGTATCATCATCAGTGAGGCACAGAGTCTGCGCATCTCCACTGCCACAGGCTATGTCAATCACTCGATAGCCCTGGAGAGCTTCCACCTGAAAGACAATCACCTTTTTTTAATTCCCAGTAAAAGACTCAATCATTTAGTTTCAAAAAATAAGACAATCCAACTTCGAGAAGGTCTTCGTGAAAAGTACAAGTCTGACACCTCAAGATCCAGGAAATAAATGTAAGTTAAAGGACTTCTCAAACCAACAAAATGAGAAATCGCTTTATATTTTAAAACAAATTATTCTTTAATTGGTGAATTACTTAAAATTACTTGTCTTTTAAAAAAAATCAGAGAAAAAAACTCTTAAAAAACATGGGTTACTAAAGACTTTAATTCTGCTTGCACAAATTCAGGCTCTTTTGTTGTATGGTATATAGTAAATAAGAATGCTCTTTTTCAAGTAGCTTTTTAGTAGTTTACAGTTTTCTAGAGCTTGTCTCAGAATCTGAATTTAGTCCATTTTAAACTTTGCTGCCATCTAGTGAGGAAGTGTGTAATTTGGATTCATGAGGTGAATCCATGCTGATACACATAAATCACATCCTCCTCATCCTCACTCCCTATCTGAAATAAAGGACTAGAGGCAGTCCAATTCATCATCGTGATCAGCACAGAACTTCATATACTACAAGTCATCCAAAGCTTATCTACTTTCGTGTAAACCACAAGCATGACAGAAAAAACAGCTAGGACAGGTGGGTAGATTTGGGGTTTCTGAGGAAAAGGAACAAGAGCAGCTGGATACAGATAAGGTCCCAAGGTAAATAACGAATCTATAATGCCTTATCCCACAAAACCAAGTACTGAAAAAAATGTGAAAAATCATATATATAAACAGACATACAAACACATACACACAGCTATGAATAAAAGTTATTCACTAACAATCGTTCAACTTCTGTAATATTATCCTTTTGCTAATGAACTGTCAGGGCAAAGGCAGGATAGCTTTGTGCAATAATACTATTTTCACCTCAAACTGTCACAGCCTACTTAGCAAATTTGTTTAGCAAACAGCAATTAAATATTTAGAATAATGTTTTGATTAACTCTTCAGAATTTAATCATGAAAATTAAGCGTATAATTACTATTAAGAAAAAAGTAGTTTGCAAGTGACTTTAATTATCTATCACTGTAATCACTGGTATTTGTTTCCTGGAAGTAAACAGAGATGAGAACTAGCAGACAACGAGCTCACTGTTTACTGTGAATGAAAATACTCCTAGGAAAGAACAGAATTACTTACTGAGGAAAGGATTAATTTATTTCAGAAGATGAGAAGTAGGCAGTCAAGGTGCATCTGAGACCCCACCACTACCATGGAAGCAAACTGGGCATTGAAATGACATGAAACTGAACTACAATTGCCATGTCACAACCTTACTACAGGCCCCAAGGTCACTTCATGTTTTGTTTGTTGCTTTGTTTTGTTTTTTTTTAAAGCCTTTCTCACACAAAACTAATTCCTTATGAGCTGTTCAGTGATCTCTCACAAAGGTTTGCAGCTGTATTTTCACTTCATTCTTTTAACCTATTCTTGGTTTTTAAAACAACCAGTTACTGTCAACTCCCACAAATACATAGCATTGTTTCTTCCTTTTGGTCTTTATACACAGGAATGCAAGAAAAAAATACTAATGAGAAGTTAAGAAGTGGGACTAAAACTGTACATAATGGCAACAAAGATTTCTTACCAGTTTAGGTTTTAGCTGGTCCTCACTGTCTCCATGCCCAAGACGCCCATATCTTCCTTTTCCCCACGTATAAAGGTCTCCTGCAGCAGTAATACAGGCGCTGTGCGCCCCCCCAGCTGCGATATCGACCACTTCTATACCTCGCAGAGACTCAATTACACGAGGACGATCACAAGGGCTGAAATGGAAAGATTTGTCTAAACAGAAGTTTCAAAATACAGCATTCATTGTCAGCAGCACATGGAGAGCGCATTTGAAAATGAGCGTAGAGACACTTAAAATAACTACGTACTTATTTTTATTCCAGTTTAAGATCTTGAAGTTTAGGTCTAAGTAGTCATTCAGAAGTATTTAGCTACAAGTAAACCTACAAGTATTTACCATATTTTACACTACAGTCTTAAAGGTAAACTGAAACTACAAAAACTGTCCCTTCAAACTGTCAAAGCCAAACATTTATCCTTGAGAAATCTGTCCTACTTAGTACACTTAAAATCACTTCATCCTCCATATAAACTTCTTTCTTTTTGCCACTAATAAACAACAGAACTTCTCTTTCAATTTGGGCAATAGTGAATATGTACAACAGGAACAGAATGGCAGTTTTGCTCCCTAAAGTGCTTTGAAATTCTGAATATCTGCAATATGGATCTCAAATGAAATTCCACAGACCTTAGATAGCAAATGATTTGATGTGAAAAATAGTTTGTCTTTCTCTACTTCAATACGTTCATCTCCATACCACCATGTAATGCTGGCTTGTATTTACAGGCAGGACTTACACGAGGCTTCAAATATGTAGCAACTATAATAAACACCTACCAATAGTTTTTAAAAATAACATTTCAAAATTACCTTCTGTTTCCATGACCAAGTTTGCCATCTTCGGCTTCACCCCAAGAATAAACTTCTCCCTCAGATGACAATGCCAAACAGTGCTTTCCTCCTGAGTTCACTGCAACTTTCTTTATAAACACATGTTGAATGGATTCCAGTAAAGTTGGAGTAGAAACTGACTCTGTTCCTCCAATTCCAAGCCTTCCACCTGCTCCATATCCAGTGGCATACAGCTTAAAAAAATAAAATAAAATGTAACGTCATTTGCCTCTTGAATGAGAACATCCTTCTATATAGCTATGATGAATTCTTGATTTTTACTGGAATAAAACTACATGTAATGCCCAAAAAGAGTTTCTTATATGCCTCTGTATTTCTTGAGAATTCAGGAAAATATATATTAATAGCAAGAGTGTTTCTCTTTCAAATTAAAAATAGCTTTGTTTTAGGATTCAATGGCCAGCTGGCAATGTCACTGCATATTCTACAAGGAAGTTCTTAGCACATGAAAAGGAGAAGAGGAAGCTGTGTTTTCGTGCTCTAGAAAACACAACAGTCTAAGGACAAATACAAAGCAACTTTAGTGGTAATATTCTTTTTTTTATTAGCTCAACTAATATGGATAGAAGAAGCAGATAGCCTTTGGGCAATTTAAGTTCTGGAAATGTGAAACAGAAGAGATTACCCCTATTTGAAAGAAGACATGAATTTTAGCACTTCACATGACAGAAGTAAAAATAAGGCTACCTTCAAGTCACTATGAGCTATCACTGACTTACTGGATTTTATTTCAAAAACATTATGCAAAAGTATCAAGACGTCAAAGCTTCGTGTAGTGACTTCATAAAAATCATCATGACCTGTAGGTCTCTCACATATAAGCTATTCTAGATTTCTTTATGTGGAAACACATGTAAACACAGTTGCTTCTTCCCCTGCATTCCATACAGTTCAGTACTACCTTTCATCCACTTTTTCTCTATCCTAACGTAATGTCTCTCAACACAGTTATGTTGAGCAATGCCACTGAACTCTGCTATCCTTTTCTGAAACATTAACCAGGATGATACTGACTGCTGAGAACGTACAGTACCTCACCATGCAAGTGTAGCTCTACCTTATATTCTTGATCACATCCTTAAAACAAAGCTGTTAGCCATATCAAAACAAAGACTATGAAATTTGTTAGTATTCCTCCCTGCTCCATTCCCTATACTAGTACTAAGCCTCCTCACAGTGCTCCCTTGTCATTGATGATTAAAGTGTCTACGATCTAGATCCTGTAATTTCTAAATAACAGGCTTTTAGCCAACCTTGGACAATCTTAGATTCCAATTATAGCTCCATCTTCTGAAGGTGACACAGTCATCTTCACCATTTTCCCGCTTTCCTGTTTTGAGATACTGCAACTAGGTATTACGTGTATCCTGCTCTCTTTTTGAAAATTTGATCACAATTCTGGATTTCAACCTAAAATACGCATGCCTTGTTTCATGCGCCTAATAATGGGTCCAGTACATTGGACTCCTAGGTTGCACTGGCAGAGCAGGGATCCTTTTTATTTGGCTGTACAAGTTATACACATGACTTTTGATTCAGCCAAACCCATTCTGCCTAACGCATTTGTCTAACAATCGCTTATTGTATCCTTACTTTTCCATCAGCAGTCACTGCAAACAGAGTCTGTTCACCACCAATTAACTGCACTGGTCGAAGTGTAGCAAGAGCCTCACAAGGGGTTGGAACTTTGACTTTTGCCCCTTCAATGCCTCCGAGCTGTCCTCGATGGTTATGACCCCAACCATAAATAGTTCCACTGCCTCCAGCTGAAAGTGTCCAATCATCTGGTCGTCTGCAAAAAATTCAAAACAGGGAAATAAAAATGATAAAACAGCAAGTTGTAAAACAAAACAAAACAAAAAAACAAACAAAAAACAAAACAAAACAACAAAAAAAAAATCAGTTTATCATCATACAACAATGAAGGGTGACAAGACCAAACCGGTGACAGCTGAAAGAAATAACCTGTTCATCCACTGGACAAGCTGTTCATCCTGCTCTCTCTTAAAGACATCATGGCTCTCATGAAGAGCATCCATATTTTCATTATCCGCCATTAATTCTCGGATTTTCTTTGCTACCTGTAAAATATTTTAGATTGAACGACATTATTCAAACTACCAATTTTTCCTACCATAGTTGGCATAAAATGCTTTAAGAGTCAGCAGTTTAATGGAACAGTTTCATATGCTGGATGAAACATTTCAAATATTTCTGCACTACCTCATCAAGGAAAAGGCGAGGTAATGGGGTCCTTTTATCAAGAGCCACAGCAACCCTCGATGCCATGCAGTATCTTCGGAACCAGGCCCATTTGTGTGTCTCTGCACAGCAAGGGAGGGTGTCCAACTCTAGATCGCAAGCAAGAGCCACAAGTACCTATAAGCAAACAAAAAGACATTCTAGAGAACACAGTTTGAAAAAAAAGAGTATAGTGTAGAGCCATCTTCACTTACACTCACTAATGAGACAGCATCAAGTGTACCCAGGCAATCTTTCTGTATCTAATCTCTTCCAATTCAGCAATGTTCACAAACCTCTGTGAAAAACACTCCCTAGGAATAATTATCTCTTAAAATTACCCTTTCTATATCAAATACCATACACTTAAATTTTTATCCTCTTATTTTTAACCTAAGTCTCTTTCCTCCAATTAAACCAATTAATTGCTGGAGAACAATGGATCCTGTAAAACCTTTTATATATTTTAAGAACTTATTTTCCTTAAGCTAGACACATCCTGTTTCTTAAATTTCTAACTAGTAGGGCATGCTTTTTAGAACTTGTTTTTTTTACTGCTCTTCTTTACACTTCGTCAAAGAATTCATAAACAAGCTGAAGTACAGGCTCCAAAACTTATCAGTCTTCCATTTGAGTAAGACAAATCAAAAATCAATCGTCAGGAAAGCAACTTACACTGTACTTCTGAAGTGTTTTCTGAAGTACTGACCACCTAGTTAGGTAGTCCTCACCGTGTATTTGTACATTTGATTCTTTTCCTTATCATATTTGATAGGAAATATTTTGTCTTTATTTAGTCTATTTTCAGACTAATTCTTCCATTAATTCAAAAGCCAACAATAAATCCTTTACAAGAAGTTTCTGATAGCAAAACAGCTCTTCAGTGAAAACAAAGAAACAAAAAAAGAAAGACTTAGTGCTGAACTATTTATGATTTGAACTCTGCTACCTTGAAGAAAGGGCTGTGAAGCAATTGTTTGCCACCTCTCACAATGGGATCTTCATAGTCAAACTGTCGCTGCAAAGCCTCTGGAAGGCCTTTAACCAACGCAGCTAAAGCACTGCCTGTGAAACTCTGGAGAAACCACAGAAACAGAAAATTAGTGAATACATTTAACATACATATTAAAAAATAAGCAACTTATTTATATGACTGTGTAAAAACATTAATAACTAACTGCAGTTTGGGAATTTATGTGAAGTATAATTTCCATCCTGTTCCTTATGCAAATTCTTTTTCTACGGCTTTTTGGTAATTCCAGAAACAAGCAACTGCATGGACACAGAATCTGAATTAGTTTTCCTTCCTAAAATGAAGTCTCTTTACAAATTTGAAGACTTATGGATGAATGTTGGCCATTTGCATATTCGCTATTTCCTGGTTAAAAGTGAAAGACTCGTACACCAAGGTCAACATTTTTAAAGCTTTAAGTATGTCTGAACGTGAAAGACGTCAGCAAAAAGCATCACTGGCTTCTTACCAAAGCTCGTGTTTCTCCATCATTATCTCCTAGAATCCGGTTGATGTTAATAGATTGGCCAAACTCTGTTGTGAGCAGCTTCCGTAGTCGTTGCAAGGCCCACATTCTATGGCCAGCAGCTAAGGAAACGTAAGTGCACAAAAGGAAACGTAAGAGCACAAAAACAAAATGCAGGTGCTTTGCACCATCATTTTAACCTCAAACGGACTTAAATTTAAGACTCCACCTACCTAAGGCACTCAGTTGAGCACATGCTGCAAGAGAAGCTGCCAAGCGAGGAACAATGCTCCTGTTGGAAGCAAAATTTAAGCGAAAATCCAACAAACACGTAACCAAATCCATTGAGGGACATGAAAGAATACAACGATCTGAGAGAAGGTCTTTAGGGCCTGAAACAAAAAGCAGAGACAGAGAGAAATGTGGGGAAAAACTCTCCTTAGACTGAAATAAGGATCAAATATGGGCAGGATTCATCTCAGCAAGTACAACAATTTAGACGAATACTATATGTGACCTAGTCCAAACTAACTCCCTTTGAAGGAATAGGAAGAGGCACTTTCATAACATAATTCAACATATTCCCAAAAAAAAAAAAAAAAAAAAAAAACCAAGGAAAACCAGCATAGCTGAACTTTGCCACAGAAGTAACCTTTCCATTGATGGAGAAGCAGACTAAATAGGTTGGATAAGCTGCGTGAAATTAATGAATGAATACTTTCAATGAAAAACTCCTCTAAATGCCCATACAACAGAACATTTCTATCTCTTCCCGTTGTATGAGTGCACCTTTCAGGGCTTTCTCTTGAAAATGCTTACTAAGTATCAATGAAAATGTTTTCTACATATGCATGTGGGTAATTCAACTCTGGCATGTAAACCTACATCATGCAATAAATGTAATTGTAGAAGAGATGTACCACTACATCTACTCTCCCTCCCCTCCCTAAAAATGAGATATGATACTTTACCTGCAGCTGGCATGATAGGGTAAACAGTGAAACGCCATCCCCATCCATTCACAGAGCCATCACTGATGAACTTCCACTTTAACTCATCCCCTGGAATTCGCAGCTCACTGGACCAATCTGACCACTCACGACCTGTTACAGCAAGTAATAGAACATACAGTCATTTATCCTGACTAAGGTTTATTGAAACTACTCAATAGCAACTTCCCTTTGTTTATGGCTATGTATTATAAACAGCACATAACTGCAGTCAAGAAAAAAATTTATATGAAGCATATGAATTCAACTATGAAGCATCTACAATCCAAGAGAAATTATGGTACTAATGTCAAGCAAACTTAATCCTTAATAAAGGTTAATCAGCATTGCTAACAGACATATTTAGTAGTTTTAATGCTACAAAAAGACACTTAAGAGATCTAACTAAAATCCAGTGTCCTATTTCAAATGCTTTCAAAATACTAGAAAGCTAGTATCAACATACAGATGACTTTAAGCTCTAAGGGTTTTTCCAACAAAGAATCTGATTAGAAATAGCTCAGTAATGAAGCATATCCACATGTTCATCCAAAACAGCTTGGAGAAGAACGGGTTAAGAGCAAGAACCCCTGACATGACTGTTATTTGACAGAAAAGTCAGCAAAGGCAGTAAAAATTGTCTTGACTGTATGAATTTTTTATTTCCAAAATTAAGAACTTGGAAAAAAAAATATCCACCAAAGTAGTATCTTTTCTCAGTCATTTCAATTTGTTAATAAATACTGTGATTATACAGCAATTCACACATAGTGGCTTGGGTGCTAGACATTTATGTTTTGCTCTAATTGCTCTTAGGAAGAGCATATGAACATGTATTTCTGAAAGATTCTATTGTAGTCACAGACTTCAAGTTTATTCTTGCACATCTGCAAAAAGACTGCATGTATCTGTAGTTCAAAACAGAACATCAATTTATACATTTATTCCTCTTTTTCACTGGCATATCTCGCAATGTATGTCAAAATATATTCTAGGTGCACTTTGCTGAGTATTTAACAGTAGGTCACACGAGACACCTTTGAAAAACACAAACTCTCCTAACCTGATCGCACTGAAACAATTCTGTTGACACCATCCATTATGGTGAGCGGGTCGTGGCGCCGCTCCGTAGAGCACTGCCGATCGAATTCTACCCTCAGGCCTTCGGCACCTGAACAGCAATACAGAATTCACACACTTCTAAAGAGCAACCAATACCAACAACAAATGCAGCATTTTAGAAACCTACATGAAGTCAATTATTTTAAAGTCATACTGTCATTAAACTAAAATATGGCCACGTTTGTATTTTTATTAATGACATCATTGTCTGTGACATTTTCTCTCCAAAAAGGAATGCATCAGCAAAAGCACATGCGATTGGGAGCTACTCTATATAAGACTATATTCAGAACCTTCCAAACTGAAGTTGCGAGTTGAAACTGCAACAGAAAAAATGTCTACATACAGTCAAGGTTAATGTCAAAAGTTACATGCAACAGAGAGCTAAGTATTAAATAACATACTGAAGAAAGCATTACATTAAATTACATCATAGAAGTAAAAAAAAAAAAACGTTTTCCTTCGGCTCAAGACTAGGAGATAGGCATTCAGTTAAAGGCTTGGAAAATGGCTGTAATTCTGAGCTTTGCAACTGAACAGAAAATACCAGTGACTGATATTTGCAGAGAAATAACGCATGGAGAAGCCAAGAAAATGTGTCATTTTATAGGATCAGGAAGCTGATCAGAAAGCTGAGCAAAGATTCTAGGCTTGCAAGCAACTAAACTTGCTAAATGTAGGTTTAAGAATTCTATACCTGGTATTTTAACTGTGCCACTAGTAGAGGTATCATCAGTGTATGGATGGCTGCTTTCTACCACAACTGGTTGTGAAGAAAGGCGACCACTTTGTGAATCTGTTGCCACATCTTCTAGTTCAGTAACACACAGCTCCAGTAGCATGTCAGCAACCTAATAACAGAAAAGTACACACACACAAAAATCTATTTATCTTTATCCAAGAATCCTAAACCCAACCCTTCCTGCCCCCCAAACAAAACCCTCACACCTCTAAATACCTCCATATATGACTGAATTCTATAACACAGGCAGAGATTAGGGAAATATTAGTGAAATGTGTAAATATTTCATCATCATCATTCATTACAGAAATACCTGATGGGCAAAAATACAAGAAACCTTGAACAATTCTAAGTTACTCTAAGTGTATTACTGCAATGAGATATTATTTAAAATACTGATGGATCTGGACCATTCTCTAGTGTAGCTGCTGGTATGCAATACTAGGGGACTTGCTGTTTGTCAATTTTCTCCCCAAATCCCCACCCATGGATACCTGTAAATAGTTAGAAACTGTGATACATCAAATTTAAATCTTAAAACCAACAAGCATAACTAAACTGTTCACACTGTATTTTAACAACATTTTTAACTAACAATAACAGACTGCACCAATATGAGAAATGAACTTTGGTGTAAAACAAACCTAACATGACAGTTTGTAATCTAACACTCCACAGATCCAGCAAATAAGGCTCAGATAACTTCATTCAGGTAATGTTTGTCAAATGCACAAACTGAATTCATTAAGTGTCTATTTTGATGTCTAATTGCAGTGTAACTAACTGACAACAGATTGCTACCAACATTTATCGCAAATACTCATGCAGCATACAAATCACTCTGATCCACACTTATGTTCAGTTGTAACCTTCATGTTTAATAAGTTTCTACTTAGGTCAAATTGCACTCAAAATGTAAGAAAATGTATCAGTAAGTTAAGAATAAAAAGGGCATAATTAAAATGCAACATAAATAAAATCTGACCTGTGGGTAAGCTGTGCCCATACCGGACAGCACAGCTGAGAGAACATCTCTTCCCTTTTCCCCTGCTCGGTTGGAGACAGCAAGCTTCAGCAGGTCAACCATGACTCGCGTGTCATCTGGTACTAAGAGACTAGTAAACTCATCTAAGTACTGTGGTTCTGGGCCAGATACTTTACTTTGGCTTTCCACATCCTACAAAACAAAATACAGAAATATTTGGACACTGAAGAAAGAAATATTTCACAAAGTCTGAACAAGTTAATATGTCTGAAAATGTTAAATATGTAGTTGAAAATTTAGTTTGCAATTCTGGGATCATACAGCTCCCAAACTAGCTTACATTTATGGAGCTCTAAAGGCTTTCCTGAAACTTTAAATAAATTTTAAAAGGCAGTGATTTGTAAAATAACTTTTAAAGCATAAGAACAATACAACTGCTTTATGAAAACAGCTAAGAACTTTAGTTCTGAGAAAGAGAGTAACAATATTACCTCTTTGGTTTTTGTCATAGTCTCTGCAATAATACTGGCAGCTCCTGGATCATCTGTGACGGGAATAAAAGGACGGGAAGAGGCAGCAGCAGCAGAGGGAGTTACAGCAGACGGTGTTACAGCATCTTCTGAAGAAACAACCTAAACAAAACAAATAATAACTGACAAAAGCTGCAATAAAATACTGTAAAACACATAAGAGCAATCACTTTATTTGAAGGGTTTATGTTCAAAAAAACATGAACTTAAAAAAAGCAGTAAATCCCTGAAGCAGATTTAACTCCCTGTAGGTTTAGTTTCTGTTCCATGTCCCTACCATAGGAAACCAACCAGAAACCCCTATGCCAGTTGCTACAGAGACATACAGGAAAAATGTCAGTGTCTGCAGAAAAGTCTGCAATTCAGAAGACAAGCCATAGAAGCACATATCAAATTCATGGTTTGGGAAAGGAAAAGATCTCTTCAGAAGCAAGCCTTTCCTTTTTTTTTCCCTGTTAGCTGTTCAGAATCTCCTTTCTCCTCATTAGATGATATAATTAATTTACAATTATGTTTCATTACATAATTGTTGAGAATCTCTTAATCTTGACTTTCAAAAACTATTCTTGTAAGCATACTTTGATATTTCATCAAATGGTTGCTAATATTTTCAAATTAACAACCTTAAAGTGTTATTAGAAACCATAATTATATTTAAATGACATACTAGATACTCAAAAGTCACAATTTGAACCCAGAGTAAAATTTTAGTCTTTCTAAATCTGATACAGCTGACAAATTCTACGTATGTAGAGTGTCTGCTCCAGAAATTAAGAAAATCTCAGGACCATTTAACCTCTAGCTCTACAAAAATTAACACATACAATCTTTGTTTTTAATGTTAAATCACTCTGCAAAAATTAATGTCACCCTTTACCTCCCCTCTCCTGTCCTGCCAGGGGTTTGGGCTGAGCCTCTCTTCTCCATCAGCAGCAAGGATGCATTCATCTCCATTTGCAGGGCTCCCTACAGAAGTAACATCAGATGGTGGGGCTGGTGATGAGGAGGGACATTCCACTGGTGCAATCATGCTTGCAGGCATCAGCGCTCCAACAACTGCATCCCTGAAATAGTTTAGGTCAGATGTAAATAAGCACAATTATACTCCCTCATTAACTACAAAAACAACAACAACAAAGTAGCGTTAAGGTAGATTAATAATTTAAGCAAAGGCTTCCAAGTTCTGGAATCTGCAATCTAACTTATCTCCATTCTTCTTTGAGTCAGATATTGTGATTTTAGGCCCCAGTTTTACATGAGCTCCTTTTCAGAAGTTTTAGCACAAATACTCTTTGATCTTTACCAAAAAAAAAAAAAAAAATCAGCACTGCAAAGTTTTTTTCTTCTCTCCACCAGGTTGCCCACTGTGCCCTCCACATCATCCATCAAAATTGTTTAAACTCCTTTCACATGATTTACCTGAGTGCTCCTAAATAAGCTATTATCCACAAACCCCAAACCAGATGCTTCTTATTATAAAAACATAACAGCATAAAGCCAATATAAACATTGAAAGTAAATTTAAATGAAGCTACGGCCTGCCTTGAGGAACTGACACTTGTAAAAATCATTACCTGACACAAGAGGCACTAAGAGAGAGTAGGCCATGCCATCTTTTGCTCTTTAAAACAGAAGGAAGCCTGCAAGCCTACCTGGCATACATGATTTGCAATGCCATCAGTATATGAGATAAGGCCTGCTGCTTGGCAACGTTCCCATCAAGCGACAACAGGATCTTAGCAAGCGAAGGGCGATTTGGCTTGGAGCTGTTTGTGCCACTCATTTTGTTACTGGCAGCAGAAGAATCTGCATCTGAAGGAACACCTGCAGTGAGAAAGAGAGGCAAGCTTTTTTTTTTTTTTTAAATAATTGCAATTGATTTCTCTAATTTCTTGGAAAAAAAGTCATGAAAGCCAACTTGTAGAGTCAGTTCTGGAGGAGACTCCTATGCTGCAGTTCACGCACTTACAATATTAAAATCAATATTGATACTTTCCAAGAAGGACTTTCATAAAGTCTTCTTATGTCTACTTCTTATTCATGAAAATTAGGATAGTTTAGATATAAATATTCTGGTGATCTGCATCTAGAACAAATTTTACTTAAACACAATTTTTCAGATAGAGAGGGCATTTATACTAAATACAGATATATTTTTAAATACACCACCTTTTTCATAAAAAAGTTTAATTAATAAAATGCTTGGGCATTTCATTTTTAACACAAAACACTACTTTCTGATTTGGCTCCCTCATTCCTCACCCTTTACCTCAGAAGTAAAAGAGCACACTAGTATTAAGAAATTTAGCATGAAGTACAATATCTAGAAAGATACATCTACCATTATCTCCACAAAGCCTTACTGCATTTCAGAAAAGGACTTTGGGACAGTTGATAAAGCTTATTGCATTTTTATTGTCTGAAGAACAATGAAACTTCAAACTGATGCCACTTCAGCCTTCTGCAACTTCACTTTTTGGCAGGATTTTCCTTAGACAGTTTACTTTTCTTCTCCTACCATCAATCACACACACAACTAGCTCTCCAGCAGTGTTAATAATAATAATGATAACAATAATAATAATAAAAGTGGGGTTAGGAGGAAGAGAGGCAATAAATACCAACCAAGATAAGAAGCGCCTAAAGGGTCCCTCGCTGTCTGGAAAAGCACTGGTTCATGAACAGATGGGGTAGCCACGTCCACTGTTGTCCACGCTACGCTATGGGAAGACCCACAAGCCACCCGGGTGATTTTCTGGCCTTCCAAGCCCTGTACCAGAGTGGGCTTTCTGTTGACGGTGGTAGTTCCATTGCCTTGCTGCCCATGGTCATTGTCACCCCAAGCATAAACCTGCCAAAAAACATTTCCACATGTCAGCTTGCTTCACTTAATGCATTTACATCAAGAATTCCTATGGAGGAATCCATAGGAACTATTTCCTTGATAATTTTTTTAAAATGATGCAATAGTTCTAATACATTTAAGAAAATAAATAAGCATTACTTCTACTAGCTAATTCATGAATTATTGCATAATTCATAATGTTCACAGCAAACATTTAGTAAAAAGGGTAAGTTACACAGTAAATACACTGGATTTATGTGCTGATAATATGATAGTTCTAGTCCTGGATGACAGCAGAAAAAGCTGTCCCATTACTCTAACTGCTTCTGCATTCTAAAAGTGAAAAGCAGGAAACTGATCATGTGGCCAATCCACAAATCAGAAAAACACTGCAGAAGCTACTAAGACAAGAACCTTTTAAGTCCAGTAACAATACACTAAGATATTTTAAATGATAGTCATATTTCTGCAGGGGTTTAAAAGGACAAGAGGTATAACTTAGAATTTGCTTTCTGTTTATTCGGCACTGATACTATATATTCCTCTTCCACAGCAATTTAGGTTGTTTCTCCATAGAGCAAAGAAAGAGGGAAAGGATGATGATACCCAACCTACCTGCCCAGTGTCGGTAACTGCCAGGCAGTGGAGAGCACCTACAGCCACATGCACGATCTTTTTACCTCTCAGTCCTTCCACAACTTGTGGCTTTCGCACATGTACGTCAGTGCCGTGGCCTAGCCTGAAGTAATCTCCCTTACCCCTACAACAGACATAAAAATAAATGTAAAACACAAGACTAAACTCTGTCACACATTTCTTTGTTGATACAGCTCTCCAAATCAAAATTCTTCATGTATCGCTATCTTCACTAGACAAACACTGGTCATTCAAGAACCATGGCTACATCTTCAAACCTGAATTACAAAGGCCCAAAAATCAGGGGTACTAGGATGACATGTTCTCATAGCTTTAGCATTACTCATAACCTATAGCACAGGCAACATTTATGTCTGTAAATATGTAATTTAGTGCAATTGCATTTGCACTGAAATTCCTCTGTTACAAACACACTGTAACTAGAAATATTTACAGAGTGATTTGTTTGAGCAGATTTGGATAAGGATTTCATCTCTAAGGATAAACCTAGCAATAACTTTACTAGGATAAACATAGCAATAACTATGGCCCTTTCCAAGCCTACTGCTGTGAAAAAATGAGGATGTTTGCAGAAAACGGGCTTTTCCAATTGTTGCAAGCCTCAAGGCAGGTTTCTCAATCCTCCACCACCCAGTCTTCTGAAAACACCACACAGGAGCTAACAAACTGTGCACTAACAATATGGCAGAGGCAAAGCTAATGTAAATACCATAAAATATTTGTAAGAATGTCAATGAAGAAGAGAAATACTGAGACTTCTCTTGTGGTGTTTTTCAGTGATCATTCTTCAGTTGTCAGTTCCACAGCTCAAGAGCAGCAATAAGAATTTCGCAGGAAAGGTTTTGTTGTACTGAAGATTAGCTTGATATACGGGATTATAAATATCAATTGCATAAAGATAGAGAATTGAAACTATATTTTTTCTCTTCCATCAAAGTTAGAAAGACCAAAAGCAACTAAGACTGCCTCAAGTACAAAAATGACCACTTTGAAGAGACAAAAAACTTCTTATAATCCTGTGATGTCACAAAATAGCTACAGATTTTATGATTAAAAAATGACTTTTTTTTTTTTTTTTAAGCACTGTAGTGACATATGTCACAAGTGGTGACAGTGTTAAAAAAATCTAGGGAAAGAGGATAAGGAAGAGGAATTTTGCACCATGGTCTTAAAAGACAGCCAATCCACCCCCCACCACCACCTCTTACTCTCTTCTTCACCACAAACAGAAATTAAGAATGGAGGAAAGGGGGGCTGCCTGCTTCCCACAGCCACTCTGAGAAATGACACCTCTGCTGAACGCTTTTCACCCTTCAAAAGAAGTAACTGATAAGGAGGGAAGTTTTATGGATTTCTCCAAATACTATTTCATCAGTTGCTAACAAAAAAATAAAACAAAAATGACAATTTAAGAGTCCTCAGTTTTGATATACACCAAATAGGCCACAGCTTCATTACACAATGCTAGAGTAAGATCTTGAGCTAGTTAAGAGCTCTGAAGTTGCTCTGAAAAAGCCAGGTTTTTCTTGAAATAAAATAAAATAGATTTTGCTTCCAAGTCCCACTACTGACAACCAGGTGGCTTTATAAATAGCAAAGGTGCCTGCAGTGTTCCCTGTGTTTCTAAGGGATTTCCTTCCAAACTAGCTGTCTGCACCCCGCTTTTTAGCTTAGTTTCTCAATCTCTACCTTGGCTGTAGGCTACACACTCCCTGCTATCGTTCGCTTATTCTTGTTTTGCTATCCTGCTCCAGAGCCCTGAGCTAACTTTCCTATGAATGCTCCATTGCTCCTGAAAGAGGGAATGACTTTGCCCTTTCCTCGGCTAACTCAATTAGATCCAGGCAACCTAACAGGATATTCTATTACTTTGTGCTGTTAGACATAAAGCATGACAGCAATTGAACAGATCACAGCTCGTGTCAAAGAGCTTCCAATCTAAAAAACAGAGTCAGCATGAAGCTCAGATGAAGCCCAGCAATCAAACAGCAGTAAATACAACACATAGTTGGCAATTTCTTGCTTAACATTTTCTAGCAAATGTAACATACCATGTCCACACCACTCCTGACTTGGTCAGTGCTAAAGAGAACTGTGCTCCACACTCAATCTGACACACGCCTTGGCCGTTCAGTCTCTCGATGTTCTGCGGAATGTTACATCCTTCGCTTCCCCCTCGGCCCAGTTTTCCAAAATCACCATCTCCCCAAGAAAACACCAAGCCTAAAAAACACCAGATGTCAGATAAAGACAATGTGTCTTCCCATCTACTAGAAAGCTGTGAAACATGATATTCCTACCTTCATCTGTCAAAGCAAGAGTCTGAGCATCTCTGCTCCCACAAGCAACCTGAATGACTCTATGGCCCAGAAGCACTTTAACCTACAAAAAAGGAAGACATTCTGAAGAAAATAAATATTTTTTTTTAACCCTACAGCCATTTTCAAGCTCTTAAAACTGATTTTGTGTGCAGCTTGAGTACATCATTTGCTCAAGGGATACCAAGTCTTGTTTACTCAGAAACCAACACAAGACAATTCCAGTTTTATGTTAAGAAAAGATGCAAGGGACAGATTTCAAAACAGTCCTATTCTCCACTATTTCCAAATAATTATTTGGATATTTCCAAAAGATTATTTGGTATTTCTGAAATAGCTTGCATGCCATTAGAAGCACGTGTACCAAAACCCAGCTTGGAAAATAATGTCTTCATATTGCTTTCATATTTTTGGTTTTGCTTGAGATTTATCTTACCATTTATTTTTCAAATAAATAAATAAATAACAAAACATACTACATTAAAGACAAGAAACATTTACTTTACCATCTTAGGCTTCAACTGAGTAGTATTATCTCCATGTCCCAGCCTTCCATATTCTCCAAGACCCCATGTGTACAGTTCACCACTAGAGGTAATGGCAGCACTGTGGGAACTACCACAAGCAATATCACGGATACGTTTGGTTTTCAATGCTTCTATCAATCTGGGCTTATCACAGTTCCTGAAAGAAAGAAATAAAGGAAGCACTGCCTTTATTATCAAAGAGTTCCAAATCCAAAATATCATGTAAAGTTAACAATAATCTGAAGATAAAATGATACAACAATTGCATTCGATTCTAAGACATACTTTTCAGCAAAACTCTTAAACTTGCATAATTTTTAATGTACTTCAAAGTGTATGCTTTAAAAAAGTATTTTATTGTATACACTGCACAATTAAGAAACCCACAACACAAAGATGATCACTCAATCATCTGGTGTGCAGTGTGCAATACCAAGTGAAAATTAATAACTCTGTCATAGGGCAAAGCTGAGTAATTTGTTAAAACTGTTTCTCTATCCTACAAAGAGGGAGCCAGACAGTGAGAATTTTAGAGATGTCGTTTCCTTTCCAATTCTCTGTTCATGAGAGACAGAAATTAAAACTGGAATTTACTGTTAGGTTTCCACATGAATATTAAAAACATTTACTATTCACATCATTACAGTATTCTCTAAGATTAGGAAAGAGCTTCAACTAAACGATTTCCAATACTGACTATGTATCAGAGGTACTATTAATGTTTTTGTAAAATTACACACAACCTTTGGAAAATTTGTTCTCGTGAAATGCCCAAAGAGCTCCAAGACACCCTTTTAGTAAGTTATAGAAAATAGGTGAGGCAGTTAACATTAAAAAGTCACACACACACAGAAATCCCAAGGCAATTTAAGTTTTCTTCCTTATTGTCTTTCTGAGAACTAGATAGTCCTTTATTGAAAGATTCAAGAAATTTGCTTCTAGTTGAAAGGTTTGCAAAGAAAACTGTAAAGAAACGAGCTATAGAATACTTTGTTAGATTTGCATTAGGAACTGGCAGCACACAGAAACATGAAAAATATGGAATTACTAAAGGTTTTCTAAAAGCAGCTCAATAAACCTTAGCTTGCAATAGTACTGAAAAACTCAATGACCAAAAAGCAACCTGTATCATTTCATCAGTGACATATTAAAGGCTTTTATCCACTAAAAAAGTGTATTCCGAGTACTATATTAAAATTAAATTGCATGTTCAGGTACTTTGAAGTACCTGAAACAGTTCTAATTGCTGTAATATAAACTCTCATACGTTTATGGAATAAACATTTCAGGACAGATGCATATTTTTTATTCCCATTGTATTTACAATCCTGTTATTGTTAACAGCAGCAGTCAGCTGTGCTATAATATGCCAATTTACTCCTGTTCCGCCCTTACTGAAATACAAGTAAAATTCATATCCTTACATTCTACTGAAGTGTCCAAGTTTTCCATCATCTCCCTCACCCCAGGAAAATATTTTTCCGTCAACTGTTAATGCCATAGCATGCCGGCCACCTGAAAGCATAAATATAAATTTAGGTTTTCAAAGGTGCAACAAAATCCCAGAAATCTAACACAGCTGCACTTCTAAAATTTAACCGTACAAGCCTTTCAAAACAACACACTTCACTTTGTTCTTAGGAGGTTTTAGGCTTTTTACCAATACTGAAGATTTAGGATACTTTATTTGAATCAGGCAGAAAAGCTTTTCAGGAATAAAACAAATTTAGCTTCCAGCAAGCAAAACGCTAAGTATGGTCCAAATTTATACATATTTTAATGACAATGGAACCTTACATCTAGATTGTCTAATACAATAGACAGAAATTAATTCCTGTACTTATTATTAAATGTATATGTACAGACACACAGGGGCATCACAACAGCTAAGAACTTACAAAACAGCTTCCACTTCAGTTTTAGTATGTTATGCTCATCTACAGAAGAACGGCAAGAGTCGGTACCTGAGTGAACAGCCACCTTCTTTACAACGTAGTTACTGAGAGCTGTAATCTGTCGAGGAATAGGCACAGTTCCGCTAGATATTCCTAAACCCAACCTTCCATTTGTGGCTTCTCCACAGGCATAGACTTTACCCTCTATGGTCACTAAGATGAAAAAAAGAGGTAGATACACCATTAAAGTTTTGTAATTGAAAATCTGTTTCTGCTTTTCAAAATGATCGTATATGTTTTAACCTTGAACCTTGCAAGTTATCTTACCTGCAAAAAGACTTTTGGATCCCCCAGCTACTTGCACAACATTCAAGGCAGAAAGGGTTTCCGAAAAAGAAGGAACCTTTATCTAGAGAAAGCAGGAAACAGGATTATATTAGATTTTAAAGACTGCTATTTCAAAGAAGAGAGTGATTCTTAAGCGATAACCCAATTATTCTGCACCTACAGTCTTTCATGAAACTCTCCAATTATTCAGAATCATTGTCTTTACATGTACCAGTTAAAAAACACCAAGCAAAAGACAGAAACCAAGAAAAGGCAGTTAACAGTGAAACCACAATAACAAAATTCTAAGAAAAATTTGAAAGATATAAACAAGGATTTTTCCTTTTAATATCATTTTCTTGAGGAAACGAAGTGAGTGGTAAAAGAAAGGCATAAGAAAACAAACTTGTTAAAAGTGTTAACCAACATACTGAAATTCAGCATGCAAGAATACAGGAGAATAACTCAGTTTTTCTATAGCAAAATGCTTTAGGAATCTGAGATCAGCACAAGGAAAGAACATAAGCAACCTAGTTTCTCAGTCTTTGATCAAGTTGCATACATACATTAACAGAAAGCAATACTCCCTTTCAAGCATTTTAAAATGTGAAAAAAAAAAAACAAATCTGGCCCACCTCTATGTAAAAAAGGCACATTTTAATTTGTTTTTATGGAACTAAAGATAGTTTCTAACAGATTTCATCATTGAAGTACATGAGGAAAAAATTTTGTAGGATATTTCAAAGCCTAAAGCTGTTATTAAAATAACTATTCTGATTAATCAGCACATGCATACAATAATAACAGTACTTGTTAGACACCAAAGACAGAATTGTGTATGTTTGCAATACCATGATTTTTCCCCCCATTCAGATTTGATCTTTACAGAACTAGTTCATATTTATTGAGGTATTTGAATTTGAATAAATAAATAAATAAAAGCCCTCTCTTCTCTCAGATAATAATAGTTGGTGGTAACTGTATGGTGGCATACAGCAAATGGTGACATTTACTAGATGAAAAAAGCACTTTATCAAACAAAGCTGTAATTTTGTCTTCACTGTGCCTGGAAGCAGGAATTAACCAATACCTGTGCTTTAGCACTTAAGCCTTGATGATTTTTCAGCACAGATACAATATAGGATGGAGAATATAACTCTAATTTCCTCTTGTTTCTTGAAAGACATTCTACGGACTGGGCAATAGTATACATTTTCTTTGCAGCATAATACAGAAATGCTTTCTTAACATACTGTTCAGGTTAATGATATCTTAAATTGATTGAACATGTGCCGTATTTCCCTTGTTGCATCATACTAAAGAATTATGCCTAAATACCTGCACGCAAAGCAGAAACTACCCTCAAATTACATTAAGCTGTAATCATATTACGCTAATTGTAAGATTTCAATTTCTTTTTTTTTTCTGATTATTGAACCAGTTCCAATTACAGAGAATATGTGGTATTTTTTTCTATTAAATAAATTCCATGCATCCAGCAAACTCATGAGGTAAAGAGGCAAACTGGTTTGCTAATGGGTTTTGGAATGATCAGTTTACTGTCATCTGAAACAAATGGTTAATTTCCACCTAACAGCAGGCATCCACAACGTCCTAGTACAAAAAAGCCATCAAATCTACTCATGATAGATTTTGATACTGAATTTTAAAACTCCAATTAAATTTGGTTAACACTGAATTGCATGAGACTTAAGTTTTATCTTTAGCTACTTCCGTTTGATACTTAAACAACAAACATACCTTGGAACCTTTCAATCCTCCTAATTGATCTTTGTCATTTAGTCCCCAAACAAAAACTTTGGTTCTTATTGTAGCTGCCGATTCCAGCCCAGCTGCTTTCTTTCTAACAAGACTGAGAACATGGAGAAAAAACGAAGTCAGTTGAGCCACCTACTCATGCTATAGCACTTTATCTACTGATTTTCCACTGTTTCAGTGCCCAAATTACATCACCACAGCTAAACGGTGGCAGTGGCAAATAAAAACAAAACAAAAAAGCAGAATCTTTGTGTTCTGCAAAGCAGTTGTGTATGTGCAAGACCTGCCTCATTTTAACTATCACTAGATATATCAAGTTTTCAGCTAGTTTTACAATCCCAACTATGCTGGGGAACCAAGCATTATACAAAATACCTATTCTATATAATAATCATAAGAAAGATGTTAAATAACAACAAATGACCTAACCACATTTCTGAAAAACTAAGATACTGAGTACTTTTCTACCACTCAATCCAATTGTTTAAGTCGCACTGCTTCCAAGTACTCTCCTGATCAGAGCATAAAGGCACTAAGGCTTTTTACAGGACTTTCTCCCTCCCTGTAATTACGTACCTCCCAGTGTTAGCTTTATCATCATCTTCTTCCTCATTATCAGAGGCAAGGAAAGGGACTGCAGCCAAATCTTCATCCTCTGCACGTATACGTCCCAGTATGCTGAGGCCATGTATTTTGCAATCAATTCCAGAGCTCCTGCACTGTTTGATTGCAATCTCAATATATCTGTGGTACTAAGGAAAAAAAAATAAACATTGTCATTGTTTGGATCCTACATAATTTCAGAAAACAAATGACAGACAATTTTTGCTTGGCTTTTTTTGTCATCTTTAAAAAAAAAAAGTTATCTACTACTTAAAATATCCAGCTTTTCAGCTCTGTATGGTTTGTACTATGGTCTCATACATCTGAGAATGATCTCACTTCCAATCTTCTAAAAACATAATATGCACATGTCTCAAGTTATGAGTTACTAATGATTATTAGATCTACTGTTTGTACTAGGCTTTACTACTCCTTAAAATTATTCCCAGATTTAAACAGTTATTCTCTTGCTTCTTAGGTATATTCATTTTTAAACAAAAAGCTACACTGTGTTTGCTATTAAGACTATTACAGAGTGGCACTGAGATTATGGCAGTGTTTATCAGGATAGTTAACTTTAATCAACTGCCAAAAATACTGCTCATGAAGGGAAAAGTAAATTACAATAATTTCATAATCGTAAGGGTGCTTCTCCTCCATCTCTTGAAGCAAAACATTTTTATGCTGCACATAAGAATAATTCTTCTTACACCAACTTCACTTACCTCTGTACAATCACTGAGAAGAGGCACTGTGGTATCTGTAGGATTTATATTGATTGTCTTTAGCTCTATAAGGTTATTTAAGGAATTTCCTCCTGGAAAGCAAAACACAGAAAGGAAAACATTTTAAAATACAGAGTTTGTGTCATAAACAGACACTATGTATTTTAAATCAATGACTATGTTAATTGAAGTCAGACAAATGCCTACTGCAGGAGATGCAGGAGATGATTATTAGATTTCTCAGAAGTATGTTCACATACCTGAAACGACAACTAAAGAGGGCATGTAACTGCTGTCTGCAGGATCCACTATCATCTTTAATCGGTGAACAAGAACATCTGGAAAAATCTCCAAGCGAATCCAGTGCTGTAGAAAAGGTAATACATTTCATTTTCAGATAGTTTTGTGAGGATCACTCCATTGCTATCAAGAACATACATGTACCATTGAGAATGCTATAGAATACCTGCAATCCATGGGATGTAACTAAAGAACAATGATCTTGTCAAGTTCTGGCCTGTCTGAGCCCCCAGTACTAGAGAAACAGCTGCAGCAAATAACTGATTTCACTCAAGAACAATACCACAGACAAGACCGTTTTTACTGTTAACAGTTTCTACTACATTTCTATGTTACACATAGACAATGATCAATCATACTAACAAGCTAAGTTGCTTGATGTATTTAAAAAAAAAAAAAAACACCTAAGACAAAAACATGCCAGAGTAAACAAAAGGTACGGTTTGAGGTTACCTTTCCTTGCGAGCCAGAAGACTGCCAGCACTGCTCACTACCATCAATAAGACGAGAAGCCTGATTCACCGAAGAGGAGACGTTCAAGTTTTTCACTATTCGGGACCAATCATCCAGCAACATTCCTCGCTGGCTACTGTGCCGTCTCTTCAGCTGTTTTCCGGAACGTCCACAAAACACTGGAGACTGACCTATTCAGTTAAACGCAGTTATTAAGCATGTACCCCAAAGAAAATTGCTTTTTTTTAACCCCATAAGCCATGTGAAAGGAAATAGAGCAAGTCCTGAAGATACCTTTTACGCAGTTGCAAAGCAGATGCAGCACAGATGTGGTAACATTACTCCAGCTTATACGGCATATCTTTTAATTTATTTATATTTAAAAGAGCTTCAAGTACCTGACCCTATGAGTTCTCATAGCATCTCTCATGCCTGTCATTTGGGGTAGTTAAATTTCTCTTCCTATACTTATGTGAACAGAGTAGCTTAGCACATTTCTCTTCTTACACCTATGATTGATTCATACTAAAGAAACTAATAGTGATTTTTTTATGTGTATTTTTTACTAACACGAATATCACTGGAGTTGAAGACATTAAAAGTAATTCCAAAAAAACATGCCTAAAACATTACAGGACCATGCACTCTTTAAAAGATAGCATTCTTGAAAGACTAAGATTCTTGACTGAACTTGAAAGGTTATTCCTTTTATAATACAAATCAAAATTTAGAATTGATATACATTCTAATACAGGTCCACAGAGTATTAATGTCATAAAACACAGCATATGAAAAAAACGTGCAACCCTCCAGGGAAATTCCTTGCAGGAGAACAGAAATAGCTAAGTTTCATCACTTAAATTCAGAAGTTAAGAATGTGGAGGCAAGTCACAGAATGTGATGTGGGATTTTTTTCAATAAAAATCCGCTTCTACTTCCCTTTACTGAATTGTGTAGCTTCTAGAAAGCCTGGTTAGATAATACTCCTCTACCCTGCTCAACACAATTGACAGTATTTGGGATACACACTATACTAGCTGCCCAACGGATTTCTTAAGGGGAAATCTTAATTGGCAAGAAAGTAAACTATTCTATACATAAAACGTATGAGCATAATTTCTAGGAGGGGAAAAGTTTTATTTGACTCTAAAACCAACTGGATTGGCCATCAATATTAAGAGGCCCAAAAGCCAGGATCACTTTGTAAATATTATCGTTGGATATATTTGTAAATATTATCATCAGATTTTTAGACTGGTGGAGAAAAATTTAAGGGAAAGAGTAAAACGAGAAGAGAGAGCAAAAGGAGGAGTCCTCTGAAAGGTTTCCCTTCCTTATCACACCTATCTTGATTCTCCAGATCCTGGAGGCTATAAGGAAGTAACACTCACACACTGCTGGGCAAAATTGCCCAGGAGCAACTAAGGACCATACGGGAATCTTAGGCATTCCAAGCTGTACCTGCAGGCATGAAGGACTGATTCATCTCTTTTGAAACGCAAAGGAAGACACAAAGCAAAGGAAGACCAAAGACTTACAGCATTTTATTCTAGTGTGGCTCAGGTCTTGCATAAGGAATTACTGTAACCATTTTTTTAAACGCACTCAATGCTGATAAGCATTCTACCTAAGTATTTAAGTTTTGGTGTAAGTCACCGCAGGCAATTGCAACAACAGCTATGTTCTGCAAAAATACTGTGCTGCTTATTCTGAAAAGTATTTTTACTATGTTAAGCAGCTACATTTTAAGGCTATTTTTAAAATAAACATATTTTTAATTCATGCCAGAAAGTCTAAAATTCTGAATTTACCTGGTTCATTTATTCTGCCAAAAGTATGCCGGGTGTTATGCTTCCTGGTCTTAAAACATGTTTCACAGAAGTCAAAATCATCACAGTTTCTGCATTTGAATCTAGGCCCATTGATAGGAAACATCTGACAGCCATCACACCTAATTTCATAAAAGAACAAAATATTAACATTTTTAGCAATTACATGGTACAATTTAATTATAACAACATTCAAGACAATAAAATGAAGACAGTAAGGCGAAGAGGCAGCCCATGTACATTAATAAAAATATAAATCATCACTTACGTGACTCCAGGGTGAATGCTGGGGACCAACTCCATCTCTGACAACAAGCCAGTCCAGTGAGACTGCTGAGGGAAGTCTACAATGACATCTTTTCCATTGGCGCTAAATGCTGTGACAAAACATGCAGAAAACACAATGTCTTGCAAATCTCTATAAAATTAAGTGGAAACTGTCCAGTTATGTAATCAGCATCAGAGCGGAAGTACGTTACAAAAAGAAGTTATTTCCATAGTGACCTTATATTTTAATGGAACTATGTATTAGCCTAATCAAGTAGGCTGCAGTGAGGGAGGAAAGCACTGAAAATTGAAAATATATTTCATTCTCATTCTTGGCCCTGATTTTTTTTAAACATTTCTTAGAGAGAGACAATTCCTAAGAACAAAACAACCGACCAAAATCTGTACCACTACAAAGAATCTATGTCCCACAGATCACTTCATACTATGAAGTCACTTACAGGTAGACATTAATGCATCTCACTTCTGCATCACTGTCCTATTAAGTCTTCCCAAACCAGACTTACCTTTTAAAGGGAACTATACTAGTGATTCATTTTATAAAAGTGTAAGACTACCACAGGAAGCTAACCCATTTTAAAGACTTCTACTACATCTGAAGGGAGTAGCTCAGTAGAGGAAAGGAGCAGCCATAGCATGAGACTCTAAACTCATCATAGCCATCAATGTCTCCCTTGCATTCTCTCTTATCAGCACACAGTCTCCTACATAGCGGTAGGAGCCGTAAGTCTATCAGAAAGATTCTCTTTAAGCACCACACAAAGGCTGTGTGGTATCAAATTTTATCCCCTCACCTCCCCCATTTGCAATGCACACTACCTTTGACTACTCCAACACTTCGGTGAGTAACTGATCCCCATTTGTACTTGGGTGTGGTAACAGAGGTTTTCACACGCACTTTGTCACCAATCTTGATATGCGAGGCAGAACTTTGTGGTGGGAATCCTAGCAGTTTCAAGAATAAACACATGGTGAGGTTTTTCCCTCCTCAAGATGAGGCTCCCTTATTTTATCATTCAGTTATTTAAAAACAGCAGTGAACTTACCTAAAAGCTCAACATGGATGTATCTGACCCAGTAAGTACCGCCCTTTTGCTGCCAGTCACACTGCACATTGAGGTCATGCAATCCATCGCGATCCAGTTTAATTACTTTGCCCACATCTCCTTCACAAACTTCCTCATAGGTTCTGCAGCATCTAACCATCATTCCCACCTAGATAAGAGAGGACAATAAAACACTATTTCTGTAATTCTGCACAGATGTATGTAGGGAAGGGAAGTAGTTTCCATACTGCTTCCATCACCATGCTTACCTGAATATTTTCTCTTACATACACAGCATAATCGTCATTACTTAAGAAATCAGCTCGCTTCTTATAGGTTTGACTCTCTGTTACAACGGCACCACTTGACTGGAAAGAAAACGCAAGAAATACATACAGCAGTTTTTTTTCTGTTTTCATTTCAGATAAATACAACTAACTGTCAGGAACTCAAGATTATCCAACAAATGCAAACACATGTAATATCAAAGCTGCATGCTGAAATAGGAAAAATCTTCAAGTCAACTGACTGCAAGAATAAAGCTTATGTCTACTTTGCTTTAAACCATAGCTTATTTTCCAGAATGACTTAGTAAGGAATGTAAAAGTTGACACTCACCACAGGACAGGCAGCTTCAGCTTCTTCTACCTCCTCTACTATTTCCTCATCTGAATATTCATCAGAAACAGTTTCAGCATCAGAAAGATCAGTAATCTGAACATCAGGATGATCCAACAACCAGCCAACCAAGGTTTCCACGCCTAATAGAGACAACAGTCTGTTACTAAGGGATTTTCCAACATTTATCCCACAGGGATTTCCAAAAAGGTAAGTATCAGTTGCTCCTTTGCAAGCAATGCTTTAGTCTGTTGGCAGCTTTCCTTCTAACACCATTCATGTAACCAACATACCTGGTAATCCAGAAGCACTTCCAGAGGTTCCAGACAATGATTTTAGTGCAAATTCAATATTTTTCCTAGGAAAACCCATTTCCATTAGTTGAACTACAATAGGAAGAGGTGGAATTGGAGATTGCTTGCGTTTCTTCACTTTTGTAGGTCGAATATGCTGCACTGTGACAGGTGTTGTAGCCTCACTAGAGCTACAGTCTTCAAACACTGGAGTTGAAGGATGTGTAGACTCTACAGCCAGATACTGGCACACTGCCAAAGCAGCTGCCTAAATGGGAACACAAATTAGTCTCCATAAAACAAGAACACTCAACATGATTTTATTTATGCTTGCATGCGTGTGTGGGAGGGAAGGGAGAGGGAATGAAAGAACAAGGAAGCAAAAAAAAAAATTAAATTGGAAGGTTAATCAGACAGACTGTAGTTTACGTTACTCATTATGAGAAAGCAGAGACTCTACCTCAAGCTCTTGCTTGTCAAATATTGCTTTCACAGGTGATGGCTGGGTAGCAGCTGTCAAAAGTTGTTGCAGAAGGATCATGGGAGGCTGAGGTCCTTCAGGAGACATATCTCCTATGTCAGGAGACGCAACTGCTCCATCATCTTGAAACAAAAACATTATTTTAAGCAAGAACATGTAATAAACGTGCAGACCACACATAGTTATTTCTGCCCTATTACTCCACAGGAATCACATATTTAAGATTAAGCCATGTGCAACACATGCTCTGTGCACAAAGCAAGTGAGAAACTTGTAATTAAACGCCAGTTTGACTAAAATACTCCTAGAACAAGTTTGCTCAGTATACGACAAATGTGCACAAGTAGAGCTGAGTTCACCTTGTTACAGTAACACTGTTACAAAGAGCTACTTCCAGGACAAACCATGATATACAGATTGCTAAAAAACACCTCTTCTGATTATTCCCAATGGCCTGGTACATACTGTTCGTGCAATGTTCAAAGAATTCATTTGAACTAGAAGGACATCAATAGCAATCCTGAAAACTGGGGGAGCTATTTTCTCCTTTTTCTTACATTTTTTATATTTAGATTTCATATATAGGTAGGATGAAATTAATTAAAACTATAATTGATTAAATTCCTTTTAAGCTCGTGCTTAAGATACTATATATAATCCAATTCTTTTTTTGCTAGAAAATGTGAAATATTTAAAGTAAAAAGAATAACTGAGATCTCACACTTAAAGCTTTGAAGGAGAAAAAATAGCAAAAAACATAATTGTTTTAAAATTATTTAAAATTCTGTCCAAATATTAAGTATGAAATAATGTTCTATGTATATTTGGCAAACTCCAACATTTCAATCTTCAAACACCTGATCCTATTCTTCTAAAACTTAAGTCAAAAAAACAAAAGGCTTTTAATACATAACTTTAAAACATTACTGAATTAAAGATATAACTCTTAGTTTTTTGAGGTCCAACGTAATTTTTAACCTTCAACTACCACCTGTAAAGGTTGTATTCACGTGCTGCATCTACCACCCGCATAAACCGTGGCACGCTCAGTTTCATTTCAACATACCTGCAGGATTTAATGCACACTCCTGAACAGCTGGCTGAGACAGGATCTGCCTTAGTGTATCCTGGTGAGACAGCAGGGCTCGTCCTGCTTTCAGGATATACAGTTTTAGTTGCTGGCATCTCAGCAGATCCAAATCCACTTGACCTATCAGAAACATCGTATGCCCATTAATGCTGTATTAGAGGAGCAAGGCTAATGTTCATACAACCTCACAAACCAAGTTTGAAAAACATTTTACATCTCTACTCACTGTGTGAAAGCTTGTGAAATGCTAATGAATTACATAGGGTTTTTATGACACACAATATTAGAAAACACCTATGTTTCACTTTGGGCCACCCCACATGCAGATGCACAATACAGTGAGTGTAGTTAAGACATATATAATTAAGACATATGCATCTAATATGTAAAACAATACAAGAAGTCCAAACTATATCCATGTTTTCTTGTCAAATTAAAAACTGTATTACACTGTATACAGAATCATAGAGTCATAGAATGCTTAAGGTTGGAAGGGACCTCTAGAGGTCATCTAGTCCAACCCCCCTGCACACGCAGGGTCACCTAAAGCACGTGGCACAGGACTGTGTCCAAGCGGGTTTGGAAGATCTCCAGAGAAGGAGACTCCACAACCTCTCTGGGCAGCCTGTTCCAGGGCTCTGTCACCGTCACTGTTAAGAAATTTTTCCTTAAGTTCCTGTGAAACTTTTGATGCTTCGGTTTTTGGCCATTTCCTCTAGTTCTATTAGTGGCCACCACAGAAGAGAGGCCAGCACCATCCTCCTCACTCCCTCCCTTGAGGTACTTATAGACACTGATCAGATCCCCTCTCAGCCTTCTCTTCTCCAGGCTGAACAGGCCCAGCTCCCTCAGCCTCCTCGTAGGGCAGATATTCAAGGCCCCTGATCATCCTTGTGGCCCTGCGCTGGACTCTCTCCAGCATCTCTTAACTAAACACACTCCATAAACACACAGTATTGAGGCTTTAAAATAAATAAATAAATAGATGAAGAAAAAGAAAAAAAAAAGTACCTGAAAGACCCTGGTTAGGAGACTTCATTCTCTGCTTTTCTGTTTTACTTCCAGCCATGTTTACCAGCTGAGCCCACACAGATAGCATAGGTTCAGTGAAGGGCAAGTTGTTTACATTAAAAGCCACAACCGGGAGCTGGGGGAGAAGCAATGGATAAAAATACAAAATATCAATCAGCATTTGCAAAATTTCATAAAATCATTCAGGACTGTGAATGATTCTTGCTTGAGAAGGAGCAAAAACATTATGCATTTTTACAGTTCTTAACCAGGAACAACCAGAGAGGTCCCCTTCACTATGTAGCTACACCCTTAGCAGCTTTTCCTCACAATCACACAACTACTGGGCAAAAAAGCAAGACAGACATACAGCAAGGAAACTGCAGGTTGGGGACTGTCACTGAACCCATCTTAAAGTTATAAGGATATGCATGAGTACTGCTTTAGGTTTAAATTAGTTCAGATGTGCAGGTCCTAAGTTTCAGTATATTTACTGAATTCAAAACAAATAATTTATTTGCACCATACAAAATCTTTACATTTAATTCCCCCAAACCATAGCCTTTCCCTGCATTAAGTCTCAACAGGATGAGCTTACTGGTTTTAGCTGATTCAGAGGACACACTCTACACGTTCGCATTTCGTAGAACTGTACAGTGATTTTCCCTTTGGGAGTGATGCGTGTCACTGTGCCTTCTCCAAATTCATCATGGACTACTTGCCCACCCAATCTCAAGCGACTGTCGATGCCACCAATCACTGCCAACACTGCCATGAGGCCTCCCACCTCTGGATTCTCAGGATCAGGGAAGTAGTCATCCAAAAGAGCCTAACAAGGAACAGTAACATTAACTGTAGGGAGAAAACAAACTTCTACTTTTTTTAAAATAAAAAGTAATTATACGTATTCCAATTTAAAGATTACAGCACAGCTATACATATATAAATAAAAAAATGGTTTCAAAATTAAGTTTAGTATTATTTACAAGCATTTAATATTTATCACTTTAAAATAAATATTGCTATAAAAATGAGCTATTTTAAAACGTGGAAACTACCCCTTCTGACTGTTTTCCTGCAAAGATGTGGGTGATGGAGGTTAGCTGAGAGTTGATGTACTTGTTTATGAGTCCATTCCACTGGCTTAGCGAATGCAGTGTCCTCAGCAGTGCCACTATCTCTTCTGCTAAAGTACTGCTGTGAGTTGCTGTTAGAGATGCTTGGGGCCTGGCCTTTCTCCTTCTCAGAGTAGATTCTGAAAAAATAAAGCACTCACACAATATTTGTCAATTTAACATATGTATTTTACATATAAAGATAAAGTCATTAAGATAAAATCTCCTACCTCTGAGTAGTGGGATATCTGAAGAACAAGTACTAAGCAGGCTGCCTAAAAAACCAAACAGTTTTTCCACAAGAAATTTCATATCTCTTGACCTTTCATTTTTGTCCCAGGATGGAAGTACTGCTTTCAATAAATGTACAGCAAGGATCTAGAAAGACGACAAAATTAGCGTTATTGCATTTGAAGTAGATATATATAAAGTTCCTAAGGAACTCCCATTTCTCTCACAAAGTCCCTGAACAGCATAGATGAGTCTAATGCACCAAGGCCTGAATGAGGGGAAAAGGCTAACTGAATCAAAAATACCAAAAAAATGCACCTCCCCACCCCAAAATCTTTGGAATATCACATAGTAATACATATATATGTATTCTATAATACATATATAGTGTATTTTATACATTTATAACATATAAAATAATACAAATTTATAATACAAATTTAAGTTTAAATTCTTAACATCTTTAGCAAAGAAAAGACCACAGAAGATCTCTTTATCCCTGACTCTTAGATCTTGGAACAGATATCCTATAACAAGAGTGCTTCACATTCTTATGAAAAAAGCTTAAGACTTAAAATCTGCAAGTTGACTTTTAGTTTTTTGTTTTGTTTTGTTTTGAATACTGAAATAAGCTTCAAAGATGCAGCTTTTTAAAAGAGACTAAAGTAAAACACCGATTTATCCTGAAGGGTGCGACAGCAGATACTACATAATTGGAGAGCTCTACAATCAAACTGTACACTTTTCCTAACCATCTTTTCTCTAACTTCTAGGAAGCATTACATGCGAGTTCCTCGAATCCATTTTTGGAACACTACTCTGGCCTCACATCTCCACAAAACTTTCAGGCTTTCATGAGAACAAGACAGCCTCAAGGCTCCAAAAGTACATACATATATTAAACAGTGAATTCTAAATATTAGAAGACATCTTTCCCTTTTTTTGGTTAACTAAAAACCAGGCATTTTATGATTTTGTTTTTAAAGACAGTTCAAACCCACCAAATTAATTTCTCATTAAAATAATCTGAAAATGCACACATTACCTGTCTCTGCAGTGAAGCAGCAGTGAAAGATTCATGCCCCTCAACAATTTTCATTAGTAGAGTTATCCACTGAGAGGTACTAAGAGTGCTGCACATCTGAGGCATGAGCGCTATACTTCTTATGAATCCCAAGGTGCACCAGCTTCTATGCTGTTCTTTATAAACTAATTTATTTGGTAAGGAAGCTAAAAATAAGAGATACATATGTAACGGTTGACTTTTCCACGAGCTATGCAACAATTCTCTATTCCTGGGGTATTTTTTGGATAAATCATAATATTGAGCTACCAAACTGTCTTTAAATATAGCTTTGTAATTAGATTTTTTTCAAATATGTCTTTAAGAGAATTCTCATGCTCATACTGCTTCCTTACTTAGCTCATTTTAAAGGAATAAAAACTTTACTCTCTAAACTTCCAGCGAAGCTATAGAAGTGAACGTGATAACACCCAATCATACTATTACCCCAGACAGAATAAAACAGCCTAAGTAATTCATCATCTAAACAAACTATCCTTGTCTTGATGCTTATGATCTCATGCGTTTCACCAACTATTTCTGTTTATGATCTAAGAATGGCCAGTATCATTTATGTTGCTTCTGCAACCAATTAAGATTTTAAAGATCTGAAAATACGTTTTCTAGCCTTTGGTCTTAAAAGATTAAAAGAACTGCAGCGAAGACTTGCGAAGAGGCAAGACACGAATGAAACACACAGGGGAGCAGGTTATGTCTATGTACCATACCCGCTTTATCGATGGTGCCGCTCTCCACAAGCATACGGAGCAGCCCACACAGAGTCCTGGTAGCGTCGCTCTGCATGACTTCAGCGTGCACACCAGCAGAAAGACACAGCGTCTGCAGCAGGTTCACAGTGCTTGTCAGCATCATGGAAGTTGGGTGCAGATTCCTTTCGACTTGTTCTCCTTCTGAAGGGAGGCACAAAAACCAAACACCTTGATATTTAGTTAATCTATGTTACATATTGTTCCGAAACAAACAATAGTTGAGAAAATCAGGAGAAATATTAATTTCTGAAGCTGATTTGATGTGAGGAAGACTATTTCACACTGCTAGAGAAAAATATAAGCCAATTATTTCTTGCTAATACTCTCAAATTGCTCTCTAGCACTGCACTACTTAAAAGAAATTCAGAATACAGTGCGACAAGAACAGGGAAAAATTGTGGCAAGATAAAATCCACACTCTAGAGGGTCATGAACATATGTTCAAGTTTGTACCTCCTCATGCCAGTAACTGAAACTATTTCAGTTGGATAATATCTTTTCTCTTTGGCCTGTGAATGTTCAACAAACACAATAATCCTTTCACTAAAGCTACTTTAAGAGAGATTCTGGTCAGAATTGTATATCTATTAGATCAATCACTTGTAATGAACCATTTTCTGCTCTGAAAGCAGCTTGCTTTCTCTTGGCAAAATGCTGATTTGTGGTTTTACCCAAAAACCATATTGTATTTTTATAAAAAAATGGTTTTTACCAGAATCATCCTCAGTGTCTGAATCTTCTGTTGTGGGCTGAGTTGCAGGTGGTGGCTCAGCTAGTTTGAGATCGTATTTTCCTTCCTTTCCCATTCTGTAGGAGTTTGTACTTCCTGTGTCCCACTGCACTCTAATCCAGCCATCTTCTCCCAGTTCTCCAATCACACGACCCAAACCAGGTGGGGGCCCATCCTGACAGGAGAGAGCCTCAAGTCAAGCAACTGGCAAAAATAATTTATATTCAAACTTGATAAGTAATAGCATCACTGACAGCTTTTTTTCTTCCTTTGTTAACCTAATGTTTAGGCATGTAACATTCAGTATTTTTTCAAAATTCAGCATGAAGTTGGAAAACAATCTCACAATCTTTTAAAGAAATCAACCCAGCAAACTGCAGCAGCATCCAAGTTTACATCTACTTTACAATATAATCTAGAAGTTCCACACATCTGATTTAATACTATGGCTAATTAATTAATTAATACGAGCGCTCCAGCTTACTTTTAATAATGTATCAAATCAAAACAGCTTTTATGGCCAAAAAATGAAATTAAATGAGTATTTTACTATTTAATGTTAACTAAGTCTTTCAAAGATAAAGTGACTTTTAAAGTTGGAATACAAAATTCACAGGCAGCCCATTAAATTCAGACTTCAGAATTTAACACATCCAAACCTGCATGTAAGAAGTTGTACCTGATCGCCCCATTTCCAGTCTACCCCTCTCACCACCCTGGTACCAATTTTCATCATGGCTGCTAGTTCCGGTCCAGAAACAGGGAGCTGGACTGGTGTGCTTTCCTTTCTCGACTCTTCTAAGACTGTAGCAGAAGCTCCACGAGAAGAAGCAATCATGTCTTCCTCAATGTTGTCAGAACTAGGGCCTAAAAAGAGGTTGGAAAAAAAATAAATAAGAGAGGAGGCAAAATTGAACAGCAGTTATAATTTTTTTAGTATCTTAGTCGAGCTTAAACCTGATTGCACGTAAGGTTTGTAATAGGAAAGTGGCAAACAATAAGGAAGCTGACTTAACACGTAAGAGTCAGGTAAGCTTTTAGACAGCTAGGATGTAATAATTTTGAATACATCAGTTTTTAAACACTTGGCATTGAACAAAAAATAAATGACAAATAATAAAGAAATTTGAAAGACTAGTCCAATGACTGAGGTTTTTTTGTTTTGTTTTTGGTTTTTTGGAAACACTTCATCTGGGAACTTCAGTTAAGTAAAAGTTGCAGGAACAATTATTTGCTACTATCTGGGAAAAAGAAATAAAAGCAGGAAAACTTGAATCAGGCTAACAAACACCCAAAGGACTATGAAGTCTTTAATGTTTCCACCAAACCTACTCTATCACTAACAAATTCCAAGAAAGGATCATCAAGACAAAGGACATTCTGTATTCTGCGCACACCACGAGCTAAAACCTACGAGAGGTATTTACCAAACCTGTATTTTCTACAAAAGAATAAGAACACCAAAGACTCCGTACCTATGAGCCGCAGCGTGGTCTGTGTCAAGGCCAGCATGCCAGAATTTAGGAGCAGGCTCAAGGTATTGGCACCATGCTGCAGCGTCAGCATGTTGAGCATGACCAGCAGGAACCGGGCTTGGGGGATGGTGCCGAGGCTCGGCCCGGCTGGGTTCTCATTAGTAATTGTTTGCAGAGGAACAGGCTGCACCCCTAAGTCAGAAACAGGATGCATAACAGTCAGCTGATGTTTGCAAGCTATGGTAAAACACTTTATCAACTCGATGGTTAATGGATTTGTTATTCCACCCTTGGTTTTAGGAATTCGCAAGCAAAGTTCGGAGAAACTTTTTACGACGATTTAAACGTTAATGGTGAAACATCACTAAAACATCATCAGCTCCACTAATAAAGTGAGCTATGTTCCCAGTTACTAGGAACTTGAAAAAAAAAGTAATACAGTTTTTCTCCCCATGTGTCCACCCCAACAGCAACAAAATGAGATTCACCTAGTTCTTTAAATCTTGCATTAGCATCGATTAAGATGTTGCGGACATTCTGAATAGCCCATGCATACAACTTTCCAAAAGTTACTTCTAGCAGCATTCTGTTAAACGGTGGGATCAAATCAACATCCTTCAAGCAGTCAGTAAGAGGTTCCCTTCATATAAAAAGAACAACAGAAAAAATTAAATACTTAAATTATTTCTTAAGACTTGTGAAAGAAATTAAAAAGAAAGAAGTGGGGAGGTGGGGGCAAGGACTGGAAGGGACACAGAAGGACAGAGAATGAGCTTTACCCTATGTTGGCGCCTTCTGGAATAAGCCTCTGCCACCCACAGAACATAGCATATTGCACAGACGGGAGCAAAAAACTTTTTGTTGCCAGTTTCAGAATAGTATCTATTCCCTCCAGACGGACTTCTGCTCTTTCTAACTGGAAAAGTGAGAAAATTTTTTTAAAATGATAAAAAGAAAACAATAAACTGTCATGTTTATGTAAACTGCTAACACATGCACTTGCAAGCACATTTTTTTTTTACTCAGCTTACCTGCTTTAATAAACATTTTCTCATCTTTTCCACATCCACTGGCTCTTCTTTAAGTGCAAATTCAGCAATGGTAGTAAGCAGAGCAGACTGTGGATACAGGCCTTGGACGTTCTGTTTCAGCCATTTGTACTTGTGGACACCTGTAACTGTACTCAGAAGTGGCTGCCATTTATCCTGCAGAATTGGGCAATTACAAGTTAAATGAATTTTATGTCACCAAATAATAAGTTATTTCATGTAAAACAACATCCAAATTTCAAATAGTAGGTGAAAAAAGAAGAAAAAAGAAAAAAAAAAGTTTAAAAAGCCAGGGAGAAGTTTAAGATTATTTGTATCTCACTATCATTCTTCTAATTACTGCATATAATTTCACATGTATTGGTGCTCAGACAAGAGGGACTGACTTATTGCAATCTTTTATTCTTTGGGTAAAGTTTCATTTCAGAATTTATCTTATAATTAAAGAAAATATCTTTACAGATTCTAAATATGCAGCACACAGCTTATTTTTAACGTTTAATTAAAACAAAATGCCATACATATGCATTTCAAACACTATTACCAGAATAGTAAATGCCAATTTATACCAAACAGTGCTTCGGCTAATAACCTTTCCTATTACTATGTTAACTCACAAGGTTGATTCAAAATCTGATATCCCACCTTGGGTGATTTGATTGGTATGGGCCGTTTATCTACAGATACAGGACTGTGAGGTACAACACAGGATTCTTCTAGATCACTCTCTTCATTTCCAATTTTGGATTCTTCTACGTCAGCGGATTCAGATTTTTTTGACACTAGAAGGGAAAAAAATAAAACCAGAGCATTTATCGTGTTTGCAAGATGACTTGAATATACACAATTTATTATAAGATCTGCCTGTGACAAAAGGGAAATAGACTCTAGGTAAACTGTAAATCCAACTATTATCAATCTAGCTTTGGTAATACTGGCAATATGCTTTATCTTCAAGTATAAACAAGAGTTGCATTTTAGGACTCCATCAGCACACTAGCATTTTGAGTCAAAGAGTTGTTTTAACACTTTAAAATAAACAATTATTTTTAAGAAGATAACACTTCTAGGTATACCTCACATAAATTCAAAACAATTGATTATCAACAGGTCATTTTTAATAGCCTGGGAAAACAAGCACCAAACTTCACCTTAGCTTAACATCCGTGCTCATTTGTTTTTGCTGTAGGAATTGACATTTGATCACTATCTAGAAAAGTTTGTAAAAATGCACAAGAAAGTAAATGGTTTGGGCACGTTAGCTAATTAAATAAAAAGTCAATTAAGCAAAAAACTTTGAAATGAGTTTGAGTTTCACTGTTGCATAGAAAAGACAGGATTAATGTTCCTACCTCTCTTCTTTCTTTTTTCCCGAATGATCTTCTGAACCACCCTTCGCCATCGGGGCAAGGAACTTAGAAGTTTAAATTTTGACATAATAGAGAGATCATTGAAAACTGCAGGACGCAGCTCATTGAATAAGAATCTCAAACGTTCAATGACAGGAGCACAAACTTCCTTGTAAGAACGCCCTTGCTCCTGATGGGTCTAGAAAAGGCATGGAAAAAATACAGGTTACTCTTACGTTACATAAAACAAAATAGAATATACAACTTTAAAAATGAAATATTTCTAAAAAATAATAATCTAGACATCAGAAGCCAAGAGACTTACCTTAATCAGTGAGCATTTTGCTTGGTACACAACACGACACACATCCACTACAGATTTGGGTAAGGTTTTGTGTTTTACCTGGTCAACTCCAAGAGTACCAGGATGAACAAGAGACAGTGCCACATGACCTTAAAAGCAAAGGACAACTTATGAATATATATTCATAAAACAATCTATGGCAGAGTTTGACTTGGTCCAAACAGCCGTACCACAAGCCTACCTACCCAAATCTTCATGCTTCAGAAGACAACATAATAACAAACGTCCTACTTCTTCCACAGGATGTTCTGGAGGGAACGTGATTGGTGTTGTTAGGTGACACTGTTTACAATATCTTTCTATTTGACACAAAAAGTCCTACAAAAAGAGGAAACAGAACAGTATTTTATTATTTTTAATGTAACAAAGGATAAAAAATAGCTACCATGTAAATAACAATGAAAAATCTCCACAACCTGAAACAATACTCAGAGATCCTACACAGCACACACTATTTAATCAACAGGATTTACCACCAACAGCTGCTCTGCACTGTTCTTCTAACATTAAGGGCAACATGGCGACAACGAACAAAGCTACTACTGCTTTTGATTTCCTATCTAGATAGCAGGAGAACACAGTTTCTACAAGTCTTCTCCTAACTCATCACCATTGCTATTTCATCTTCCACAGGACTTATTAAAGAAAAAAAAAAAAAAAAAAACAGAATCAAACTGTTAGAAATTCTGCAGGTATTAGGAACACAGTGATCATTATGAAAGCAAGGTTTTCATAATATCCATCTATTATGTGAGATCTAAATGCCAAGGTGCAGAGAGACTTGCATCTGAAACAGAATACATCAGCATTTTGACTGAGAACTCCATCTCTGTTCAGCTGAGTTAAGCCTTACATGGAAAGCAATGCAGTATATAACTTTTTGTAAAAACACGCATACAGTTTTCAGCTCTCAATCAAAAATTCAGAAGACATTGCACAGTTATCATATTAAGTGAAAATACAGTACATTTTATCCATTAGTAGCACTCAACTACTCCTTTCACAAATAGTAATTTTGAAATAACTATTTTTATTGTCTACTAAGAAACTTTCAGACAGCCTTCATCAATGAACCTGCTTCATGGCATCACTGAAGGTTTTCAGGAAAACTTTTCTCTGGTAATAGGACCGTAGAGGGCTCACCTTCACAGTGTGATCCTGAATATTATTGTCCGCAATAGCTTGGAGGAAAGGTTGTGAATGGTCGCTCAAAGTTAGGCGATGCGTATATAGCTTCGATTTATTTGGGGTGGTGTTACCAGGTGAACTGCAGTGGTCTTCATCTTTCTCCTCATTGTAACTGTAATGAATCTGACTAGTTTGCAAGCCTCCAGAAAAGATAGATGACTTGAGCCATTCTAAAAGAAAAGAGCAAAACATAAATGTGTGTTCTGATGAAAAGTTAACCTCTCAAGTCTCTGAAGCAAGGTAAGCAGTACAGCTGCAAACAGAAGGTTTAGTAGACGTTCCATCTGCAGAAGCTTTTTAGAAGCAGCCAGGAGGGGAAGGAAAACAGACAAATTCAGAAACATTCAAGTATAGGGCAGTTATTACCTATTTGGAGATAGCAGGACCTTAGCTATTATTCTGTGATTAATGTTGGTTTGGTGATTAGAAGGTACAATTCAAAAAACAGTGTAGAATCTAGCACCAGACACCTGAAACACTCTTATCTGAACATGACAAAGAGATAACTGCTATACAGTTTCATTTCTCTTTCAACATTCTCCATATATTATAGATTTTAAAATTCTGTGTTATTTGTTCAAAATTATCAGCTAATTCCTCTTTGAATCTTGCTAATTAAATTCTCAGACCTTGATGTGCATCTTAGTTAACGTTAAGAACAAGAACTTCTGTTCTATAGAAAATTGCAAAACTAAACAGGTGCTAGATTAACAGTTAAATTATTTGGACTCTTTTCCTACATGTTTTGTTGAGCCTTTATCACTTAAGTTTAAAATGGAGTTCTGCTTACTTGCACATTCAACCTCCACAGGAGAGAGCGGCGTACTCATTGCTAGATAGGAAGCGTGCAGCCCAAGGAGAAGACCCAGATTCCTCTCTGTGTCTATTAGAGGTGATGACAGGCTGCTGAGGTCTGGTGTTGTAATCACTTCCTGGTCAGGCTAATTAAAAGAAATAGTAGTTGAAAGCTAGAACTGAGTTCCAACAAAAGTTTCTAAAGTAAACAACACCTTACTTTCAATGAATAAACCTCTTCTATCCTAACATTTTACCTCCATATACTGGCCAACACAGAAGGCATGCATCGATTCCCGTGTGTCCTCAAACTGCAAGGCAGCTTCCAAAGCAACAACTGGGTCCTCACCTGCAAACTGAGCTAATGAAAGAATGAGGCAGTCAGTACAATATATACACAACTCTCTATACTATCTAGTTTAGAAAAAAAAAATTATATATATATGTCTCTTCAGTTCAGGTGCTGATTCTCACCAAGTATACTATTGCCAGTTAACGACTGGGTTTGGAAGTCCTTTATATCATACACTTTTCCGTCAATTATTGTCCAGAATCCTCCATCTTTATTGTGGTTCTCTAGATCAGCTTTACGTATAAGCGTCACCTCTTCATTATTTCTGCAACTCTGAGCAGTAAAAAATGAACCTATGGGTATAAAACAGAGTAATATATAAGTTTTTTGTAGTCAACTTGCCAAACTCTTCATGTCTATTCAAAGGCAGCTTGGTTTTTTTTTTTTTTTTTTTGACATGCTTAAAAGTCTAAACTTCTCTGAATATGCCAGCAATAATATGGAACACAGCCAAATTACCTCTATATATTACATTATTTTATGCAGTAACCTCCAATGTCACTTTGTGCTAAATTTGGCACTGCCCAGCTACATGGCTGTTTTACTTGGAGGTGGAACAGGAAAACTGCTGTTCTGGCAAATTAATGCTCTAAGTGGTTTCCTCTCAAAGCTACTATATGCCAGTTTTACTATATGCTTGAACTGCATTCAGACAAAAGGCACTGAATATACAGTCAATTTCCATTTCAACCCTTCTTTTAATTAAAAGTCACATAAACACTAAAACTCAGCAAACTCTTTCAAACTAAAGGTAATATCATCAAGACAGTAAACATCAGAGTAATATCTGCACACATGCCTCTCCATCTGCTTGCTCATTTGAGCACCAATTGAATTTTTACACAACTGTGTGTTTTTTTTCCTCCCTTCTCCAAACTCTCCCAATGAAGTCCTGTCTAGCAGTATGTTTTTTATTGCTCTTGGGCAATAGCAACCATGTTCCATTCCTCCTGCCACCATCATAACCAGTCAGAAATGCACATTTTCACAATGTTGAATTGGTTAGAAGTTGTATTTATAATCTGTTTAATACTATCTCTATACCTATTAAGAGTTCACCAATAGAAACATTGCCTTTTGAATTGACTGGGATTAATAAAATCTTCTGGTACTATAAAGTAGAATCATCTTTCTGAGATAAGCTCATGAATAATCACTATTTTTATGCAGCCATTTTATCAAAGCATAAATAAATATTCCAGATGCTGTTAACACATACCCATTATTCCTGGCCATGCCAAATCCTCGTTGTCATCTCTTTCCTTTCCAGGTGCCAAATGGTTAAATCTGTCTATATGTTCTAGCAATCCAGCCAACAGTGGGATAGCACCAGCCTCCTGCATTAACCCATCATTTTTACTGAGGAGTAACACTATAGAAACTACCAATTCTGGAAGAAGAACACCTAAACCAGAAAATATTCAGATTTAAGACCAAGTTTACAACCTGCTGGAAATAAATCACCAAGCAACATAGTCTATTTTGTATTACTATTTTAGTACAACGCTCCCATCTTTCAGACAAATTTGCCTGTCTCCCCCAAATACAGAGATTCATTTGACTCTTCTCACTTATTTAAAACCCCCAAGGACATCTACACTTTGACTATATGATTTCCTGGGAGGGGGGAAGGCGGAGAATAGAGAAAGATCTACCTGTTAAATCTCCATCGACAACACAGGATACTTCTGCAAAATGCCTATGACTAGCAGAAGCAATGCTGGTTGCCACAGGAAGTATATCACTGATGTGTGTGCACAGAAGGGCAGTGTATTTCTTCAGCAAAGAGCCAATTCCAAGGAGATCTGGGCCTGTATGAAAGAGAGGAAGAACACATAAACCATTGCAAAGCCACACATGGACTTCAAAAACATGAAACTTCTCCAAAATGCAGCCACTCTATTAGCACTGAAGTAAGAAATTAAAACACCTTTTTATCTTCTAAAAAGTTTATGACTTAATTTCTGCTGCAGTCCGAAGAGATTTTCTTTAACAGAAATTTTTTTTGAATTCTTTTCAGAAAGACAGGACACTTAAGCTGACAATCCTATAAAAAAGATATTACAGAAATGCTTTTTCTTTTATTGCTCATGTTGTTGTTTAGTATATTTTTTTAAATAACTTACTGTATGTATTAGGGACCTGCACAACATAATCTCCTGGGTAAAGTTTACTAACAAGTAAACGCTGAAAACGGAGCAATAAATCCAGAGAAGCAGATCTCTCCTTGCTATAAAGTTCATGGTCCATGCAGGAAGAAATGCGACGAGCAACATCTTTCAGCTTGGCTATTGTCTGTGAAGCAATGTTCCTAGTTGGTTAAAAAAAATAATATTAAAATTAAATAAAAGGACATCATACAAGAAAAGTTTGCATAGGTTATTTATTTGTGAGAAATTCCAGCAAAAATTAAACCCGTGTTTCTATGGCCTACCTGCTGTTGTGGCTGTCATAAAGAAGCTCTTTTATCATCAGCCTGTATTAGCCTTTTATCCACAATTCTTTTTTCATGCCAAGAACTTAACACTCATGTTTCTTCCCTACTTAATGCCCCAACTCGAATTGCCCTGAAGTTCAGTTCCAAACCAGTTCCTAATCCAGTTCCAAATAAATACATGCTGATGAGTCTACTTTGTAAGAAAAACTCCTAAATGTTTACAGCATATTTGTTACATAGCCTTTCAAAGTATTAGAAGAAATACCAAAATCCACAAGAGCAAACCAACAAGTCTTCCTTTATTCAGATGGTCATTGCAGAGTTTTCCTGCTTAGTCAACAACATAAAATAGCAAAACTACAGACAGACTTGGAGAATGCCCAATACTTTGCTTTTGAGGAGCCAAAATGCTAGTAACAGAAGACTACTTTTTTTTTTTTGCTAGCCACAACCCAGCAAAGATCCAGCTAAATATTTCGTAATTTTATGTAGAGTTTCCAAACCGAAATATTTTATGTGAAATTAATACATTTTCCTTTATAAAGGAAAAAATTATGTCATAATATTTACAGATTTCTATGGAAAATTGAAAGAGAAATTTGAAGCAAATACCTTAGTAACTGCTGAATTAACTGAACTAACGGTAAACTTTGTTTTCCTGCAGATTCGTAGATTCCGGTATTAATAAGGTCTTTATCTAACGGAGTCCTACTTCTGTGAAGTGTTGATGCATTTGCTTCTTGTTCATCAATTTCTTTTTCCTTCTGTGCTTCTTTTTTTGCTTCAATATCCTAAAATTTTAAATTAAGTGTAATAAAGAGAGTAAATTGCAACTATGATCACAAAAGTTTTTACTAATAGGATTTACAAAACAAAGATCAAGTCATTCTTGCCTCCTCCAGAAGTGGAGCAATGCATGAGACAAATTTGTATTCTATACTCCATATAAAGCCTACATAGGCACATTTTTAATTTGTCTCTCTCTCCATGCCTTTTCAATAATTGTAATATAAAAACTCTGAATTCAGCTTCCACCAATCCAGGTTAACAAATAATTTCTCTCCTATTTATGTTTTGTCATGATGATAGCTGCCACAGGCTTCACAGGAGAAAGTCTGTATTTATAAAAGTAGTAATTCTCTTTCACAGGAGAACCACCTGGATTAGATTTGCTACTGAGCTGGAGTCGCACAAAATTATGCTGAGACTAATGCATCCAGATTTTAAGAAATGTAAATTAATCCATACTGTACTGCATGTTACCACCTACATCACTTCCATGATATTCTTAAAGCCAGCTCAGGCATATGAGCTATGCATACACACCCTAAGAGGCTTGCTTAAGATCTAGAGGTCCTGCAATAAATAACATAACATAAAACAGGAACCAAGTAAAAAATAACATCACAAATATCTAGCTGCAGGTGTAGTCCTTCTCTGGATATTTTCTGTCTTGTAAGCTGAGAAAAAGGGATGGCAGTATCAGTCTTTGAGAGAACTATAAAAAGCCAAGTCATTTTAAGTGATTCTTATCTATTCTTATTCTGCCACACAGAGAAAATACCTGTAAAACACATCAGTGTCAATCTCACTTTCCGCATGAGGTAATAAAAGAATCAAACAAAAAGGCATACAAGGGAAATGCACATTGGTGTTTTCATAGACATATAGAAATACAATTTAAGGTAGTTTCTTCTGGGCCTGTAAAGAGAATGTGCCATATCTGAGAGGCTTATGGAGAGGATAGTATATACAGAATGTTTCTTTCAACCTCTGTGTAACTAGTCAGTCTTTGTGAAACAGTTTAAACACTTTAAATGAACCTAGAGAATACTGGGACGTTGCAAGGAGTTCATTCACCTTTAATTTACAACTAATACGGCTGAAATTTCTGCTGGCATGATATGGGGGAACTCTAAGTTGTGAAGAATTGAGGTATCAAACAGACAGCTACAAAGCAGTGTAAAATTATGCTCCTATTATAAAACTTCAAGGAAAAGATTTGTTACTGTTTTAAAAAAATCAACCCTCTAGGCAACAAAAATAAACACTCTGCTAAAAAGGAGATTGTGATTCATGCTTCCATACAAACACTGTTGCACAGTTCAAATCAAAAGGGGTAACATCACTTCAAAACTGTAGAACATGTCTGTTTATCTTCACAAGCTGTTGACAAAGACTTGCCAAAGCATACCTGAATTTCTGCAGTAATGGCAGCATTGAGGGCAGATTCTAAGCCTCCATCAGCCATCAAGCTGCCCACCAAAAGGTCGATCATAAATCTACGGCCTGGACTTACATTCGTTTCATTTCCTGAAACTAAGAATGGAAGAAACATTTAATGAATGAGAAATGAAAGGACAAAGTAGTAGTTTTTTGGGTTTTCTTAATGTTGGGACCTACCTGCACTAGGCAAGAGAGCAGAGAGCGCCCTTGCTCGCTCTTCTGCTGTTGGCAGCAGCACTGACCACCCGCTCTGAAGCACGGCTTGGGCAGCAGACTGAACGGTGTTAAGAACGCCAGCATTGCTTGCCAACGTCACCACTGTCTGCTTCAGGCTATTGAGCAGAATACTGCCCAAACCCAAGCCAAGGCATTCGGGATCAACCTGGTGACTAATGGCAGCATGGAGCTTGAGAAACAAACAAACAAACAAAAATTATTTAAGCTTACTGATCTAGATATAAACATTTCACCTGTTAAGTCTGTAAAATTTACTTTAAAGGGAATTGGTTTGCACACATGCACATTTCTCTTTTTTTGAAATTAACTAACACAATTTTAAACCAGAGGATGATGGTCTTATATAACTAAATAACCCAAAGCTATGAATAATAATAACCTAAACCTAATACTGTTTCTACTTTCCTACATCATGCTATGAAAAGTAGCACATCTTCAGTAAGTGTCAAATACCCTACAAAAAGGATGCTAACTCTTCTAAATGCTAATTAAAACATTAAGAAGTGCTCAAAACCTGTGAGAGCATGTATTAAATTCAGTAAGTATATCAATTTACATTTTATTTTTATAGTTCATTTTAAAGGCAACTCAAAAACTGTCAAAAGAAGAAAAGCTTTTTGGCAGTTCTGAGCTGTAAAACACAGACAGCTAAAGTTAAAACAAATATTATCTGCAAAATACCAAAGGAAGAAAGTAATATTATATTTAATTCATTTTTTAAAATCAATAAAAATGCTTTTAAGCACACTAAATCCACCATTTTCCTCCAGGCAATTGCTGAAACATTTATCCCAGTGGCTACTCAACAAGAAATTGAAGGCACCTGAAGTCTTAGAAGGTTTAATGTGGCCACGGCCATACACTCCTTTTCCTGAGGTGGAGGCCAATCCGAGGTGCCATCCATTCCCTCCGTCACTTGTCTCAGTAAGAGATCCAGCTGCTCAAACGTCATGGAGCAAACGTCCACCACAAAAGGCACCCGCAAACCAATGGACCACTCTGAACATGATGACCAAGCAAAACTCTATAAACAGAAACAATATAGAAAGGACAACAGTTATTTCCATAAATACAGGCAGCATTGATTAAAGTCAGAAGTGCAGAGCTAACACGAACCTTTGAATGGTGTTAGAGGCTGCAGCAATTGTATCAACACATCTGCTGTAGAGAACCTCATGCAAACTTGTAAGCACATATAAAACACTACCAAAACTAGAGCAGAACTCTTTCTTATCACATTATTTTCCAATGTGCTGCTATGCCAATCCAGGTATCTCACTGTCTTGGTGATCGAAAAGATTTAGCTTAACGACTTCTACAGTGTTTTACCAGGAATAACAGGTAAATAGCTACTTCTCTTAGTAGCTGAAAGAAGGCCAAGCTGAGACCAAGCTAGCCAATCATTTTTAGCAGAATAACTACACAGCAAGCATTGTTTTTTTCCAAATCTTTTCTATTCAGAATGAGAAATATCTTTGTAAGCAGGCACAGAAAGAGAGAATCGGATTAGTGTACAGAATTAGCAAGGACAAGTCACAAATAACAAAACTTAAAAACTTGAAAACTTACCTGAGCGGGCCCACAAGCGATTCCAACAATATGCTTTGTGTCTAGTCCTGGGAGAGCTGCAGGCTCTGGTTTGGTGATCCGCAAAGTATCAAAATGCTGACACTGATCGTTGTTCCCCCAGCTATGCACTTCACTGTCCTCAGTCAGTGCTAGGCAATGGGTAGAGCCAGCTGCCACATCTATCACTTTTTTTCCTGATAGGGGCATAAAATATTGAAAATGTAACTTAAACACTACAGTCATTGACAGGAAAACAGCAGAGCAAACCATAGCACTTACAAACACACTACACATGTCCACTGCCTCAGCTACGCACACACAGCAAGTGGGAAGGGCCCAGCACAGGAGACTTGAGGAAGTGCTTAAAGATTCTTAAGAGAGAGCTTAAGAGCCAAAGTCTGCAGGCTTATGGAAGTCTTGCTTTGTTTTGTAAACCTTCCACTTGCTGAATAAGTAAGGTTTCTCTTTTATTTCCCCCTACAAAATCTCAAGTTTCTCAAGAGCAGAAGAAACATCCTCCAACCCTGTTACAAGCTAGTCAAAAATACTTAGAAAAGCACAGTGTTAAGGACATCACTATTTGCCAATGACTTCTGTTTATCCTATTCTCATTCCTTAATCTAAGCACGTATTTATTTGCATTACAATACAAAAAAGTGTTTTAAATAATTATTTCTGTGAGAACACAGAAATATGGAGAACACAGGAGACAAGAACTATTTAACTTGAAATAGTGTCTCCAAGTCGGCTGGGATTTTAAATGTATAAAAGACAGACGTGGTGAGAAATATATTCCTATCTATATAAATGCAACAAACCAAAAAAGAAGACATCAGTGTACATGGTATTGTCAGTCTTGGAGATATGATCACTAGTGTGAAAATAAGTAGTTCCAATAACAACAAAAAGCACTTCTGAATATTTCCATATTTCAATCATTACCTTTCAAGCCTTCCAACAGTTTGGGATATCGAACATGCTCCTCTGTTCCATGCCCAAGTCTCTGATTGTCACCTTTTCCCCATGTGTAGACCTGGCCATCTTTGGTTAAAGCAATAGAAAACTGACTTCCACAGCGGACTTTCACGATGTCCAGGTCTTGAAGCTTTTCTATTAACTTAGGAGTCTTGCAACCATCACTGCCTCCCCTTCCTAGTTTTCCATAATCTCCATCACCCCACGACCATACTTGGCCTTTTTAAAAAAAGAAGAAAAATAAATACATACATACATACAAATAATGCACTACTTTTTCTTGTAAGGAGTATCTGTTCTGACAAGCAAGTTCTTAAAAACATCAGATTTTACACACTAGCACAAATTTCAACAGAAGTTATAAATTCACTTCGGATAGTCCTCAAAATGAAGTGAGTGACTAGGAAGAAACAATGCATAGCAGTTCCTGGTATGAAAAGTTCTCAAACTGGCAAAACAACACACACAAATCATAGCACACATCATGCAATGCGAATTTTGAATCCACCCCAGCAGCTACCCAACTCAGGGCTGCTGTGAAGCAGCATTCCAAGCACAGCCTTTCTCTGGCACTTTCTACTTGTTGACCTAAGACAACTCTCTTCCTCAACAATCTGGCTGTTGTAGCAACAGGAGCTATTTCCATTTATATAATACTCCATAAATTAATGTACATGTGTACACATGTAATATTTGTGTATATATTACACATTTACATGGGTATTTTAAATAGATGCAAGTTAAATGCAAATATATACACATGCATAATTAAAGTATATATATGTGCACTGAAACATTTCTGTATATGTTATTTGCAAAATGTATGCACACTCGTATATAGGTATTTCTTGAAAAGGAATGTCTGGTTCAAGTTGGAATTTAAGCCACTAGAAATAAACACAAAATCTTCAGCATAAATATTTTTAGAAAGAAGGTATAAAAAGATAATTTTACTTAAAAGTGTTAGTTATATTTTGCTACTCACCATTTTCAGTAACTGCAAGAGTCTGAGCATCTCCACTCCCACAGGACACGTCAATAACTTTCAGGCCTTTTAGCCCAGAGACCAACATAGGGATAGTCTGATCTTCACTGGAACCTTCAAAAGAAAAGACAAGGAAGGTTTGAGTTTTCTGATTTTTTCCTTTTGTTTGCCTTTGGTTTGTGGTGGCAAGTTCTGGGGAGCTCTTTGTGTGTGTGTGTGGTGTTTTGTTTTGTTTTTAAATTATTATTGGGGGAGGAGAGGGAAGGTTTTTTTAAGCAGATTTAAGTATCATGACTAAGGTTCCATGTGATTTCTTTTGCATCTAATAGTGATTTAGACCATGATGTAGCCTTCACGAGGAGAGAAAAGGGGCCAAGCTAGGTTTTTCTTACAGATAAGACCATATGCTCTTTTCAAAGCAATTGTAGGTATATCAAATAAAACACATTAGAAATATCCACCAAACATTCCTATGCCAGTATTTTAAGAGATCAGACAACTTACCATGACCCAGTCTGCCATAGTTTCCTCGTCCCCATGTATACAGCTCTCCTTCAGCAGTAATGGCTGCACTATAGGTACTTCCACATGCAATATGAACAACATGCTTCCCAGCCTGCTTGCCAGATAAAGCAGATATCATCTTCGGTTCTTCTAGAGGACTATTTGAAAGAAAGGCAACATATTTCACAAAACATGATCTGATAAATAGATAATGAAAGATGTGCTGTATTTGTTAGAAAATAATTGCTGTAGTTATAGCTCCAAACATTATTACTAAGTAGAGCTATAAAGTTGAGCAACATACACATCATCATACAGAAGTCTATGCTTCTATCTACTGCCTCAATTTCTAACTAAATTAATACAGGTTTTTTCAAAACTATTTAAGTCTACTACTGAAAAAGTGATCTTTCATTGCTAAGTCTAACCCTGGGGTTCTACTCCCTTAGTTTACTGGAAATTCACTGGTAGAAGGCACAATTCTGAAACATACTGACGCACACACCTACAAAATACTCTCTACAGAATACTGCTCCAATACAGCACTGGATCAGTAATTATATTGTTTAACACAGGGGGAAAAAAAGGCAATATGCATATGCAACATGACTGCATGAGAAAACATGGCTCCACTCTGATCTGAATCAATGTTGATAGAGAAAAATGAGTCATGGATTTCTAAAATCATGAAGAACTGCTAATAGTGCGCTCATGCTCTACCTAAAGGAAATAGAAATTTTAGAAGGAAAATATTTTAGATTTTTTTTAATACAAAAATTCAAATACTAAAGAGGAAAGAAAATAGGCAAAGAGAATGATATTTCTATTTGACAGCAGAGAAAAGTGTCAACTACTGAATGTTAAATGCAAAATATTCGCTGAATTATCAAATCAGCTTATAAAAACAAAACTGCATTACAGTTAGCTTTTACATAATTTTATACAGTAAGAGTCTTTGGCAGACCTATGGATCTTTAACCATTAGTTAACCTGAAGAGCATTTGTTCCTTAATGAGACTTTCAGAGGTAAGGAGAACACATACCAACATTGTACTGAAATATACTCAATTCTAAAGCAATTGCCTTTATGGTAATTTCATATGAAAAATTACCCACCATATTAAAATCCATAAAACATTTTACATGCATAAGAATAGTCAGTTACTATGCCAGCATTAACAGCTGATTTGCAGGCTGAACTGGTCACAACTGCCTGAATAGGACAGGATCCAAAATATCTTATTTGCCTAATTTGTTGTCAAAAACTTAATGATTGAGAAGTACTAGTGGTCTTCAATAAATCATCATCAGAGTACATTCACTTTTGCTTGTGATTTCATTGCCAATGGCAGTATCTCAGTAATATTTCTTTTAAGGGCTCATATACAAAACAAACGATTTCTAATATGAGTGTGGAACACTGGCAAATAAATGCTATGATCATTTTTATAACATACACTGTATCTCCATGGCCTAGTCTTCCACCATCTCCACAACCCCAAGAGAAAACTTCTCCATTAGCTGACAAGGCAAGATAGTGATGCCCATCTGAATGGGCTGCGATCTTCACAATATTTCTGGAAGCCAGACTCTGCACCAGCTGTGGTCCCTGTGAACCAAACAAAAGCAACATACAAGCTGCTTATATTTTGAATCACTTGCCCATACACAGAAAAATGAGACAAGGTTTTACTACCACTTTAGCAATATTCTAAACTAATAAACTAATGAGTTTAGAAGTGAAGAGGTGAAGAAGAAAATATAGTTCAATAATATATATAAGCACAAACATACCATTGAATTCTGACAAAATTAATGCTCTGAATTTGTTTTTATTTCATCCTTAAAAGGTCTATATGAAAGTGCTGTTATCCTACAGGCTATGAATACCTGCTACAGTAGAGTCTTATTTAAGAAATTACACAATTTGGGTACAGCAATATATCACAGAACAGCAAACGATTGCATAGCTGCCTACTTCTACAGTTGTTACCAAGATCAGCATACTGATGAAAGCAGTTAATACGTTCATAACCTCTGCCTTGATAAAAATTACAGAAATCAGATATATTTAATCAATTCAATAAAAGATCAAAATCATTACTTCTAAAAGTTCAACAACAAAAGAGAAGCTCACAAAAATCACCATGTCCTCATCTACTCCTGAGATATTGCAAACAGTAGGAGCAATTTATAGTATGAAATAATACTGAAGAGAACAGGTTTAGAAACCCATGCAAAAATCACTCACCAGGGTATCACTGTTGTATGCTTGTGTGTAAACACGTCCATTTCTAGATAGTATTAGAAAACGTTTCTCTGCACAGGCAACTTGAACAACCCCAAGATTGGCAAGTCCTTCACACTGAATTGGGCCACTCACATTAGCGTAGTATTTCCAACCTATTAAGCCCCAAGCAATGACCTCCTGCAGAGATCCCTAGAAAATGAAAAATTCCATTAAGTATTAATTTTGAAATATGTGGCTTAGTTAAAATGTATATAGTAGAATACTTTCTAAGCTTTTATACCTGAAAAATGCTGAAGTCTGTCACAGTCACCACTGCCAATAGTCACTGAAGCTTATCTTTCAGCAGAACATCAAAAATGAAGGCTCGCATGCATCACACTGTTTAATGTTACTGAATTCACTATGAGTATCTATACTGAGCGTTCAGAGATTCTTTAAGTTGGGAAGTTTAACATTTACTTTTCTATATATCAGACTTCAAAATTTAGGAAGTCTGGCCCTGAGGATTTGTTCTTGACAAATATAGGCAACAGCCCAATGTACAGCAGCAGCCAGTGCTGTAATAAGATATGTTTCACAAACCAGACAATCACATCTGAAGGCTGATTGACTGAGAGAGGGCTAAATGTAATTAGAGATTCCAAAACAAGAAAAAATAGGCAATTCAAGGTTACCATCTGACAGAGAAAAAGGAAAACAGAAAGATAATTCCCTAAATTCTTCTAAACTGAAAACAAGTTATACCTGAGTTAAGTAGCTAGAGATATACACAGACACACTAGTTACACTTCAAAGATGAGGAAACGGATTGTACTAAATTTACTGTTGCAAAGAGTTACCTTGTGAGACGTAGGAGAGCTGCACTGGGGAGGCATGCATGGGGTGGCTAGACGGTCTAGGTGGGCCATGATCACTACAGCTGTTTGCCTCAGATCAATTGCCAGTTCATTGTCCTGCGGTAGAGTCAGATACCTTAGAAAACTTTCATTCGGACTCAGAGGGAAAGTCAGCAGCTAAAAAGAGAAGAAGGAGCTGTCAGAAAAACATTCACAGTGTTTCTGTGCCACTAACACATACAGATCCATGATACACTTCAGATTTGTGGAGTACCCGCATGAGTTTAAGAGAACCTAAATTAATTCTGCTGATGTTTTCTCCTGTGGTAAAGGAAAATTCCAAACACACACACACACCAAGGAAAATACGCACTGTAAATATAATAAAAACTTGCTCTATTTTATTCTATCAATATCAATAATGTGCACTGAACAACACAGTTTGTTTAAATCCAAGCAAAACTGTATGAGAACAATCCAAATGTGCAAAAAAAGTTAACCAGTCAACACTAAGTTAATAGTCATAAAGCACCAGCACTCTGAAAAACAAAGCTTAACGTTAACTACGCCATGAAATTACTCTGCCTCAAGAAATTCAAACGTATACGTGACAACCAGACAGCAGCACTCTCTCTAAAGATCTTATAACACTCTACACTGAAGCATATCAAAACTTATTTGCATAAATTTATTACTTTTTATTTCAGCCACACAAATTTGATACCAACATAATGTTATTTTAAATAATCTAAGGGTAAGTACCTGAATCTCATCCTCAGTATTGGGCACGTCCTTATTACATATTATACTCTGAAATCTTTGTAATAAAGGTAGGAGGGGTGCACTTGTTCCCTGTGCAGATCGCTCATTATCCGTTTCCCTTGTTCCATTATCCCAAAGTTGAAGCAGCAACATAACAGCTGACAACATTTGGCTGAAAGAGGAATTTTATACCTTTTATTAATAAGCGTTCCTAAAGAAATTATTTTAGGTTATCGATAAAACTATCCATGAAACATTTTTAATGTTAGTAACACTAGATGCCGTGGATGGAATTTGCAATCTAGGTACCAGAATAGTTTTATCTTTTTTTTTTTTTTTTCCTTCCATGAAAATCATCTTTCGGAAACTAATAAAAGTAGAATGCTAAACATATGAAAAACTATTCTTATTTACTTGACAGAGAAGGGAAAGAAGAGATTTTAAAAAGTGTTTTAAAGTGAATTTAGACTTGTGCCGAGTACAGCACATGAGGACTGGGGGTGGAGGGGAGGTAAGGCAAGCTGGCTTTGATATTAGTCTATGTTTTAAGTAATTGCTAAAGGCTGCTAACAACTGCACAATTTGTTCTAAAGCTGATGTGAACTTAGCACACATTTTCACAAAAGAGCACAAATCCAGTTGTTCAACATAAATTACCTTTTTTTTTTTTTCTTTTTTTTTCTCTTCTTCAAAGAACTAGACCGAATCAAATTAACAGCATCTGCCTAGGTATTTTAAGGCGATTCCTATGTCTCTTTAACCGGAATTCTGGTAAAGTTTTAGCCAATAGAAATAATCATTGCTCACTTATTCAGTGCTACTTTAACTGGCACTGAATAGGAAACATGACTGTCACAGCAATGTTGAGTGCCCTACACGGCAACAACACTACGGCATACACCTCCTTCGATTGGTGTGCGACTTGTGACCCAAACCCTAAAGCTATTTCAGATCTGTAGACAGTTCCATCATCACTGATTTCATGTTATAAAATAGGGCTTCCTATTTTATAGGCAGAAAGGCTCATAAGTTGTTACTCCTCTAATTATTACAGAAAAGGTTAATATGCTTTGAACCGCAAATATTATGCTAAAAACAATGAAAACTGAAGGCAGGCATGGCCCAGGCCCTTCCAACAAACACTAATGGCTAAAAAATAAAAAGGTGCTCAGGCTTCTCACCTTAGTGTGCCTCGCTGCACTGCCAGTTCTAGTAATATGGCAAGAGCCAAGTGCTGGTCTTGTAATGGAATGTTTCCTGGCCCTTTGGTACTGGGAGCGCCGTGAACATCTCTGTATTTAACACACACACACACAAAAAACACACACACACAAACAATCCATGGTAACTTAGAAATAACTTGCAGATTATTTGCTTAATGAAACACATACTTGCTTAACAAAAGCATCTACAACACACCAAAAACCACCTAAACTTAAATGTGGTTCCACTACCCAGTATTCAAAAAAATCACAATTCATTGTAATAACTGTTGTAAGAAGACAACCTTAAACCTCCTTAAGCAAAGGGGAAAAGCAGGGAATACTGAAAGTCTCTTCGCCTGTGCGGACAAGTCTTCATTTATAACTATACTGGAAAGGTACAGTTAAACACAGACATATATTGTACAACCAAATTATCACTCTGCATGTGGATTACATTAGCTTACATTAGTGACACATTCTGAGGGTTAAACTATAAAGGGTAATTCAGAATATTTATACACAGATTTTCTTTAAATAAGAAAAGGAATCAAATCATAGTTAAAGAGCATCATTTCCACAGTTTGGGTGTTGTTCATTTACTTCATATAGCAACATTAGAAACGGAAAATGTTTCTCTTACTTTTGCATATTGTTTTGCTTAGACTATCAGCTGCTACAGATGCAAGTTTCCCATTAAATAGTTACTTCAACAATAGCTGAAGTAAAAGTAAAAAAGGAAAGTAAAGAGGGGAAAAAAAAAGAAAGAAAAAAAAGAAACTTACCCAGTCACAACAGACCTTAGGAATTTAGTAGCTCTTTCCACAACTTCCAGCCATACAGAGGACACAGTCCCTTCATCAAAGAGCGATGCCTCCGGCAGCGCTCGCAGTGCGTCAAGTGATTCTTGTAACAACTCACTGCAGAGGTCTGCATCCTCACCTGGGCGTCACAGTAATACTAGTTAAACCATATCTTTACAGAAAGCACACCAATTCTTGTATGCAGTATTTTGCAGATTACTTTTGATCTCGGTCTTACAAGTGCCTTGCACTGAGAACCTGTCAGATGCATATTATTAATTTCCACACAAAAATTTTCACTGCAGAACTTCAGGAACTATCTATTTCACCAAAACCAATCAGGAAGGTGAGGTGTGATCACAAGTCCTGTAACTGCTTATTTCCCCATGTATCCATTGAGGAAATCAAAAAAAAAAAAAAGAACTTGGGCTGGTTGGATAAAGACAGTCAAAGAGCTGCAGGGCGAGCGCAAGTCTGAACAAAAGATAAGTTAAGGTGGCACAGATGATATTCCTGTCACATTAAACTTCCTAGTGCTGATGATTACTGTCAAGCGCACAAATGATACCCAAACTAAACACCAGTTTCTCCCTATTGCTCCAAACCCTTTTTTCAAGTCACTATATTACTACAGGTTAGTAAGCTATTTATCCTGTTTAGAGGACTGCTCTCACTTTTCTGAAGTCAGGCATTAAAAATATGTTCTGTATACAGAATCCCCAATTTACTTTCCTGAGCATAAAGTCACCAAGTCAGATTCCCCATAAAACGAAGCGCCAGTGCTGGCAAGGTTGTTGGACATAATACCACATAAAACATTTGCATGATTATGCAAAGCTAACAGCTATAAAAATATTATACAACCCTATGCAAATATTTAATAAACATGCTTCAATGAATCATTGGTTTTCCAATCAAACACAAAAGCATTAAGCTAAAAGGTAGACCTACCCGACCTCCATGCTCTACGAAGGAATGCAAATGCAAACGAAAGCGCTGCTCGGGATCCAACCCTTGCAAGTCCTTCTACACCTTTGCCTACAGGTCTTGGGCTAAAAAAAATAAAAACAAAAATTACATATGTATAATCTCTAAATAATCCATGTAATAGTGATATATAACTGGTAATTATTTGCAAAATTTAAAAGTGGAACACAGTATTTGTAGTTTTTATATATATATATATATATATATATGTAGAAAAATATAATTTATATTTATAAAGAATTTTAAGTCTCTTGAGAGAAATGGTGGGAAATATCTAAATGTCAGTAATCAATATTCAACTAAAGAAAGAGAAAATTCACCCCCCCATCAAAGACTCAGAAGAAAAAATAAATGAGTTTGGCATAACTGACTGAAGAAGAAAGACCTGTATATTTACTCAGAAATAAATTACGAAATATTGAAATTAAGAAACATTGAAATTATTACAATTAATCTAGACAATATAAACTATGTCCTTAGGCTTTTACTGTATAAAAATCCTATGTATAAATCTTCTATTCAATTACTGATAATAAATTCCATCACTTGTCATTTCTCAATTTTCCACTCAAGTTCCAAAATTATGAGTATCTCCTTGTAGCTTTTGTATTGATTTGTGTAAGGCAGAGAGATGCTTTGAACTTCCATTAAGGCCCACTGAGATCACACACGTTTTTACTGAATTTGTTTTTTTATACAAACAAGCATATTAATTTAAGCAAGCTTTCCCTTGTACCTGACAGCATCAGGTTCCCTACTGTTTTCTCTTAGGAACATCAACAAACCTGTTTTTCAACTTCATACTACCATGAAAGTCAAATGCTCTGGGTGTCTCAACTGGCAGAAAATTTTAACTAGGATTTTCAGCAGTCTGGTAACTTAAATATACCAGTGTTATTAATGAGAACTGAAAAATCTTCCACAGAGAACAAGATTATTCAGAGAAACATGTCACTGTCTGAACTTTAATCCCATAATAACCAGTCTATTATATCTATTATCAGTTTTTTCTTTAGGTTTGGAAGCTAGAGACAATGCAACACAAGAGACAATACAATACAATTTCTGTCTGAACTGCTTTTTTGTAATACACCAATATTTTGTTCAATTACCCAAGGCTTCACCTGTCAATTTTTTTCTGGTTTTAGGTCAATGGTTTAATGGTCAATTGTCAAAGGGTTTTAGGTCAACTTAAATATGGAAAGTTGTCAGCTTATTTCTTACTCAGTTAGATTTCTGGAAAATTTTTCAGATAATATATGGATTACAGTATTTCTTTCCCAAGCTAAGAAAATTTATGTTCAACTTCTACGTACTTAAAGTTTTAATTATGTGTCTTAAGTTAGCAAACATTGATAAGAAGGTTTATTAATATTATTAGAACTCCCCTTCAGCAACAGTTCGAAACAAGCTTTATTTCTGAGTAGAACAAAAGGAACATCTCAATAAAAAAGTATGCTTATAGCTCAACAATAGCAGCCATAGCAATATATTATACAAACACTCATCAACACAAACAGAGGTACTGTAATTAAATGATACCTGAGAAGGAACATTACGTGGTAGAAAACTACCACTTAACACAGTCTTAGTAAATAAAAAAAAGTTTATCATGTTTCATGAAGAGAAAGAAATCATATTAAGTTCTCAGATACAGGTTAGTAACAACTTGCTGTTACCTTTTCTTATCCACAGCAGGCAGAGGAATATTACTGCTTTTCCACTTAACCTTGACATTCTCCTGAAGAACGGTTCTGTTCAACGCAATAAAATATCTTTCCATAATAACCAGCCTCTGCTTTAGCCGCATCGCTGAAAGGGCTGTCGTAGCAGTTTGAGTGGCCAGAGTTTGCTGTTCCTTCACTAGGACGTGAAGACACTCCTTCAACTCATTCACATCTAAGGGGCAGAGAAAGGCAGCATTATATAGCAGAAAGACAAACACCTGTAGGCTCTATCAAGGAAAGGCAAGGCAAACTGAAAGTTATGCACTGAGCTAAGTATGAATCTCTAAACACACTGAAGCTGTTTCCATTTATAATATACATACTTCTAATCTATACACACACTGAACGTGTAAGTACAGGTCATACTTTTCAGTTATTTAGTTACAGAAAGGTAAAGTCATCATCAAGACAGGTTTTGTGTGAATAAATCTGAACCTTAGCATTTTACAACTGAAATTATGTCACGAAATATTTCTGCAACTGCTTTAAACAAACAAATTAGACAGCAAATTCTTATCATCAGTAGTCCTTAGAGTCAAACTTCCAAGTAGAGGCAACAAACTTAAGCACTCGCAAGGATATGCTTTCATTTTGCACCGATATGCCTTATCTTAAGTTTCTTAGAAGTTACAAAACTACTCTCGGAAGCTCTAGAATCATTGCCAGGGGCTGCTAAGTCTGAACCAAGTGTCAGGAATTCACCAGACACTTTTGAGTACTGTTGGAAAATAAAGAGCCAACATGTGCAATACCACCAGAGAATAAATTCTTGGTTTATTAGCAAAGGCAGTCAACAGGGCAAAGTCGTTGTAACCCAGTAACAACTGGTAACAAGGACAGTATCAAAACCACAATAAAATAGGAGACAAACAAACAAAAACACGCAAGTGAATTTTTTCATTCTTGATAAAAGAAGCTTTAATTTCTTGCACAAGCATGAACATGCATTCTTAGAAGGGTTCTTTTCTGTCACGGCCTGATTACTGGCCACCCTAGTCTGTTTTTCACTGACTTAGAACATCCATCCATAAGTCAATCACACGTGTTGGAATTACAATACTCAACCCTGACTCAATCACATGTGTTGCCTGGCTACTACACAGAAGCAACTTCATTCTAAGTCACACCTGACTGGATAAAGCATTTGAAAACTACAGGTCTCTACACATACAACAGTGCTTGGGGCACGAAGAGTACATTTTTTGTTAACACTTGCCCCCAAATCATTGAACATTAAAACCAAAAACCTGTATGACAGCCTCCAGAGTTGAAAACTCTGCCAAAAGCAGCCCCAAAGCATTTTGCAAATGCAGCCCAGTGCAGGATCCCGTGTTACCACTCTGCCACGCACCCCTGCCTTGTAAGCAGAGAATTCAAGCGGCCTTTGCTGCTGCTGGATCACCTTGCACAGCCCCACATAGCCTGGGGCCAGCCACTACTGCAGTCCCTTCTCAACATCACTGCTTCACAGCACCATTTTACAATGTGCCCAGATTCCTGTCCCTGAGGTAATTCTTCCACCTGAACATGAGGAACAACTTCGCGATGCATAAAAAAGATTAAAAAGTGTTCCTCACCGCCTCGGGTATTTAAAATAAATCAGACAGAAGCAAATGTAACTTATACATACTTTGACTCAAGCAACAAGAAATGCTACAACCAAATGTCACTTTCCTTAAATATTAGCCCTATGAAATTTCCTAAAGAACTACAATACAGCCTGAATGTCAACAAATTATACAGTCACTTTGGATGACGATGCAAAGTAAAACATATTTCTGCCAAAGGCACAGTTGTTTTGTACATATTTTTATTTATATATATATATACACACACACATATGTATACACTGTGCATGCAGGGAGGTTGGACTAGATGATCTCCAGAGGTCCCTTCCAGCTTTAGTTATTCTGTTATTCTGTGATCATTACAGCTAAATAGAAGCTTACTGAGAAGGTTTACTGTGTATGTTCCAAGCCAGAAGCTCCAATATACCTTACCTCCAAGCCAACCTGACTCAAATTTTACTTCATTAAATAATTAAAATTTGAGGTTAAAAAAAAATCACTTTTGAAGTGTTAGCATTCCTCAGAACACACACCAAAAACAAACCAAAACAAGAAACAGTAACAACCACCACCCCTATATGTTCTGAGGCTGCAAGAAATGACTTACTGGCTGCTGTAACTTAAACAGAGCCTTAACCTTTACTTTTTAAATCAATATACAAGAGAACATCTTGCAGCACATGGCTTCTGTGTTTCACAGTAACAGAACATGGCCAATTCCAGCACATCACCTTCCTGACTCTTCTAAACAAACCATAGGAAGAGGTAGAGGTCAATTTGCTTCTTCCCTGACTGAACAGTAAAACCCTGCCATTCACTAAGTACCACTCAGATACAGTAATGACAAATATCCATCTGCAAATGGTCACATTTTGTTTCACAAAAAGCCTTTTTTCTTGAAATAGTTCTTTCTAACAACTGATTTCATTCTGTAAATTCATTCTCCACATTATGTTTTAAGATATACATTAGAAGTGCAAAGAAATAGCCAAGGAAGAAAAATAAGGCAATTTCCTCAAATAAATTTTCATGAAATTCTGTGCTGGGGGAAGAGTGAGCGTCATCCCTAGTGCTACACGAATCAAGCCTAGGTGCCAGACTCAGTCGAGTTATGCATTCATAACTGCTTTGTAACTAACAAACTACCTAGAAATGGACAGCCCTTAACATTATTTCTGAGCATTGAAAAAACAGATATTTGCCAATGACATAACTCTGCACTTCAAAATAATGTTTTATTAGGCATGTGTACAGTAAACACTATTGGAAAGAAACACTTCAGACAAGCAGCAGTCACCCGTGCTCCTCTCACTTACTGGGAAGGGCAATACTTACCAGGACTAACCCCCAGAGCATTCGATAGGGGACAAAGTAGTCTGATGTAACGAGCAACTCGCTTGGCAAAAAGCGCTGGATCTCAAATACCTCAAAAGTTCAATCCTCCTTCAATACAAGAACACCTTCATAATACTTCAACATCACCAGTGTCAAGTTCTATAGACTACACAACAAGAAATGGCTAAAAAAGCTCCAATTTTCAAATGCTTAGCCCAGAAGCATGGAGTCTTTATATTGAGAAACTGGTAGTATGAAGAACTGGTAAACTACAATGCACTTTTAAACTACTTAAAATTTCATGGGAAAAAAAAAGTTCATATCCAAATTAACCTCACCAACATTCAAACCATTAAAATGAATCCGACCTAACCAAATTTATTTTAGCTGCAATAAAATTAGGGTTTTTCTTCCTACTTCTCATCATGCCTTCACAAACTCAAATGACTACAATTTTATAAAGGCTCTCTGCTAAATTAAATTTATCCTGTCTTTAAAATTTTGTACATATTTTCTAGTATTTCTTTAATCCAAAAGAGATTTCACAGGTAAAGTAAAGTTAAAGACTGAAACTGCTATTTCAGACTTACTGCTAGCTGTAGTAATCCTACAGTTCAGACATCCCAAAACTGAACTAGGCACTGTCTCAGTTTTAATAGGAGTAACACTATATTTAAGTGTAATATCATCACACGTTTCCTCTCTTAAGTCTCTAAGTTCCACAAGTCAATTTATCTTTAAGAAAAATCATCTTATCTTCATGAAGATTTAGAGTTCATCAGGGAATTGATCAAACGATAACTGCTTTCAATAAATTCTCAAATCTAAGCAAGATAAACTACCAATGAACTAAACACACTAATGAGAGAATAGTTTATTTATAGTAACGATTCAAGTTTCATCAGAGAAGGTTACAGGGAACTCTTGAAACAAAACTGTTTATGCTGCTATGGCAGTCTGTAACGCTCAGTGCCCTCCGCAATGTTTGGCTTCTTCAGCTATTTTACAAAGGCTGGCTAGAACATATTATTTACCTAACTCATACCTACCATAAAGGAGTTAAAGTCTCAACTTAGCAGTTTAAATTGTCAGGCTATCATTAGCAGAATATTTGTTATCTGACAATTACAGTCAGGTATTTTTCTGTCTGCAGTGGAGATAGATAGATACCATCTTCTGTAGAAATTTATCACATCCCTCCATCCCCACAGACACTGACATAGCTCCTTGTCTTCACTTCTTCATTCATCCTGTCAAAAGTTCTCTGCATCAGGATGAAAAATACCAGTAGCATTTAGCCTAGATCATTTGAAGTGACGCATTGTATAGTTAGGCCCGCAAAACTGGGGGGGAAGTTGGAAACTTTACTTGCACTTTTGTTTCCAACTTTACAAAAGAAAAGGAAACATATACACACACACACACACACACACACACACCTACTTCACATACTAAATGCTTTCTTAAGTGCAACAGCACTTATTTCATTAGCTGTTGCAAAGAACATTGCATCCCTCTACCTGGCAGGTAAAGGACCCTGGAAAATGCCTGTAGATACATAATAATACGAAGACAGAAGGGAGAACTTGATCAAACTTTTATCGTTCTACTGAGCCATTCCTTTTATCAGCATTTCTAAACATGAACTTAAACTATTTTATCAATAAATTATATTATAGGTAGAAAAATGTCCTTTATATAATTTTAGCTTATCATTTTACTTTGTTTCCAACGCTGCAGCCGCATTTAATTAGGTCTTTTGGACAAAAGTACAAAATTAGATTTAATCCTCCCTTAAAGGAAGAAACTTTGAGGCAGCCTCAAGACACAACAAACCCAGGTTGTTTCAACTGCTGTTGCTAATGTCACATATCTCAACAGTATCACTCCCGAATTCACACAGGTTGTTTCCATCTGCTCCCTCAGGTATTGCTACTGAAGCAATTTTTAGTGCAATTAGCTCTCCTAGCAACACCAGGAAACAAGGCATGGCATCACCTGAAAAAACAAGCTCTCGCTCATGCACGAGGAAACACCACAAGGGTTATGGCACAACAACAACCACCAGCATTACAGCTCCATCCATCGCTAATATGAACCAGTCCTGACTCCGTAAGGAAACTGCATTCCCACCTGACCTGCATGCTGCCTGGTCATCTGAAAAAGTCTCCATTAAGGTTATTTTGCCTTTACTCTTTGTTCTATGAGGAAACAAAGCAGCAGCACTCCTACTGAAATTTCAAGTGTGAAGCAGCATTTGATAGTCAGACAACGATTAAAGCAAATTTAAAGCAACTTTGCCTGAGATCATATTACAGCAAATTGGACCCGTAACCTATTTCACAGTTTTTAAAGATAAGCTTCTGCACAGTTGTTGCAACAGTTAAGCTGTTGAATTTTTCAAGGCATGCTAATTAACCTCAAGCAGTATCATATAAATGCTATACAGCTATATTTAAAGTCACTGAGCTGGCTTTATGGTTTTATGCTTTGAGAAAAAGATTGAGCCATAGCATTTTCTGTGAAAAAAATAAATAGGATTCAGTTTTAAGGGAAAACTACACTTTGGGACAAAAGTGTATTAAACAGTTCGCTTTTCTGCTTAACTTTCTTTTTAAACACGTTCATATGTGCACACATACACAGAGTCATTACATGTTTATAAGGACTGGAGCTACCACAAAAGAAACCTATTTTCTGGCCCTTCACAAAAGAAAGACTCATGTCAAGAACAGTAAGTCATTATAATAAAATAGGAAGGATATCAAGCAATGACATTTTCATATATTCAACTGTGACTTTTAGGCCTGGACAAGTTACAATTAAACTCAAATTAGAAGTTCAGTTAAAATTGAGCTAAGAGTTTTAAATAGGCATTCTTTCCTGAGGCCATCAAACCCATAGAACTGCTTAAATTTTAACTTTCAGTGTAGTAATACTACTGCCATTACAGCCCAATGGCCTAACCATAAAAAAGGCTTCTTTAAAAGACAGGAATAACTTCATTAAAACAATAATTTAATTGCAGGGGGAGCGGACACAAAACAGAATACTCCTTCTTCAGCATTTGTGCTCCTCCCACACAGCCTTTTTCCTTTTCAAGTCCAAATTCCTTGAGGAAAAAATGTTCTACTTTCCCATTTTCTAGTTTTCAGGGAACTTTTTCCATTTTCTGTCAACCGCAAATTGCACACCGATCAGTTGCCCAGTGATTAGTCGCTTCCCTTCTGCTGCCACCCACTTCTCTGAAAGGCACAACTCCCTAGGGAAAACGCACGAGCAGGACTAGACATAATTGCCAGCAGAGGACAAAAGAGGACCTCTGAGTACAGAGATACAATGCTAGGGTGACAAGGAACCAATGCATCCCTGTGAGTACCAACAACATGCCTTTTGTTGACAAAAGATACTCAAGGCAAAAACGTAGACTACTATATAGGAAACTGAAGTTCAGAATCTTTCTGGTAGTAGATTTTGAAATTTTCATCTATGCTAGGTGCAGGACTAGACTTTGTTAAAGAAGAAAAGCCTCCATATATCTCTGAAAATGTGTAGAGATGCAGATTCAACTTTACCAGGAACCATCACCTGTTTAAAATGGATGTTTTTCATCTCAAAACTAAAAACATAGTATGAAGAAGTCCTAAAAGTTTTTCTATGAAGGAGGAGCAGAAGTAGACCCATAAAAACACAGGGTTTGGAACAATACATCTTGTAATAGTAGTCTTGGGTAATCTACATTCTCTAATTAGAAATGGAAGATAAGCTGGCAAAATTCAAGAAAATGGTAACAAACAGCAGAGAGTCTCCCTCACATGCTGAAAAACAGAAAATCAGAAGTAATTTACACATGTCTATAAAAGTGTTTTAAAAATAAGAAATAACAATAAGGAAAATACAATGCCTTGCTTTAAATGAGACAAAACAGGCTTTACAGATACTTTGTCCTCCTTCTGTCATCAATAGGAAGTCAATCCTGGAGCACAAAACTTAAGAGAGAGGAGGCCTTTACAAAAAAGGGAAGAAAATGATTGGACTTTTTAGTGGCAAATCAATAAGGAGGAGATAAAAGCTCGACTTAATCTCCAAAAAGTAAACACACTGGGTTTGGTACAGAAAAGAACGGATGTTCCCATACAAGAACTTCCTGCTACAAGTGATGCATCAAAGTATCTGTCTCAAATCATACAGTACTGGATGATGATGACAGAGCAAGTCAATGCTAACAGATTACTGAAACCAGACAATACTCACTTTAAGAACTTCAAGAAATAAAGGGTAAGATTGTGAACCTTTAGCAGTAGTCTCACTTTAAATAGTCTTTTTAATAGGTTTCAGAGAGAACTGGTCTAAAGCATAAACCAGGGTTCTTAGTGTCTATGTTCACCAAATTGAGAACTAGAATAAGGAACAGAATTATTGGGTACATGAGTAATATTATACACCGAGTAAGAGTCAACAGAGCACTTGTAAACAGCAAGTCACATGTCACAAGTCTTTTGGGACAGTTCTCTGAAGGGGTAAGTCACATGGACAAGGGATCCCTTGCTGGTTTTGAAAAACGAAACTGCCTTTACCAAAGAGCTCCTAAAGCAGATAAGGACATGAGCATAAGATAACAGAGAAATCCTTAAAAATGGCAGACACACACTCAGAAGACATGTAAAAAGGCGTATGAATAAAGAGGCAGTTAACACTGCGGAGTGACAGTGCTAGCAAGTCCTATGGAAACCTGTGCAAAGTCCAGCGCTGCAGACAAACAGCGAGGTGACAATGTCTGTTGCTATTACAGTAGTGAAGCTGAGTCCCAACTGCAAAAGGGTGCAGCCAATCACACAAGAAGCACGTGAAAAACAAAATGGTAGATGTACATTGATAAGCAAGGGAAACAAACTCCCCATTTTTCCTTGCTAAAGGAAACCAAACTTTCCTTGCTAAGGCATCAAATAACTTGCCCTCAGGAATAAGATCTTGGTAGTACAGCAGAGTTGTTCTTTGAAGAACTGCCCAAGCCACTGTTCAACAGCAGTTGCAAAAACAGAGTACTGAGACAGAGAACTGGAGATCATTATGCCATCTCATGGAATATGCAGTTCTGATCTTCTCAACCCACCTTACTCAGCACCAAAATAAAGCAAAAAGAAAGTAAGGGGAAGAACCAGTGTTCAGAATAGCTTCTACATACAGAAAAAGCGGCATAAATTAAGACCTTCAGCCTGAGAAAAAAAACAAGCATATGCGCACATGTGCAGCATGTGTGTGCATGCACTGTAGAGGGGGGTTAGGACAAAAGCAATAAACAAAAAAAATCTGTCAGAAGGAAGACAAGTAAAGAACATTTGCTTGACGTCTTCTCCAGTATAAGAGCAACAGAGCATTAGGTGAAACTATCAGAAGCCAAAAAAAAAAAAAAAGCACTATGAGATACTATTCATACAATACACGGTTGAATATATGTAAAGAAAATGGATTAAAGAAGTATAACAAGATATTTAGCAAGAATCAAGACAAAGTGGTTAATAAATACGCAAGAAGCAGGGGGATAAATGAGCACTCGTGAAGAAGAGGTCTGAACTGCTCAAGGTTGAAACCAGGTAAGAACCGAATGTGACAGATGAACCCTAAAAAAATTAGAAAGGAGAAAAAAATCCACCACAGTCAAATAATGACTTATACATTGTTTTTTCTCATTTTTTTTTGCAGAGTTTAGCAGAGTAAGATGATTCCAAAAAACTATAGCTTCTTTGTCTTGTTTTGGCAGAGTACTGATCCAAGCATAAATTAGAATGGGGAAAAAGCATTTCCCTTCTCTGAACTCATGCCAGGATGAAAAAGCAAATAGGGACCCAAAAAAAAGTAAATACTGCTTCTCAACACATGCAGTAAACAGTTTTTTGTCTGATCACAAAATCCCTCATGGGGAAGCAATGTCACAAGGCCCACTGACCTAGTCTGTTGAAGTTCAGCATTGTGACTTACCAAATATTCTCAGCAAAACAAGGTTGCCTTACAGCACTTCTCAAACACGAGTGTGCACTATCTATTGTCTATATACTATTTTCATGTTATAAGACTGAGAGTCATCAAACTTAATAAAAATAGTTCAGAGTACTGACCTGAAACTCAGTAAGCCCTGCCTACTTTGTAGGAAATGAAGTGATAGATTGACTTCCTTTTCTATTATTTTTGTAAAACATCTCAAGCTCCAAACTACATACTACATGTAGAAATTTTAAAAGCAAACATAATCTAAACATAGTAAGTCTTAAGTATATTGTTACTTAAAGTAAGAAACTGAGAAAGAAATCTCCTTTTCAACAAATGCATAGCTGCTCTATGCTTTTGTCAGACAGTTCATAGTCAAATATTCAAGGATTTGTGTCTTTTTAGGATGGATGACGTAAGAAAGCTTAAACAGATTTCCTTGTTTTATGAAAAACTTAACACGAAGCAGCTACACTTAAAAGATTTTGGAGAAAAAAAATGGCAGAATCATAATGCATAAAAAACAGAGCGACTCAAAAGGTAGTTGTTAGCTATATTTCTGACAAACATTATCTGAAAATATTACCTGAAATTGTGAAAGGCATCCGTTAACACTGTTCTATAGATAAAACATATATGCCTTTGTAATATTGTTCATGGATCTGCACAAGGCCAGCTTTTCCTTCCAAACACTTCTATCAGTCGGGAGAAATTTGATAAAAAGTTTGCCATTTAGTTTCCCATTTTGTAAGATATTCTTATTTTATTCTTCATCAACAACACAAAATAAAAACAAAAATGCTAGGTCTTTTTGCTTCCATCTCTTCAATGGACACTCAATTCTTCCACTGTACAAGCAATTTTTTTTTGTTCCCTTTACACTGCAAAATTCTCTGTCCCCATATGAGAGTGACAGCAAATCCATCTGTCCTGCTGTCCTCAAGGAAAGGTGACAAGCCGCTTGGCATAGAGCAGTGTAGACTGGGCACTGATCTGTGCCACATCAGAAACAAGCTGAATAGCTTCCCTAGCAAACATGGCTGCACAGATTCAGGTTCTGGCACTGGAGAGACAGCACTTTTTGTCCAAGTGTTTCTCACTGAGGAGATAGAAAAGGGGGCATAAAAGATCTCACCAAAGCCCTTAGATAATAAGGTCTAAAACAGGAACACCACGCACCACTGGAGTTAAGCTGCTTCTGATCTCCGATTTTTAATTAGGACCACTTATACAATAAACTGCTGCTCTGCAGTAACAAGCAACCATGAACTTCAACTGTCTTCAATATAAAAAAAAATGTATTTTTTTTAAATCGGTGTTTTGATAAGCCGTAGAGCCATTAGACAAAGATGTGAACATATAGACGATTCTTCCATGACCATCACAGTTAAGATTGCTGTCAGCAGAAGTCAGAACTAACAACTAACTGCACTAACCATTTGAACTTTCTCCCATGAGTCACAAATTCCCCTGCCAGAGGAAGAAGTCAAGAAAAATCATCTACATGTTTCTATTAAACCTCTACTGCCTGCAGAAAATTCAGGCTTTTCAAACCAGGCATTTTCTTTTTTCTGTCTATAGCTGAAAAGTTCTGAAAATGTCCTAACATTTCACTTTATCACTGCATTTCTTCCAAACAAGTCAGTTCTTCGTTCCTTGAAGCAGCATGAAAGATGCAAATTAACTCTTCAAGTCATGAAACTAATTAAATCCAAAGCTAATAATAGTAAATGGTGTTTAACTTGGAACTGTGTAGTTGATCACTTACAAAAATTATTCCACTAATCTAACAGAAGCACCTGTCAGTTAATCACTTATCAGACTTATTGCACTAATCTAACAGACGCACCTGTCAACAAGTACACTTAATCCAATTACTTCTTGATGCTACAAGTAGTTATCAACACAGTATATGTAATGCTTCAGTGGGAATTACTGAAACACCTGTAATACCTGGTTGCTTGCCCCATACCCAACTCTCAACAATCGATTTGGCTCGGTAAGTGGGCAGCGGAGTCTCTTCTTCTTCTTTCTTGTCTTTGTCGTTCTGCTCTTCTTTCTTGGAAGCAGCTTGGCATTCAGTGCTATCATCTAAAGGAGAGGGGAAAAAAAAAAACTGTTAGGCTACTTATCTCCTGAATTCAGTTTTAGATTACAAATTTAAAGAGAAAATATTGGGCCCACAAATTTATAGCAGTATTGTCTGTCATTAGGAGTACAAAGTGGTATGCATCATGTTAACTACTGCATCATTTCACAATACATTTCACATCCTTTCTGAGAAGGATGAACTTTTAAAAACAATATCCAACACAGTTTGGGTTGACGTGCCAAATGCACTACGAGTCAGATTTTGCTCCCAAATACTCACATATATTTTTGTAGGGTTTTCTCATTTTCATATTCTATTTTCAACATGGAAAAGACAACAATTGCCTTACCTTCAAAGTCAAGGAGAGCTTTACTCTGGCATAGACACCAATTTTAACGCAGCAGTATTTTAATACCTGCAATGTACCTACCATTTTAGTAATTACCAGCAAACTTTGACACTACCGCTGCTTTCTCCCAAGCAAAACTGTTCACAACAGTATTTGCAGTTGTTGCAAGATTACTTTTAAAGAGATGGAAAACAGACATTAGTCATTCATGCCTGTAATCAAAGACTGACAGAGCCCTGGAACAGGCTTCCCAGAGAGGTTGTGGAGTCGCCTTCTCTGGAAATCTTCAAAATCCGCCCGGATGCGACCCTGTGCCACATGATCCAGGTGTCCCTGCTTGAGCAGAGGGTTGATGATCTCTAGAGGCTCCGAGAGAGCTCTAGAGCTCCAAGTCCCTCCCTGTCCATATAGGGCATATGTATTCGCACATCCACACTTCCAGCCAGTTCAATGCACAAGAATGCCTGGCAAGTCAGACTCCCACTAGTGACTGTTATTCTCACTATTTGGTAGGTCTCTTTGGTAACATCTCTCCCCAAAAGCTCTCAGCTCCAGCATTTATAATCTATTCCCCGTCCCCAAACAGACAGATATGTTGTTCTAGTCACAGATGAACCAAATTAAGATATTAGCCGCAGCCATTTTTACCAGGCTATTAAAAATTACTGCTCCTCCACTTCTATCTGCCAGCATGACTCTGCATAGGCTCTTTTTCAGGAGAGAGCAACAAGAGATTGGAGCTGAAGCCATAGGGTATCTGCCAGCAGCCTGCTCTGCTCGGGGATTTTGGCCTCTTATTACTTCAAGCCATACAAACCACCTTCTATCACAACATACAAATACATTCAACAATCTTTCTATCTGGCCTGAAAAAAATAAACACCTCAGCTTTAGCTTGATCTGTGATTGCCTATTTGTTAAAATTTTGCTTAATCGTGGAAAACAGCACTACCCAAACAAAACTTTTTTAAGTTGCCTTAATTATACAGGTCTCTAATTAAAGCCAATGTCTCCTAACCTACAACATTCAGGTAGCTGCTGAAAACAACAAGTTGTTTAAATACGAGAGAAAATTGCAGCTTGCAATTTGTAATCGGGATTATGCAGCAAGGAAGGGATAGCAGAGGTCACTGGAGAACAGGAAAAAACAGTTCAGATATTTCTCTCCTAAGTGGAAATCCTACTGAGTACGACTGCATTTCTCAAACAACAAGAAACTACCAAACAGTCTGACGATCTGCAGCATGATAATGCAACCAAAACATAACTGAACTGCTTCCATTCCCAGGTACAGGCAAATAGTATTAAGGGCACGTTATCCAGTTGGATCCATGACTCAGCACCCTGCTTGGCCCAAGCAGTTCAGAGTGTCCTCACAGTAACAGGGTAACCTCGCAGCTTCTCCGCTCACACGCACCTTGGAAGACGTGCCGGAGCCAGGGGCAGCAGGACACCGTGCCAGGACGCTCCTGGATCTTTCACAGGCAGCTGTGCAACTTGCTATGTTTCTTAATAGATTCTTGGCAAAGCACCACAATAATGGGTTATGAACTTGTTTTGCCTAATTCCTTACTGCAAATAGAGAAGGTTCCAGTCCAAGTTGGGACTTTAAATAATATAAAAAAAAACCTTGAATTTAAGCATATGCAAATTCACAATGAGGGGATTTTTTTTTTTTAATTTTCTGTATGAACAGTTGGAGGAAGAAGGGGGAAGGAGCTGAGCCATAAATCACTTTAAAAGCCCTTGTCAGATTGTTCCTTAAAGTATTCTCACTGCACTTGCACAAAGCTATTTGCCCCTTACAGTACAAGGGTGGTTTCAGCCCAGATTTAAAGCAACAACACAAACTGCATATCTGTGGAAGCTTGGGCATGCTTAAAGGTAGGCTTTAAAATCAGGAATTTTAAGAAGTGAACTCTGAAAAAAAATTCAGAAGGAAGTGAACAGGAACAAAACCAGCTTTCCTCACAATACTGGTGGCTAAAAAACAGCCCAGCTGGGGAAAGAGAAAAGAATAGAGAGAACAACACATTAGGAGCGCTGCAGCATTATACATGAGTGAAAGAATGTTTCTATTTATTAGGACACCTTTTTCCCCCGCCATGCAGCTAGTTACTACAAAAGACTGAGCAATACAGTAATATCACAGCAAGGGAGCTACTTCCACGAGATTACATCATACACCACCTGAAGCACCTAGGAAAGCGTCTTCCAAATCCCTGCTTCAGGGAAAGCAAGCCTGGGGACCAGCACAGAGGAAAAGCCAAGCCAGGTTCTCAATTGGAAGGAGGGCCTTCTAATGTTCTAAATAATGTTATTCTAAAACAACAAATAAGACGACAGCTTTCGAAAGACTACAGACAAAAACATCCAGCTACTTGATAGCTTGGCTTAAAAATCACCTTACTCTCTCTTCACTATATTTTGGTTTATAACTTATGCCTCCAAACTGAGGTATGCTTAGACAATCAAAACTCAGCAACCAAAGTAACCACCTTCAAACAGAAGCTCCAAACTGAAGCACAGCACCTGACCAGGTAAGGTCAGCCTGTCAGAACAAAATAAAGTTTCAAAACAAGTCACCTTTGATCCCGCCCTACATGTGGTCACAGCAACAGCCTACGACAACACTATCCACAGAGGCAGAAAAGGACTCACATTTCATATTCAGCAAAGAAGGTGATTCTCACTGCTTAGATGTCTCAGGCATCTGCTACAGTAAGATCCTGTGCTGCTCCTGAATGCCAATGAACCGATACAGGCAGGAATTCTTAAGGAGAAGCAAAAATGGCTGCAACCATATCCCAGCAGATGTTGCCACAAATACCTCATCATTCACAAGGCAAGAAGTTAGGCAGATGAGCAGCAGATGAGCTGCATTTTAAAACTGCTCTAAAATAGCATTCAGCAGTTTCAGTTCAGGGAAATACTCCAAAAATCAATTCAAAACTATCATTTGTTCTCTCTGTAAACAGCAGACTAAGAGAAATTAGCATTACCAGATGAAGTCCTACATAGTCAAGTCATTTCTTACAGTTTGTTTCACCATAACACACAGCTTCACAAGATCAGCAAATTCACTGCGGTCACTACGGATTCTGCAGCATGTGCAAGCAACCTGTTCGTCTGTGAGAACTTCCCCTAGGCCTGTCAATGCGTGGGCCGGACACAAGCTTTAAATCCAGCTCCCAGCAGGCTTATGGTAAGTAAAAGATAGAGAGATTTAGTAGTGTTGATTTTGCCTTCACTGGTGACTATCATCCTACTGAATGGGACAAGGAGGCCTTAGTGCTTGGGGGGTTTAATGCTTTTTTCTTTTTTTAATAAAAATTTCAGTTGATAGTTTGTGAGGGAAGAACTTGCAAAACACATTTTCATAGACTTTCATGTGTAAAAATCCAGGTCACAGAAAACACTAGTCTCCTAACTCTAAACAAAAAGTAAAGTTTCTTTTCTTCTCATATATAGCACTTTTTAAAATGTGCTTTTAATTATCTGCTGGATAAGCAAATAGAGAGCATTTTCCATTTATGAATCAAGCTATGTAGCAGGAGGGCTAGAGACCTCCCTCTGTCCTGCAAACAAGATGTGACTCTACAGCTTCCTGCACACTGAATGCTTTAGCCCCTGGGTACATCAGTACGGCTGGCTTAGGGGATGCACAGCAGGGTTGTTTTGGGGGTTTTTGTTTGTTTATTTTTTCCCCTACACAACAAAGAAACTCTAAACCAGATGATTATCTTGCATTCTCGTTCACTACTACAGCGAGAGATAAATGTGTTCTGAATAGCAGTCAGCAGAGCCAATTCCCACGTGCTGTTACTGTTGTTACCAAGATTTGCTTTCCGCCAGCCTCACAAGAATCACTTCATGGCATTTGGACTTTATCACCTCTATGCAGATGCAACCGCGGATGAAGCTGACCGATTCAATGGAGCTAACGGACATAAAGGTCTGGCTTTGGAGAGGGGAGGGCGGAGAGAAGAAAATAAAAAGCCCAGAGCATTTCACCAAGGCAGGTTAGAGGCATGAATCTGATTCTTAATTTGGTATTTTTGTCCTGAAACTTGAATATAACTAATTGAAACAGAAATCCTATCTATACAGAAATTTGAGGAATAATAAATAAATAGATAAATAAGTAATAGATCTGTGTGGTTAACTGTTGCAGCTCCAAAATTCATTGGAATGGCTTCCTATATTAGACAGAAGTACCATCATCTAATACTTTTTATTATTTAAGTACACAGCTTCCAGTATATAAAATGTTAATCGGATCCCACATTTCCCAATGGTAGCCTGATAATTTTGCTGCACTGGAGGTGCACCTGTATTTCCATATCACTACTGTCACAGCTGCGTCCTCGGAAGCTCCTTGCAAAGACACACACACAGTCAGATGAACATATTAATCACCCATTTGAAATGCGCGTCAAATACTATTTAGGAAAAACAGAAAGGTTATTCCTATACAATAGGTTAGGAATGGTTTTACTAATGGTTTTAAATAAACAAACAAAAAGCAAAATTTTCACTATCACTGGTATGTCCTTCCAATCTATTGCCTCTGCTGATACCCACTGCAAGAATGAAGGGTCTCTTCTGAGCAGCCCAGGCAGCACTAAAAGCCACAGCACTGGTGAAGGAGGGAGGGAGGGATTACAACTCATAAGCATAAATCAAAACTACTAACAGCAGGCATTATAAAAGGACTAGGTATAGACAACTCTCTTGGATGTGTATCTTTCTTATTCATCTCAAATTAGTGAATACAACTGGAGAATCTGAATACTGAGATTAAAATATATTGCTTTTAACACAAAATCGCTGATACTTAGATCTAATTATGGACTATATGGACTTTCCTCTCTCCTCTTGAATTACATTTGTAAATCATTTACGCAAAAATGCACCTATCAACTCAACAGACTGAAATATGCTTGATTTTAATTTCATGAAATTTAATTAGAGCTTCAAAGTTCAGAGGAACAAATTAAGCATCATTTCTTCTAGTTCCATAACTCACTTGGCTGCCTAGTAGCCTTGACCAAAAATAGCCTTGTTTAGCTGCTGCTTTTCAAAATGCAAGTCTAGTAGGATGTTTTATACAAATTCTGCAGGCCAGCACAACGGCTTTTAAGAAGACTCACTTCACTGAATGAGAAATCAGTGAAGAAGATGAGAAGAATGAGAAATTCTAAGAGTTAACAGCCTGAAAAGGCTATATTCAAATTTCTAAATGAACTACTGTAGTTCTCCTAAGGCTTTTAAATGACAGGTAGTTTAGATGTACCTACACAGAAGAAAAGCCCTTTTGCACAAAAAACAGATCTATGTACACTATGCAACTCCTGTACTTCTCCAGAGGAAAATTTGTTCAGATTATTTATGCCATTGAATTCAATTCGTGTCTTAAATTTTTAAGGAAATCTTCACTTGCTTCAGAATGTCCCACAAATATCAGTGTAGCAGTGTTACACAGATTCCCAGAATGGTTAAGGTTGGAAGGGACCTCTAGAGATCATCTAGTCCAACCCCCTGCTCCAGCAGGGACACCTAGAGCATGTGACACAGGGTGGCATCCAGGCGGGTTTGGAAGATCTCCACAGAAGGAGACTCCACAGGCTCTCTGGGCAGCCTGTTCCAGGGCTCTGTCATCCTCACAGTCAAGAAGTTCTTCCTCATACGGAGATGGAACATCCTGTGTTTCAACTTGCACCCATTGTCCCTTGTCCTGTCACTGGCCACCACCGATAAGAGTTTGGTCCCATCCTCCTTACATTCCCCCCTCAGGTACTTGGACATGTTGATAAGATCCCCTCTCAGTCTTCTCTTAGCTAAAAAGGCCTAGCTCGCTTAGTCTTTCTTCATACGATAGATGCTCCAGTCCCTTGATCATCTCTGCGGCCCTACACTGCACCCTCTCTAGAAGCTCCATGTCCCTTTTGTTCATTATGTTCATTATGGGCGCCTAGTACAACAAAACCAGAAATTCCGAGAGTCATCCTGTACATTATCTTTTCACAAGCCTATCTTTCATAGTTCAGAACTATTTCAACTTTCAACCAGAAACTATTCCTACCCCATTATTTATTGATAAGGGCTAAAATAAGGACCATGCTGAATCATAATCTTTTAGATGGCACAAAACTATGGAACATCCAATAAAATTCTATGGCTTTCCACATTGTTTCAGGAAGCTTCTAACTAAAGAATTTAGCAAAATGAGGCAAAATGCTGGCAGACTCATATAATGCTCACTTCTGAATAGATCTCTGTGTCTGTTCCGTAGTTATTTATACCTAGCTTACCATATGCAGTATTGCCATAAACAAGTGGCAGTCTTGTTTAAAAGAAAAAAAAGAATCATAAAAACAGAAATGTGAGAAAGCCTCAAAAAGCCTCACCACAGCTTGGACCACTGACATTGTAAGATAAACAAAATGCCTTATTTCTAAAGAAATCTGACAGAATTTCTGCATTTTTAAAGAATAGAATCCTAGAACCCTTAACATATTATACCTTTTGGATCCTTCAAGTCATATGCATACACATCCAAATTTGGAAAAGAAGTTCAAATCATGATTCAAAATAGGTGTTACAAGTATAAATGAACAAGGCAACGACAGATTTGCTTAGCACTTCTGATGTTTGATTTGTACTGCTCTAAATTTTTGATCAGAACTGACAGCTGGCATTCTCCTATTTAATTGTATTCCAATGATTCCTGTGAAAGCAAAATCTACTGTGAACCCTTTCTATAGACTTATTAGAAGTACTACAGCACCAACAAAAAGTGTATTTCTCTGCAGGTATTTAGCCATAACAATACTGGAAGAGTAAGCTTTCTGTCAGAACCAGCACAGGTACAATTTTAAAAGTGATATATAAAGATCAGGCACAGGAAAAAAAAAAAAAGAAAGAAAGAAAAAAGAAAAATTAAATAGCTGCTTTATGGGGTGCAATTAATATATTTTTTTTCTCATTATTACAGATGTCTGCTGTCTTTTTGCTACATCAGAGCAGAATATCATTATCCCACATTTACTGTGATACTTTTCTATCATGAGCTCTCAATAGGACTACCCTTCAACACAGCAAGTTTAGGGTGTCTTTTAGTACTAGCCAATCCTAAGAAAAAAAATATTATATTTCTCCATCCATTTCATAAGCAGCTACTGTAGTAGCCTTTCCATGGAATCGGCTGCATTTTCATCCAACACCAACAACAATCTTCAGTATAGCCAGCACCACAAGAAAAAGACAGAAAGAAGTTTTCTAGGCCAAAAGCATTCAGGAGCCGAATCTACAGCATCTTAACTTCCTTCCCACTCTCAATTGTGAAGGTTATGTTCCTGAGAAACCTAACATACAATGCATTCCCCCCTCAAAGATAAATTATTTTGGCTTCTTTCCTGTGAAAATAACTTCCCCCAAGTCCAAAAGACTTTTTTTTTAAATTAGGAACGAAATTGGAGATTAAAAAGAAATCTTCAGAAGGGATTAAGCATTACTGGTTTGAAATACCACATCTATCCGCAAGGGAGCTCAGGAAGCAGCAGAAAGTGAAATAACATTCACTGCTACCAAAGCAAGCATTTCCACTTCCCTGTTCTACCCTCTCCTAGGCAGTGTCTCATTACTTTGTCGTCACACTGATTACTGAGAAAACACATCAGACAGTTTGCTAAGGCCATTTCTGATAGGTTAGGAAAATCAAACCTTTTTCAACTGTGTTAGCTTTCTGCTCACTGAGAAGTCAGAAGAGCACCACAACCAACACACAAAGAAAAATAGAGGCGCAGGACCACTCCATCTTGGCAAGCCTGTCTTAACAGCTCTGTGAAACAACACCCACTTCTACCAAAATACAAATAATCTCTTCTGGAAAGACGTATCAATCTGCCCTCTGTAGGATTGGAAGTGATTGAAATAAACTGGGAGACTTTAAAATAAGTAAATAAATGCAGCATTTTCAGCCAGATTATGGACAGCTTTTTAGCTTACCTTTCACATCACATCATCAAGAGGTAACAGTAATATTGCATTTACTCCCTTTCTCTGTCCACTTTCTTTAGATCAGAAGATTCAGCTGTGAACACAGTTAAGTGTAGCAAACACAAGTACACTCCCAAGCCTCTCTCATCAGAATCCGGACTGAATAAAATCTGAATTAAAAGCTATCTTTCTTTACACTTTTATAAAATCATTTTCAATTCTATTCAGTTCAAAATATGCAAAAATATAAAGGCATTTGATGAGTAGCTCAAGATTTTTTTTAGCACCAACTCTGAATTTCATTTTCACCACCACAGTGAAAAAATATAGAAATAAAACATACCTTTTCTTGGAGGTAGTTCACCACTTTGTGTTAATTCTGTTCCAGGATATACAATCTCCCCATCTTTTACCATTTCATTCCACAATCCACAGAGTCCATCTCGTGTAAAAGCAAGCTGTTAAAATAATATATATATTTAGATATAAATAAACACCCCTGTACTTTTCCCAAACTCATTCAAGCTAATAACCAACTACATCAGTAGTGTGTTCTTTCTTTCTTCTATGACAAAATATACATTTAGCTGTTTAACTGTTACATTCCTTGATTGGAGAGGGGATCCTTGGTATAATCCTTGATTGCAGGCACATTGATGAGTTTGCACACAATTCCTGAGCAATACGTATGTGTACACAGAGACATGTACATATATGTAAAATATATACATGCTCATTAGCATCTCTGATTCACTGTTCCACTCATACTAACTACTCAATTTACAGATTAAAAGCTCAAAACAATAGCTTTTAAATAGGCTCAAATACAACAGGAAGAATTTATTTTTGGTGTATAGATCAAAAAAGTCTAAGAAAAAACAGTTCTCTCAGCCTGGAACATCCATATATTTGGAATGACTTCACATAGTAATTTTGAGGGTGGAGGACCCTCCTCTTTTCCCCACAAAGACGCACAAATTCAAGAGGCCTTAATGCAACAAATCTGGGGTGCGGGGGGAAGGCAGGGAGATCTCTCTTTCCCTTCATGAAAAGGGATGCAAAAAAAAAAAAAATCAGGCTAAAGAAGCTGGCAACAGCACCTGCTCCAAACCAGAGCTTAAACAATGGGATACTTGGTCAGAACAACTGACCCAGAGGTCATGGGTCCATAAAAGTATTTAGTCAGTTCAGCTGGTCCTCCTGTGCAAAAAGCACCAGCCACAACCCTCCCTCTTCCGCCCTGCTGCTAGAGGTCTCCTCTCCTGCAGACTAAGCACCTCAGCTATCGCCTAGGGAAGCAGGCTGAGGCATAGAGCAACATTAGCGCTGACTGGGGGAGGAACGGGCTCGGCCCAGACAAGCTCCCAATGCTCTAGGGCTTGCAATTCGACAGATACTTGTGAGGAAACGAAGAGCCAAGCCATGACAACTTGAACTGGTCAAGAAACTACCATCTGTAACACTTTCCTCCTACACATTTATCATTTTGGATGTTCTGCCAAACGACCAGGGAATCCTAACGACCAGAGTAATGAGTCTTTTACCGATTATGTTCTCGGCTTTGTGAAACACCACAAAAGCAGGTGTCTGTCTGCATCCCAAGTGAATTCCACAAAAACCAGGCTACAACCGCTACCTCAAAACATCAATCAAGGGTGAAAGTATATTACCCTGAAAAATAGTGCCTTTAACATAACAAAATGGTGCACTAGAAAATTTACTTGTGACTATCTTTGTGTTATATAACTAGGTCAAAATACTTTGGATTTGAGGAAACAAAGGAAAGGAACAAAGGCAAAGATGCTACTGGCACAAGTGCTATAAAATATTTACTAGTATACACAGAAATTCACAGGCTTACATTTAATTTTTATTTCCTATTTTACTTCCTGTTGATCAAACAGGTAGAGTTTCATAACAAACAGCAGAGAAGTCATTTGGTGGTCTAATCAATGTCAGAAACAAGAAGAAATAAAGACTAATTATGTATCTTAATCACCATAAGATACTAAAATATGATATTAGTTTCTTGACTTCATATTGTGTATTCAAGAATTCATATTGTATACTCGATTCTTGAAAAAAATAGCCAAACTGCCTCCCTCTTCTTTGCTCCTATGTCACAGAAATGCATCAAGCACAAACTTGAAAAAAACAGTGAGTAATGAGGCAATATAGTAATCTGACTTGTAGAACAAATTACAGTTTTCACAAATTTAAGACTTCAATCTACTAACTCATATTTTATTTTAAATTTCTGGCATGGAGAATGATTCTCACCCCATTAACCTTACTCTCTACAGGCCTAAAGGCTTATAATGAAAGGTTCTTCACAAGGCAGCACTTTTACTTCACAAAACTTACTACCTGTGCAAGCATTGCTGTAAAGTACAACCAAAAGAACCGTTTTCCCCGTTTTAACCTCTAATCTTTTCATATGACACCAAACTCGCACACAAGTCTTTCAAGCATTTAAAACTAAAAAAGTAAACAAAATTTCTCCTGCAGTGGGTCTGGCGTTCTTATCAGAGTCATTTCTGTGGTATGCTACATAAAGATAGAGCAACCACGAAGATTACAGTGCAGAGACAGTCGCTCCCCCTCAGCTACCCGAGTACTTCATGGGGAGGCTTGTATTACAAAGAAGCCTCAAAAAGAATAATTTTGCTGCTTATTCATATGTTCATTTTGCGCCAACTGGTGTGGGGCTGTGGGGCTATGTTGTGTTTGAAGATAGGAACCCCGGACATTTTTTATAGCAATAGCCAAAAACTTGCCTAAAAGGATGACTAAGGATCAGTATTTACAACCAATTCACACGACATAACCGATGGCAACTCACTTCTCACTGTAACAAATTCACTATTAATCTAGTCAATGCTCATCAGACAGGTGAAGTGCTACTACAATATCCAAAACTGAAAAGGTCTGTTTTTAAGTGATAAATTATTTGAGCAGTTTTACTTTTATGATCCCCAAATCAGAGTTCCATGAACATAAGAGAAGCTTCCCAACTCCCTTAAGAAAACTATTGCACTTAACCAACAGAAGCTGCCAGTTGAAGATAACAGTAAGCCAACTGCAGAGTATAAAAGTCCAGTTTTTGCTTTAACCATACAATGCTGCTATTCTTCACATTATTTAAAACCACCTTAGTCAACACAAGCATATATTATTTTCTTCTTTTTCTCCCACTGCTATTTCCTGAATCCAGTCATTTGCAATGAGTCTAGCAACAGACCAAAGTGCCAAGACATGAGAACTGGAACTTTGTTCCAAACAGATTCCATGAACACCTGCCTCAGTTGCTGTTTTCCCCAAAATATAATCCTTCTTCCATTCATTTCTTTAAGGAAAGATCAAAAAAGAAACAACGGTATTTTGCAAAAGAAAAGAAAACTTTACACTCTAAAGAAAGTCGGATCTACCAGGCTGGACAGAAATCAAAGGGCAAACACATGTTTCCAGGCTATGTTCTGTGAAGTCATATACAATTAGCTATGCTTTATATACACGCCTACCTGATTTGCCAGTGTCTTAAGAAGCAGTCAGGGCAAGTCAACATCCTTCACACAGCCAAACTGCATTAATCTCTGCTCAACTACTTAGCACTCGGGTCTCAGCAAAAAGATAGCAGAGCTTGGCCACGTGGATGTCTCACCAATATATCCCACTTGGCTATTCAAACGTCTCTCTGGACATTTCACTTAAACACACACCGACTTGCTTTTTTCTACATTATTTTTGTGTCAGCTATTAACAAAAACCACACTTGACAGAAAATTCACCTTAAAAAGTTCACTACATATAAGGTACAATTACAGTAACCATGATAAAGATAAACCACAGCAGTGTAAACGCAACATTTGTGAAAGAATAGAATCTCTTTTACCCATACATTTACGGTGCAACAGCTATCTCATACAGAAAATACTTCACAGACATGCAGCCTATAGGTACCCCCTCTTATGCCAAATTGTAACAGATGGTGGGTGTTTACAACCCAGAGTGGTGAGGTTCAGACTGGCTGAACAGCAGGGCTTCCCAAATTTGGCTTGCTCAGGTACCATCAACATAATTCTGTTGCCAAGGATTTTTGGTTAAAATTAGAGACAATTTCCATTTTTAAGGTAAAGACCTAATTAATTACTGTTGTGGATAAGGAATAAATGGGAGAGGCGATTTATTTTTGACATGGATAATGTTCAGTAGACTCTTTGGAAAACAAGGCAAGAAATCCTACAGAGTAACAAGCCAGGAATGCATCAGATTTCATGGCACAGAAAAGTGTTAAAAGCAGAGTGCATTTGGACTGGGCAAAAGAAATTTAGTATTTCACACCCTCCTATTTTTTATAACATGTAGCTATGTAAGCACAAAATCAGAGATCTCTAATATAAATAACACAAATGTAGTTGAATATTAATGAAATATTAACCAGCAGAATTTAGTAATTTAAGATTGTTGTGAGGCTAATAAAGGTTACTGTGAAGCTGTACATGCCATGGAAAGGTAGTAAATATTCACTTACTCATAGGAAAGGAAGAGGGTGTTGGCAATGCCTTTTTGGAGACACTCCCCAAGGGGACATTACATCTTATTGTCTGTTTACTGTGTTGCTGACACAGTGGGGTTTCAGCAAGAGACACTCTTGTAGTTAAGTCAACCCTCCTCCAGCAGAGGCAGGAAACCCACCAGACTCCTTAGTGAACCTCTTTCCCTTCAATAATCATATCCCTGCATTTGTCACTGTTGAAAAGGATGAAAAAGGTAACGAAGAACATTTTCAAGTGACCACAGTTTCAGAGACGCACAGGCACACGCTCAAAATTCCCTACAAGCATCCCAAATCCCTGCTTGCTCCTCCACCTTTTCCAAATCTCCCTCACCTTTCCATGGCACCTCCTGGCTTCCTTCTAGATGAGACTCCAGTCACATACTCTCATCTCCCACACACCTCACCTTCACAAACACCAGCCTGCTTCCAATGTTTATCACCCATTCTCATCCTCAGATCATGCCTTGATCCCTGCACTTCTAGGGCACGCACCTCACCCGTTTCATACTTCCTACCTTAAACATAAGCCTTAACCCTGCTCACATAGCCTGAGTCAAAAAAGCAAACCCTAAACAGACTTTGAAGTGAACTTCTTCTGTGCTGTTAACTGGGCAACCCCCCGCTCTAATCTTTTACTAATCTCATCTCCACTGTTAGCCGTGATTTATTCTGACTGGTACAAGATGTAATTAAGTCCAGAGGATAACTAGTTTGGTTGCTGGCATATGCTGCCGTCTTCCTTCAAGGGGGCAGCCGTGAATTCTGCCCCAAACAACTCTTGAGGAACAGGGATTAGTATATATACTAATACAGAAAAAAAAATAAAGAAAGAAAATAGAAACCTTACAACCACAAAGGTTTGTTTTAATGAGTTAAAAATAATCAAGAGCTGTGAATTTGTTCTAAAGTCAACTGCTTCAAGTCAGACACAGCTGCATGTGGTCCATCAGATTAAGTGCCCATTCCTGCAGAAAGCATAGAAACCTCCATAAAACTTCACTGGAGTTCAAAGAGGGAAAAAAAAAAAAAAAAAAGATGAAAGCAGAAATACAACAAAAGAAAACCCCACAGGGATTCAGGCAGGATTGCTGATTGTGTAGCTGTCTTGGAAACTCAGGAAAGTGACTACATGATCTCAAGGTTTTAACATGCACCTAAATACAACCTACTTAAAAATCTTCATCCCAGAACTGCCAGCAATGAAAGGAATATAAAAATAAGATGAATCTGTTTTTTACTTTCAGTTATACTCACATTAACCTTTGGCTTTATTTTAAAAAGACTATGCTAGAAAAATCTTTTAAAAATAGAAACAGAAGAATAAAAGACATCCTCCTGCTTCCTTTCCAACACATGAATAGCGAAAAAATATACAGGAGTTCTTTCCCAGGTCCTCCCCATTGTTTTTCCTTTTTTTCAAACCATTCAATATATTTTTCCTTTTTTACTGTTCTTCCTCTCTACATTTTATCCAAGCCACATTCCCTCTCCGCTGAATCATGACATGAAATTACAGCTGTTTATCATACCTAAACAAAGCACAGTGAAACATAATTCAGTCTAACGTATTACTCTAAAGATTTGACAGCAAAGTTACCAGCTCTGCACTACTTCAACACATTTAAAGTTAAACCCAAAATGTCAGCATGATAACAGTCTACAGACTTCCATCTGTTGAAAAAATATCATTAACAGTTAAAAGACAATTGCAAAAGCAAGCTCTGCCATTCCTTCCAATTCAGAGCAGAAATTCTATACCTTCATCTTTTGAATAGGAGTTCTGTCATAGCCCACACTTGCATAAACAGTAAATTTGTTTTGTCCAACCTATCATTCCACATCTATCTAATCCCTCTTCTAGAAATCACTAACTTTGGAGGAACAGCACTACTTTCTTTTTTAATAGCTAAAAATTTCCTAGTCTAATCCATGTTCTTGAAAAATGCTGACATTCTAATGTCAATTACTGTTTACTATTAAAAAAAAAAAAAGACACACACACACAACCACTTTCCACCAAGCCTTCCTTTTTTGAGCAGAAAATGAACAGCAAAACAACAAAGCAAAAAAAAAACAATTTTCACCACTTTTTTTTTTTTTTAATGTAGATACAGGATCTTGACTGTTATCTTTTTACTAGGAAAATCCTGATCTAGATGCTTGAACAGTACGTTTCCCCAAGGAAATCAAAAGGCCAAATTTAATTTTGACAGGAGGGTAAAAAGATCTCAGACAAATGCAACTCTTAAGAGTTGCCTGCTTCACTTTAGAAAGACCTCTCTCATCTCTGTAGCAAAAGAAGATGACAGAAACTGCCTGCCCACTATGAATCGAATTTAAACAGAGGAATATCCAACCTATTGCCCTTGTATCCTCCCTCACTGCTGCCTAAAGTTTTTTTTTTCCAAGCTCCAGCAAACTGAAAACCCTTCTCTCTGCTCTCCTGCTATTAAGCACAACTGATCACTCAGGAAGATCCAGACTAGCAGACTAATAAAACAGGAGTTCAGTCACACACATGCACCAGATTGCTGGCAGTGCTACTGTTTTTCGGTCATTCAGTCGCCACAGTTACAGTCATCTGCATAACGCCCTAAATGAGAAACACAGCAGCTTCATTCCATCAGGATTATTTTAAACATCTGACTTTAAGCACAATTTGACTCAGCACATTGGTTACTTCCGTTAATGTAAACACTTTAATATATTTTCCTCACATTTGCAAGTTTTCATATTGTCTTCTTAAAAAGGAAGTCTTGACTAAAAAAAAGCCATTAAACCATTATCTCCCATTACATATAGGTCTTGCCAAAAAGGTGATGATTTCAACAAATAATAAATTAAGTATTGTATATCTAAGGCACCAATTCAAATCAAATCAAATAAAATTAGGAATAATTGATACAACCCTCTTTTTGGCTAAAATGACCTCTGCTAAGAACACATCTGACATATTAATAGAATTATTATGTGTTATATTATACTTTTATTTTTGATCTTTGCAATATTAGATCATATCACATATCATCTTACTCATGCAACCTCATACTGAGCTGAGCTATGCTAATTTTTCAGCCACTATGTAACAGTTGTTTTTTCCAGGCAATATAGCAGATTTTGATTTTATTTCAACAGGAAATTTAACTTTTCACAAAACAAAATTTTCTAGATAGTTATAATAGCAGCTGTAGCAAAAACCATAATGGTCAGTTAATTACTAAGTGAGTATAAAACATATATAAAACCATTATAGAGAACTTCTTGGTCTTTGTTGAGCTTTTTGGCTTCCTGTAATAGGACTGATGAAACTGTTTCAGAGAAAATAAAACAAGGAAAAATATATTGGCACAATACAGTTTCCATTAACATTTCACAGCAGTTTAGCTTGCAGGCAAAGGGTTTGCAGTTTTAACAGAAGGGCTTGCTTGCCTCTGATCTTTTCTTAAAGCAACTAATAACGCACTACATCACACTTTGTCTTTGACAGTAACGTCCCAAACTGAATTAGGACACTTAAATTTGGCCTTGGTGCCAACTTGCAACAGCTGTTCTTGCAGGTGACTGAACACAGTCCATACTAAAAGCCATGTATCATTCTTCGCTGTGTTTACCAAGAGATATTACAGGATGTCATTATCAATATATATAGTGTTATAATTTTGTGTAATATATTATTGATGAAACATCATATGAAGCTAAAGCAAAAAAAAGATTTGATGATCTTCTGAGAAATTTAATTAGTTTTAATCCACAGTAACTGCTATAGCCATCAAAACTATAGTAAACGCTCACGGGCAACAGTGGCAGAAAATCAAAGTCAGACCTTGGAGAGTACTACCCCACCAGAAGAAACATTTCCCTTCCTATTCCAGCCACACTTCTCAAATTTTGCAACTTCATTAATAAATAAATAAATAAATAAAAGACCATTCAAACTCTTTATATGTCTTCTAAAGAGGAAACTTCTGGTAGATTTTTATTTCTCCAAGAAATTTCACTTACATGCCTTCAGTTGTTCAGTGAGAATAAAAAGAGCCTAGCTTCAAAACGTGGAGTTTCAGGTCCAACTCCAAACAATAAATTGCAGTCAGCCTGATTAGTTTATATAAATTAGTTTATATTTTTTTTCAAAAATTTCCTGGTTAGTATGCTTATCTTTTTGGTTCCTGTTGCCTTTTCCAACCATTTGTACCCTAGTTTTTATCACCAAGCAAAAGAAGTACACAGTAGGAAATCAGCATATTCAGTATGCATAGAACTTAAATGGGACCTATATTTATACTTATAAAAAGGTCTCATGAGTAACTAGATTATGCTAATCAACCAGTAGCTAAAAGTCAAACAAGTAGAAGACAAAGAACTTCTTCAGCACCGCTCCCAAAGCCTATGTTCTTGATAAAAGACATCAGCCATTCGATACACTAAAAAGCATCAATTCAAGATTCACATGTACTTTTTTTTTCTGTTACATAGAATAACATATCCATACAGACTTCATAAACAGGACATGTGTAATACCAACAAAAATTGCTAACCTAATAAGAAAATTATATTAATCCCAGGAGGCCTGGCTAGTCTTCAGATTCCAAAGAAGGGATGTTCATGATCAGCAGATCTCAAATGATTATCGTGCTTATTTCATTAATCTCATTATTTTGACTAGAGCACAACTAGCAGAAAACAAGGGGAGTATCCTGGCAATTAAAGACTAGCTTGTTGGAACTCAAGAAATTGAAGAGAGAATTAAATGTGTTACAAATTAAGATCTTTATTTTTAGTGAAATTATTACAACCTATTAACTACAAACTCCCATAACAGGCAAATATTTCATTGCACTTGTACACACCCAGTTGAAAAAAAAAACATTCTAAGATACAGGTGGCCTCCTGTGAAAAGTGTATGTAAACATAAAAAGGATGCAGAAAGGAGGTATTGCATATAAGAGGAAATGTATGAGAAATACATGCACAGTCACATTCCTCACCTCAGACAATGCAGACGAAAAACAAGTAGCACATACTCAGCAGCTGCTATAAAGACTATTATAAAGATTTTTCAGCTGCAATCTTCCTCTGTTCTACAAGAACCCAAGTAGCTTATTTGTAATCTAAAACCCAGCTTCCTGAGGCATATTTTAGAATCTTAGCTAATGATTAGAAAAAACATTTCTCATCTTTAATGAGAAGCTCATCTTTAATTTATTTGTACTACTTATTTACCCTATTAGTCAAAACTCTGAATCAAGACATTTGACTTTGAAAGAATAAAGATGAAATAAGGATGAACTAAACTGATCAAATCAAAGGGTAAGCTCTGCCATGCTATAGCATTTCCATACAACTATTACTAAATAAAGTAACCTAAAGGCTATCTGTCACCTCTAGCTTGTTTGAGGTTGGTCTAGCTTGTACAATTTTAGGGAAAAAAAAAAAAAGAGGTTTGGGTTTGCAAGCGCATGGGGACAGACATTTATCTAAGCACCGGAACAGATGAACTCTACCATGATCATCCATCATCACACAGCATCTCTACATTTTCCTCTTAATTTTAAACCCCAGAGTATCATTTAGAAAAGTTCAAACTGGGAAAACTTGATAACATCCCTTACTCTCTATATTATATGAAATTGATAAACATAGATCCACATCTAAAACAAGAAAAGTTTCAGCAAGGAACAAGACATTTGTGGTTAAAATTGAACCAGTCTTTGTTGAAATGTGTATGTCTTCCATAAATTCAGTGTAAAACTAACTGCCTTGGAAAAGGACGTAATTTAAAGCAAACACCTGTTTTCCAAACAATCCCAGTAAAAGCCAATTTGGATCCTTCAGAATACAGATTAGATTAGATTTCCATCTTCTTTCATTTCAGTTCTCTTGTGCATTAAAGCAGCTAGCTCATTAAAGCAGCTAGCTCATATGTAGACAAGAAGTTAAGTAACAGCCTAAATAAAGCACTTACAGCTCTAACGGTAATCAGCTGCATGCTTTATTCCCCATGCAGTCTAGTTCTAAACAGAATTGACTAGATTAACAATAGCTTTACTTTCAACTTCAAAAAAGCCAAAAAAAAAGTTCATAATTCAAATGAGTTTTAAATCAGTCTACTGAAAAGCTGTCGGCCTCAACAGCAATGCTACAGCCTTGTTTGCCATCTATTTAGATTAAAAGCGTTCTGATGGGCGCCCAAAAGGTCACGATGCAAAAGATGCATCTGATTCCATTACCTGTAAGTCCGTCTTCAACCATTTGGAGTCGAACCTAGTTTGAGCAGCCAGACAAAAAGATTCAGAAGACATTTTTCCTCCTCCAGCCTTCCCTTGGGGCTGCCTGAGCAGCCCAACCTGCCGCAAAAATAAATAAATAAATGAAATGATAAAAATAAAATAAATAAGTAACGATCTAGCAGCGCGGCTGCAGCGGGGCCCCGGGCGGCCCGGCGCGGCCCGCAGCCCCCGCCGCGCCGCGCGACATAAATAATTGATCGCCCATTACGCAAACCGCGGGCCGGGGAAGGGCCACCCGCAGGGCCCCCCCCGCCACCTCCCGCACGACCCCTTCCCCCGCGGAAGGGCCCGTTACGGCCGCGAGCCGCTGCTTCAGCCCAGCCCCAGCGGGCGGCGAGGCCCGGGCTGTGGGCGCTCCAACCACCCCCTCTCCCTCGCCCAAATTGTGACCGTTGCAAACGGTGCCCCCTCCCCTCCCCTCCCCCCCCCCCCCGGGCTGTCCCCCTCGCCCGCGGGCGGCTCCAAAGGGTGGGGCTGCGGGCGGGGGGGGGGACACTTCTCCCTCGCCCCTTTCCCGCCCCCCCCCCCCCAGGGCAGATGGAGGCGCCGGGGCGCGCGCGGCGGCGGATGGCGGCGGGGGCGCGCGCGGCTCCCCGCACTCACCGGCCACGTCCGTGGTGGCGGCGGCGACGGCGGCGGCGACAGCGGCGGCGACAGCGGCGGCGGCTGCGCTGCCCTCGGCCGCCCGCTCGGCCCCGGCCCCGGCCCCAGTCCCGGCCCCTCCTCCCCGCACCCTCCCCCGGGGGCGGTGCCGCTCGCTCCGCCCCGTCCCGCCCCGTCCCGCCCCTCCCTCCTCCTCACACTGGAACCGGGGGGACACGGCCGAGCCGGCGGCGCCGCTCCGCACCAATCACAAAGCAGCGGGGAGGCGGGACTTCCTGTCCCGAGCAGGAGACCATAGAGAGGCGAGGTTAGAGGGGCGGTGATGTAGGGGAGGGCTGGGCTGGGCCGAGAGCAGCCCGCGCGCCGCCATCTTGTGGTTGGGGCCAGGTGCGACGGCCGGGGTCGCCGTGTTGCAGTAGCAGCGCCGCGTCCTGTATGTAGAGACATATACAGGGATATATGGATAAAAATCACTGTAAGATGTAGGCTTTGGCGCTATGTTTGTTTTATAGAAAGTTTAAGGGTTTTTTTAAAAAACCAATGCTTCATTTCTAAGTGGTTCAGTGGCAAATAAAATGGCAGAAGCAGCTAGGAAGAGTAAAGAACTGCACAGGGAAGTCAGCGCAATCAAGGAAATCAGGGGTTGAGTTTTCTAGAGACAACTGTGGCTTTGGCTTTTTGCAGGGTTGCCTCACTGGGAAAACGTATTGAATCGCATATGTGTGTTTCAAAACAAGTTGGTTATCAGGAATGTGAAAGGCAGGCGAGGCAATCTTAGAGTACTCTGGCTGCAGAGGAGTTGGGAAGCGAAAGCAAGGCGAAGGGGCTCAGGCTGACAAGAAGAAATGGAATGGCTGCTCAATAAAAAGCCCAGGACCTGACTTCTTTAGGCAAAGGAACAATAGCTTTTCCTGTTTTCAGTGTAGAAAGTGTTACAATAATTATTAGTAGTAAAACTCAATGAATTTGATTCACTACTAGTAACCAAAGAAAAAAGATGGTTACCGCGACCCTTTGTTTGTCAGTTATTACAAATTTCTCTTGGATACGAGTATAGCAGTCATCTTCAGGTAAAACACAGTGCAATAATTCCTAAGTGCACGAAAATTTAAGCAAAAAGGTGAAGTATGCCATTTTCAGAAGGTACAAGCTTAAGAAAGTTTTTCAAAACATGAACCTTCAAAAGCAGAAGTAACCTCCCTTGAAAAATCCACCCAATGCCTGAAAAGTGCATCCATGCCATAATCTTGCATGAAGTCAAAAGCTTTTAATTTAGACAGTTTTGAAAGTTTTGTCATGCATGTATGTCCTGCCTGCTTTTAGCAAAACTAAGTAAAAATCATAGTACCTATTGAGTGTTCAAATGATTTGCAATGAGATACTCTTCATTTTTTATTTTGTTCTCCATCTTTACATTGAAAACTTCACTGAGCAACATTTCTTATTTCTATTAAATGTGGAATGGCCATAGGAGGAGGCCCTTGCTGGTACTGTTGAGGTACCGTGAATGATTTCAAGATTATACAGTCAACCAGCTAAATCACTAGCCCAATTAGCAGGAACTCACTGCCTTTAGCAAAATCAAAAGATACTTGGGAGCGCTACCATGCAAATTCAACAGCTAGAGATACTTGTGGAGAAAATGATGGATAATTTTTATTTGCATCCCAGATGTGGTATAATAGTCTGGTGCAATCTCAAACAGCATTTTCACAAATTATGCAGCCACCAAATTTGCACAATTTCTGGTAGAACAACATGAATAAACACTTTTACAAGAATATTAAAAATCATTTTGCTTATGAAAATAGAAGACTCAATCTGCATTCCGAAATTTGCTTTTATATACAATATTGTAGTATTAACACTCTCAGTAACTGTGTTGCTCTGGAGGTGATGCACACAGGGTATGGAACCACTAAAGGATGAGGAAGGTGGGGTGTAGTAGCTTGAATGATGCCCTCCCTTCATTTCCAGTGCAGTTCCATTTGTAGCACTGTCCAGACTCCAGAGACTGACTGAACAAAATGCAACTAGCAAAGTAATGTAAAGCAGAACAGGTGGAGTGCAGAGAAGTATCTTTGAACAATCTAGGCATATTTCTTCTTATTTCACTTGTGAGACCAAGCTCATATGTAACTACAAGGTCATTCCCAAGAGCTGAAGCAGCTGCATTCTCAAGTAACTACAGCCTATGAATGAATGGTGAGAATTAATATCTTTTTTTTTTTCATCAAGCAGAACCAAAACCAATCAAATATATATTTACATAGAAACAAATCCAGTCCTACCCGCATTACTTCTAGGTATATCTTCCAAATCTTTGCTAATTAATGAATAATTATGTGAGCTCATGGGAGGCCGTTTTAGTTAAAATAGCAGTGGAATGTGGGGCACTCCTTTTTCTCATCAGTGAATATCAATAATTGTATGCCTGTGAAAGGGACACAAAACCATTTCTGTAAGAGCGGTGCCTAACAGTTTACTGCAAGACAAAGCCTCTTTTGTTTGATTTTTGTTTTCAAGAGCTATTTGTGTTCTTGAGCTCTCCCACTGAGTTTGGAAGTCTTTGTGTATTATTATCCACAAAATACAAAATCCCATGCACAGTGGGCTTAAAACAGGCCTCAGAGAATTTCTTCGCTTCTCGATGAGGAAGGTTTTCCTCAAAGAAAGTGAGGAACTGGTACCGTTAGTATCTATTATTTTAATACTCTCTGAACTGTTACCCAAAATTTCAGTCTTGCACATTGCTCTGGTAAAAAACAGTATCTTGTGATGAGGCCTGTTATTTCATTAGTGCATTATTTTCAGAGAATGCCAGCAGTTCCCAGGTACTGATACAGATTGTTATGCCACAGCAGTACTTTTTACAGAGAGAAGACAGGGCAGAGTAAGGACGTGACAGGATTTTCATCCTCTGCCCTGTGCTTGTATTTCTAAATATTCACAATGGAGCTTGCCATTTTCATAGCTACATTAAACATTATTTACATAAACAGAAGAACAACCAAGCAAAAGAAACATCTTCCATTTTCAAGAACCTGAGCCCTTTCCAATCAGTATCCCAACCCTCTTTCCTATGTCTTCTCAAGACCATGAAACAAGATGTTCTGCATCCACGTCTGGCCTTCTGATCCTTTCTCCTCTTCAGGGTAATAGTCATGGCTATTTCTTATCTTTTACTCAAATATATATTCCAAAATATGTCCTTCACATTCATCCATATTTCCAATATTATTTCATTCCATCTTCACTGGGCAGTGAAACATACTTGTTTTAATCTGGAAGGTGCATTGTTCTATGAAAAAGAATTAGCTTAACCCCTCCGCTTCCTTTTTTTTTTTTTTTTTTTGTTTGCCCTTATCTTAAATGATGGATAACGTTTGCATCCAGACTTTCAACAATTTCTTACCTTGTGACAATTTCTTTTTGTGAAACAGTCTTCTAGTGTGAATCACAGGATATTGTACAGCTGACACAGCTCAGTTGTAGAGCTGGTCCTGGAGAAGCAATTCACTACACAGAGAATTGAAAAAAGAAAAGAAGGATGGAGGTGATGGTAACACTGTTACAACAAAGCCACAGTTTCTCTACAGGTAGTTAATCATATGCTATCGTTAATTACATTTTGCATAGTTAATTATTTCTTTAAAATTAGGGTGAATCCTCTCTTCATTAAAGCAAGCAGTAATTTTTTTACCAGCTTCATTAATCTCAGGAATTCAGCCTCGTATATTCTTTATTTTATACATCCAATGCCAACTGGTATGGTTTTAGTGTCTCAGAAGTGCTATTCCAAAAGGTGCCTTTCCAAGTTGTGTCTTCCATTATGGAGAAGAAATATTTTGCTTCCGCAGGGCAAGCCCTAATTTTGCTGTCTAAAGAATAACTTGCTTTCAGTTCAAATCAGTTTAATTTGACTTCACTCTCTGTCTGTACTCCGTAACAATGCTAAATTCTACATGGTTCTACCTTTTATTTATTTTTTAATTATCAACTCAAAACAATCATAACATTTTTGAGGTGGACATTGTTCTCCGACTTCATAGTAGCTTTGGAAATGCCAGCTTGGCAATGCTCACTAGACAAATCTTTAGGAGACTTTGGGAATAAAAATTAAAAAAAAATCAGATATTCATTACAGACTTATTGAAATTAAAATTATTTAGCATGCAGTGAAGGATACATCAAAAATTCAGATGAAATATATAAACACCCCAAGTATTAAAAATAGCAACCTCCAAAAGCTCTTTATCTTTTCCAAATTAAATACAACTACAAACTTATAGCCAAGCAGCAAATGTTTAAATTTAAAAAGGTTTTTTTAAGTAAGGGAACATTTTGTATAAGATTTGCTAATAATAGCATCTATTATATGATCTAAAGACACATTACAGTAATAAACTGTATTCACAAAGCAGTTCATCTACAAACATTAGAGACATTTCCAAAATGATGAGGTAGTTTAATTTAAAACTCCACCAAAACATGAAAGGAATGCTAAGGGTAGTAAAAATCAATGTGGAATTGTAGTAGAAATTGAAATATATCTTCACTACTACACTAGTTGTGTATATTGAGGGCAGAATTATTGTGTATTGTAATATCATGCAAATGAATTATCAGTAGCTGAATATATTCTGTCTGACAGGAGGTTAGTTGCCTAGTCGTACTTACAAATTAACCCATCAGTGGGCACTGCAACATACTTCACTATCACTTAACCTGATGGAAGATGTTTGGTGTGCATTTTGAGCAGCAAGCACAATTTGAATTTTCAGATTACGCAAAAATATGTATTTTTTTGCCCAGAATTAGAATGCAAAGCAGAGTTCATTGCAGAAGACTTAGAAACAAAATGGAAATGATTTGGCAGAATGAGAAAAGCATTAAATCTATTAGATCTCTTACATAAAGGAATCTATGTTCTGTATAGGAAACATGATGTTGTAGGATGAAATTTTTCTAGATAGAAGGAGATGGGAACAGAATCCTTCAGCCAATAATCAACACATGAACCTAAATTTGTAAGGGGAAGATGCTATTTTTTATTCTTTCCATTTAGAAGCTCCTCAGTATTGAATTTCTCTTCCTCTAATACCTGGAGATTGGCCAAAACCACTTTAGCTTTTATATATAACCATATATATGTGGAAACAGTTTATGAATGAGGACAGAGATCATTAGTTATTTAAAAAGAAAAGGAAGCAGTAGTTTATTGTAAAGGATTTGTTAACTTGGATCCATATGGTATCCTTCCGTACAAAAATGTTTCATAAGGAAAAAGAACTTACTTAAAAACAAACTGTTCGAATGACTTGGACTTGTGCCACGTTTTGTCCTTGCTGCAAGGTGTTGGAGAGGTATTAGCAGCTGAATAGAGAGGTCAAGGACAGGTTGGTTAAAGCCTAGGGTGGGGAAAGGATAAGAAATTCTTCTGCCTATCCTTAATATGTAAAATGAATACAAGCCCAAAACACTGTCAGTCCACTTGGCTTGCAAATTAGGGAACCATCCACACTTTCCTTCCCTTTATAGAAACAGCTGTAGAAAATCTCTACTGTATTTCCCCATGTGCCTGTTTATGAAGGGAACATTTTGTTTCTCTTGTGTTTTGCCAATTACTACCATTTCAAAAGGTGTTTTATCCTGAAGGGAGGATCACTTGAGATTTCAGGCATGTTAATGTATTTAGCAATACTGGGAGGTACCCTTAGTATTGGTTAAGGGGCTGGGGGAACAATGTTAATGATATAAAAATGAAATAATTACCTAGTGCAAATAAGAAGCAAAATCTATTTATCAATACAATTTGTGCTTCAGCATGTGAAGACACTGATCATCTGTTGGTTTTGCAGTATGTTCTGTACAAGCACAAGAAAACATTGCAACCAAGAGTACTCTCTCCTAATATCTTTTTGCTTCAGTATGAGAATACTAATAATACCACTGAAAGATAGCACAGCAGTTGTACCTATTTTAAGGCTTCCTTTAGAACAGTAATTTTGTACCACCTCTCAACTGCATCACAGATTTGTCTCTATGCCATGTTATTTCAACATGCAATTATCAGTATTTTTGAAAAATTAATCTTGCAAGTCTTTTTCATCTTACATTTTTCTTAATCCTTTGAAGAAAATTGTAGCCTGAGAAATCGCAACACTGGGAAATGAGCTGCTGTGACCCTGGTCTTCGCTATCAATTTCAAATTACTGGTCCATTTAGAGACAGTCTGTAAGATATTTTAATAAATATTTATGAAACATTTTCTATCATGTCAACTGACTGCTCTGTTATGGCATAAATGTGAAGTCTGTTCTGTGAAGGTAAGGCTCTAGCTCTATTGTGAAGAAATATAAGGTCCTTCTCCTAACCAGTCTCTGCCACCCACACAATAGCCCCTAGTAATTGTGTGTACTTTGGGCTATGTATAGATAGGCATTTGAACACATTGAACATGTATCTCCCACCACTACTACAAGATTCAGACTCTGTCCCAGATGGACTCTTAAACTTTCAACATGGTACATTTGAGACATCATATTTTTTAACACTTAAAATTTGTTAACCTTTTTTTGCTTGTACCATCAATCCTCTTTTATCACTGAGTGCATTTTAAATTATTTTCAGTTGTTCCTTGATCCTCTCTGCTCTTTGATATTGTTACTTATTAACATAGCCTCAGAGGGCCTGAGAAAATTCAAGCTGGCTTTGTAGCTAGAAATATTAAGCTGTTTTTGAAACCCGAGCCAAAGGTAAATCTGGTTTTACAGCTTGCCACATTATAGCAAACTAGTTTTGAGACTGATATTAATCAAGTTTATTATTAGTGTATTATTAATGAATTACATACTTCTTAGGGAAAGATCTCTTAAGAGTTGCTCTATAAAAGCATCATGCCTATTTTGAGGACAGGCAGTTGCTATCCTATTTGGAATACACAGTTTTATTTTCTTGCCTAGTTATGACAGATGCAGGCGGAAAGCTTAGTCTAGAGTGAACCAGATATGACTGACTCACAGTCATGTATGTCAGGTGTAGTTGGAGGAACACCAGCATTGTACATCCAAACATAAATCTCTGTTGGAAATATCCCCCCAGAACATACTCATTTGACTGAATCCATAACCCTCAGTTCTCCTCCCTCTTTCACCACTTCCAGGTAGGATGCATTTTGGCTGGCATTAGCCATTCTAAGCTAATCCTTTAGACTGCTGTTATTACCAGTGACAAGGAAGAGGCACCTGGAGGGCAATTCACCACCTCCATGTAGCAGGACAGAGGAATTGCCCTCAGAACCTGGATTTACAGAGGAAACGTGAAAGATGATAAGTTCTATACTAAGGCTGTAAGATTGAGAAAGTGCATTTACACTCTCGTCCCTCTTGTACAGGGGAGCCCAGAACTGCACCCACTGCTCCAGGTGCTGAGTAGAGGGACAGGATCCCCTCCCTCGACCTGCTGGCAACGCTCCTCCTGATGCAGGCCAAGATCCCATTGGCCTTCTTGGCCATGAGGGCACATCGCTGACTCATGGTTAACCTGTTGTCAACCAGGACTCCCAAATCCCTCTCTGCAGAGCTGCTTTCCAGCAGGTCAACCCCTAATCTGTCCCGGTGCCTGGGGTTATTCCTCTCCAGGTGCAGGACCCTGCACTTGTCCTTGTTGAACCTCAGGAGGTTCCTCTCTGCCCAACTCTCCAGCCTGTCTAGGTCCCTCTGAATAGCAGCACAGCCCTCGGGAGTGTTGGCCACTCCACCCGCAAACGTGCTGAGGGTGCACTCTGTGCCCTCGTCCAAGTCATTGATGAACAATTTGAAGAGCACCGGGCCCAGGACTGACCCCTGCGGGACACCACTGGCCACAGGCCTCCAACTAGACTCAGCCCCATTTATCACCACCGTCTGGGCTCTGCCATCCAGCCCGTCCTCAATTCACCTCACTGCCCACTCATCCAGTCCACACATCCAGAGCTTTCCTATGAGGATGTTATGGGAGACTGTGTCGAGAGCTTTGCTGAAGTCAAGGTAGACAACATCCACGGCTCTCCCATCGTCCAGCCAGCCAGTCACCCCATCGTAGAAGGCTATGTCAGGTTCACCAAACACACCTTTCCCTTGATAAATCCATGCTGACTACTCCTGATCACCTTCTCTTCTGTGACATTCCTTTTTAAGACGGAAAATCACAGGAGTCCAGTCTCATTTCTTCTGATAATAAATTATCTACGCTCGCTCAGCTCTGTCAGACCTGGCTTACTCCCAGAAAGTACAAGCTAAATTCACTTCTTATTTTATGCGTTGTTTTCACCCTTGAATTTTCTGTAAGCACTTTTCCATAAAGTTCAAGGATCTGCTTGTCCATGTGAATATACCTACTGTCCAAAAATGCTAGTTCAATGTTGTCACTAAAGCCTCCATGGAGTATGATAGTTTTCTAGCAAAGAACTGTGCTGCCCAAGTAAGTTTAAACATAAACCATATTAACTTAAAGCATCATAGCAAAAATAGCAATATAAATGCAATGCTTCTTTTCATATTAAGTTTTCATTGTTTAATAGTAAAATAATCTAGAATGAAGAATTTCACACGTAAATAAAAACAGGGTTAGGAAAATAATATTTCTGAGATGTAAGTGTCAGGTATAACAAAAGAAATGCTCTTACTCAGTCCCTATGGGAGGGAAGGGGACAAGGGAAAAGGACATCGTGCCTGAAAATTTTCACTAGATAGCAGATACCTTTTAAGACTGTTCTACAGTGAGACCCTTATCTATGCTGGTTCTCTAGAGCTGAGCACCATAATCCTCAGTTTTGCAAGTTTCTTTTACACATTACAACCTTTAACCTTGTCCTAAATAGCTTGCTGGGTTGGGGGGCATTAATGCAGGTCATTATCTGGTATCTTCCTACCTTTTTTTCCTCAGTCTATCTTCAGACATGGAAGAAGGGTGCAAAAAGAATTGTCTTATGTCTTTATTCTCATTATTCATTAACTGCTAAATTAAATAAGAATAGTCTTCTACCTCTCCTTATGAGTACCAAAGTCAAGAGTTATTCAGGCAGCAGTCCAAAAAAGGTAACATCCTTCCAGGTCCTTTTACGAAGGACCACTCTCCTACTCGTTTTATGTATGAAGACCCTAAAAAATGCAACATCGCGCAGAGCAGAGGAGATATAGCTTGACTGCCAGAGAGCAAAAGCCAAGTTTTTGCACCTTTTGCTGTTCCATGGAAAAGTCAGACATTGCCATCACTACAACTTGGCTTGCCCGACAAAGAGGCCAGTAGAGCCAAAATTGGCCACCATGTTGGCTATTTATCACATCAGCAACACAGAGACCTTAAACAAACACTAAGTGTCGCCATAGGTAATGCTTTGAGCTGTCAAAACTACATATGGGCAGATGTTTTGCAGAGCTGGCTTTATACAAGTAATTGTATCATTTCAATAGCTAACGTGCCACTGGTTCCTCTGCCACTGAAACAGGGCAGATTTGCTGGCTGCTGACACTGCACTCTGTTCAAGTGGAATCGTAGTAGCAGTGACGGCATTGATACAGTTTTGTGTAATAAGGCAACACTCTGATATTGAAAAGAAAAAAATATATTAGTTCTGGTTATTCTGTGTCTTGTGTGTTGCTTCTATATAGACTCCTTGTCAGTCATTTGGGTAGATTTTAGATTACAGTGATCATGAATGCAGTGAGCCTGTGGATGCCTGCCCAGTCTGAGAGCACTGTATTTACCATGCTCCATCTTGGTGTAAAAAGAACATCTTCCACATTTTCCATTAAGTTCCACTGTGTGGCTGCAAACGCCGCCAGATCAAAATGCTCCATTCACAGCAACAGTAGCTTCTTATACTTGCTTTGCATTCATTTTGCACAAGTACAAATAACTTTATGTCTGGAAAATCAAGCTTGTATGCCTACCATTTGCATAGACTCTAAATGATGCTTTTTCCTTCCTCATTGGCATACAGATCTAGATATTATCTAAATAACAGTCTTGTTGGATGAGTGAACCTAAAAGGGCCAGTACTAAGCTAAACTAAGACAGTTTGGTCTTACAGCATTAAATGTCCAGTGTGTAACTGCAGTGAAATAATTCTTAGCTAACTTCAGCACCTCTACTAATGTTTACTCTAGCAAAATAAATAATAATGGAACACGTATATAAAACACAATGCAAACCACTGCATAGATAATTCAGCTCCACCTTTATCTTTTCATAATATTTCAGAACTGTACTCATAATACATAGTAATTGTAATTTTGCATTGCAAAATATATCTTTGTCTCTAGGCTATGGCAATTTCATTCAAAGACAGCTCTCAGGAGCATTCTATATATTTCTTTGACACATGTCCTGCAAATGAAAATAAAGACAAATGGCATAAAATAGTCTGCATTACAAGTTGAAGTGACTTGATCCCCTTTTCAAGAGTATGTACAAAACTGACAGCCACCTCGTAAATATGCAAAGTAGTAAATGATCCATCTTCTGACTTATCGATGCCATTTATCATGGAAGAATCTTGCAGGGACGTGTTACTTAAAAGAATTCCTCTTGTAAGCTAAAGATCACAGCTCTGAGCAGTCTTGATTTCCTCTATTTTCCTCAAGTCTGTAGAATGCCATACACGACAGCCAACTTTTGCTCTTCCTATTGCTATATTGTATAGTTATTTGTCATGCATTTCAGTATATTATATATTGGCCAGTTTCTGTTGTCTGTTTGTTTTTTAATTTGTTACAATTTGAACTAAATTTTATCTGCAACTTTTCCTATTTTTATTACAAAGATAAATGTAGACATTTGTTTTGAAATACATTCAAATGTCAATGTGTAATCAGAGAACAGCAATGGGGATAAATATTATATACACATATTCACAAAAGCAGTTCCGGTACAGAAATATCTGAAAAGCACTAAAGGAAGTAAAAGCACAGGCCAATGCTCCTCTAGGAGAAGCAACTTGCTGGCCACTTTTTTAACCACTGCCTTCTTGGAAGAGATGTTTTTAACCACTGCCTTCAGAAGTCATGTCATTCAAGCTCTGCAAACAGCTTCAGGCCTACAGGTACTGCTGTGTCAGGGGCTAAATCTAGAACAATTTTACTGTTGCATCTTTGAACACAACCTCTCATAAATTACTTACGTTGCTAAAAATACTCACCAGGATTTACAGTGTACTGCATAAGCAGATGGCTGACCTCCAGAGTACTTTGACAAAAATCAATTTAAAACTCCTGAGCTACAGCAACCAGGTGACTCAGCCTGAGATTGCATGTGGACTGCTGGAAGTTTCAGACAAACTGTGTTATCCCAGTACGTAAAACATGCAAGAAAAATCTCAGATGATCTGAAGAGACTTGAAAAAAACCCTCTCTTGTTTTAGGATAGTGGGTTGTTTTTTTGGGGTTTTTTTTTTGTTTTTTTTTTTTTGGAAGTAAAGGATCAATGCCTGGGAGAAGAGCCAGGGATTGTTTATGCAGCCCTTGCATTTGAAACTGTACAAGTAGGGTTAACAGCTTCACTTATTTTTGGAACTCATCCACTTCATTCTTCCCTAGACTTTTTAGAGATCAAGGGCAAAAAAAGAATGATTAGTATCCACCCTACCATTACTGTATAGAAGAAATATTTTAAGAGCAGCAACACTGTCTGTATGCCTTAGATAAAGTTAGATTCCTACTTCCAGTGCTCTATCAGTACAGCTTTTAAAAGTGGAATTAGACTGCAGCAATTAAAAGAATACATTAAATAAGCACAAAACTGCTTTATAAAAGGCATGTTAATTTCTAATTTACCTGAGAGGCTTATCACAGTTAAATCAGGATGTTGCCACTCTCATCACAAATCTTTTCTTCCAGCAAGTGAGAAGGATGGCGACTAGGACACAGAGACGATGTTGCATGATGAAGTTGAGTCTGTCGAGAGCAAAGGCCCAAAGGCCTGGAGTACAACCAAATATGCTGATGAAAACACAAAATCTGCAGGGCTGAACACTCATTCACATAGCAGGAGAACCCTATGGCAACAGGGTTTTTTTTTTTCTGCAGCAGAGGCAAAAAGGAGAAACTCACCAGCATTTCAGTAAAAAATTTAGGCAGCCAGAATACTAGGAGGTCTGAAGTACTGTAGGCTATGGAAATAAAGTTACTGAAATCAGTAGAGTAAGAAGAGAAAATATGAACCAACGATAGCAATAAACTACTTACCTTATGCGATCAGAAAAAGCATAATGGTGCAGATTCGGAGAGCATGTGAATTAAAATACTTCGGTGTGAATAATGGCCAAAGACAAGAAACTCTATTTGTAACTGCTGTATTACTGCTTGCACAGATGAATGAGAAAAGCTGGGATAGGTGTCAGGTTTGCTCTTCACTAAATAGTTTTTGATTAACTCTCATAGTATTGCATTATAACCTTTCGTATCTCACACAAACATAACTTCTACAAATTGCTCAATTATACAATAATTATTAGAACTATTACATTATCTAGTCTGTTCTTCAGAATAGCATAAGCTGCAAAATTTTGTGCTTTGGAGATCAAACACAGATGCCCTAACACACGCATCCAATTTTGACATGAAGGCATCAGGAGGCAAAGATCTGACAGGACAGTGAGTGCATTTCCTGCCTCTCCTGGGTGTTTGGCTGCATGGGCTGTAGGCTAATTTATAGTGCAGCTGCCCAGCCTCTAATCAGAGCTGCAAGAAGTCTTGCCAGAGACTCAACCATCTTCTCCCAGGACCTGCTTTTAAAACGAGGCTCTTGCCCTTGGTCCTTGCTTGAGCCACACTGTGCCTGGCATGTTCTCAGTCAATCCAGATCCTGACTTCCTGGCTTGACTTCTTTGGACTCGACTTGCCGCTCCAGACTTATCTAGTGATCTGGACTGCTGGATGAATCTGCTACCTTCTCCAGACCTGCTCTGCTCACCCTGTTGGATGCTGTGGGTTTGCATCACTGGTCAGCATGCTCACTGCCCGCTGTGCCTTCCTGTCACCCTTCCTTCATAGAACTCTTCACTTGCTGCTTCCGAACAAGATCTTTCATTGCTTCCCTTGGAAATTCACTCTAACAGCTCATTATCACTACTAAACAAAACCAAGGACATTTTTCTAACTAACAAATACCATTCGTGCTGGATTTCCCCACTAAACTCAAGAATCCTTTAACAATCCTTTAACAATATCTTCTCCCCATGCAGGATGGGATTATGCTTTGATCAAGCCATCCCCTGACAGCCTGTTGAGACATAAAGGAGGTTCTTGAAGTTGTTCATTCTCAAGCATTGTCTTCATCTCAAATAATTTACAACATTTTTCTACATCACTTTTAAACTTTTTCTTTTAATGCTTTTAAAACATTGCAAGCAGAACTGTGCATCCTGTTTCAGTACGCTGCACACGATGGTTCATACAGAGATATTCCCTACTATTCCTCTTTGCTCTGCTGTATCAAGGTCACATGTTGAGCTTCTTGTCTACTAAGGTGCCTAGTCCTTTTCACTGCAAGCTGCTTTGGGGGATACATTTGCATTTCCTCTTCTTCCTCAGCTCCTACTCCTATTCTGCAAGTGTTAATTTGCCTTCCTTGCTCTTTAGCTGAATTGGACAAAACCCAGGTTACCTGACAGTGCAGGTTTCTCTGAATGATGAGAACAGGATATCCTTCCTGTCTCTGCCTCATCTGAAGGTTTCATTATTTGCACTTTGGGAAGCCCCACTGGGAACATTCATTCCACAGCAGCAGCTATATTAGTGTATATTAGTGATCTTGAGATTTCTCAGTTATCCTAAAGTTATTTCATCTGAAATATACTTGCCTAATGCTGTATAGACCTGATTTCTAATAAAAAAAAAGAGTCAAATGTCTTTTATCAGATTTGTCATTTCAGCAAAGATAAAGATCTGCTTTGTTTGACAAGGACATTTTCCACGTATCCCTTCCCTTTTAATTCTTTTGTAACATAATGCTGTATAAGTTATTTTCTTGGGTTTTTTTTTTTGTTTTTAAGGATCAATGTCAATGTAATACATGTAATTATCCAGAATATCTCAACTGTTTTGAAGTTTACACTAACATTAATACCCTTTTTTTTTCTGCAAGCAACACAGGTTTCCTAGATTAACTAGCATAAGTAAAACAGAGATCATCTCAGAATCTCTGTGATAAGTTACCTAGACCTACTGATTCCAAAATATCCATAGAAAGGTGATGTCAATGACAGGCTAATTCTATGTCCTTTGGCTCCTGAAAAAGAACAGGTACATTAATGGGAGGCCAGAGCAGTACTGCAGAGGGCACACAGCACGATGGGACTTTCTGCTGTTGGAGGAATAGCTCAGACAGGCTCTGCATAGTTGACAGAGGAGTTTCTAAGTCTTCTGTTCTGAAGGGCTGGACAGGTGAAGCCTGTAAGGCAGTGACTCCAGACAAACACCGCGCAGCTAAGTCTCTACACCAGTAACTGGCCTGTACTGCAGAGAGTGGGTACAGCGTCTGCCAAAGCAGGAGACTGTCCAGGAATGTGTTCCCCTTCCTGTGCACATTATGAACATACACAAGGATGGCTGCCTTCTATATGGTGAAAAGATCAAAGGGTAACTCATAAGAGCTTTTTCTTCCTGATGCCAGTGAAGATAACAATGATGTTGCTGCACTGGCCCTTCATCTAGGGCATAGTAGGAGAGCACCTTGCTGGGTAGAAACAGGGCTAGTGCATTTGTCTACGCCAGTTGCCTAAAATGAACAAAATGTGTAATGTCAATCACAGACCATGAAAAACAGCTCTACATTTTACTTTGCAACTTTGGAAGCTCAGCCTATTTTCCACAGCAACATCTTTCCAGAATCCTTTCCACTTTATCAAGATGCCAGCACATTTACATCTCAAACAGTCTGACTTATGTTTTAATATTTTCTTTCAACCTCTTTAAACTACATTTCTGGATCAGCCAATATCAGCTGTCTCGCTAAGGAAGTGAATTCAAGTCATATCCTATCTGTCCTCCTGCTTTTATTCTCTTTCATGCTTTTCAGAATGATGAATCCATTTGGGACTGTTCTGAGACTCAGAGCTCTCTGAGCTTAAATCTAGCTATTGGTCATCTTTTCCTGTTCTCTTAAACGCAACTTCTGCTGCATCAAACCTAAACTTTTTATTTCCCTGTTTTTATATAATTTAAGAGTTAATCAAAAAGAGCAGCAATTTATGATTGCAGCATGCACAATTCACCTTGAATAATGTCCTAATTGGTATTCCTAATTACTCCGAGATTTATCCTCAGCCTCTGAATGGGGAAATGGCTAGATCCACTCTGGGCATAAAAGCCAAAAATCTCAAGATCTTGCTTGCTGATCCTCTCTGATGGACTAGCAGTATCCCACCTCCCTGTACTGGCTTGTATCTGACGCTGGCTGGCCAACCTTTCTCCCAGAAGGGATCTCAAAAGTGGAAAGTACCCAGTTTTCTGGCTCCCACTAAAATGCTTTATCCTCTTCTTTTATCCAGTGCACGGCAGAGGGCAGTGCTTTACCTTTAGGAAGCCCATCCGAGCTGATGCTACTGGACTTCTGCCGTTGCTGCTTTAATACAGAGTATTTTCAGCCTCAGCAGATACTGTTCCTACTTAGACATCATAAAATTATTGGATTTATATGTCGGATATGACTGTGACCAGGAAAATAAATGATTCAGTGCCACTGACACCATTAGTCCAACTAAAAATTATTGGTTGAGTTCTTTTTTACCTCTGTGGTTTCAGAGATCAGCTATGTGCCACCAGCTTCTCCTTTTGCACTCCAAGGAGGAAGAGAATTAGTCTAACAAGAATTCAACTTCTGTTGATACTCGAGGAAGAAGAAATTATGCAAGTAGAACAAGTTTGTTCATGCCTCAGGAGAAGCTAGGTCTTGAAAGTCATCTAATCATACAGTAATTTCATCAGTACTGGGTTTTGGGAGAAAGGACCATATTTGAGAGTCCTCTTGCTTGTGTTCATAGGATTTTCCCTCAAACTGTCATCTTTCTCATGAAAAACAGCCTTATTAGAGATGTTGTGTGTTTTTTTTTCCCAGACTCCTATCTCTCTGAGAGAAAGCAAGAGCCATAGCGGGCTCTCCTTGTAGGCCATGCAGCTCCCCTGGAGTTGTGCTGTCAGAGACTTACTGGTCCGCGCTCTTTTTAGCTTCTGGTATAGATAGATCTAGAGATTCAAAAGCAAACCTGCTCTCCTCAGCAGCATCCACTGCTCTAATCAAAGCAAACCTGCAAATCTTGCTCTTCTGAAGGCAAGCAGGAGCTTCAGCACAGATAATTCCGCTCCTGTATGTACTGGCAGCAGAGAATCCTTGACCAGTATGTAGATGATTAACAGTCATCTAATCCTGCCTTTATCTTCCACTGTCCCTGCTCCCTATGCTCTGGACTTCAAGGAATCTGGAAAAGTAAAATTTCAGGCCAGTGTTCCCTTTCCCTATTTTTTTCCCATCAGCCTTAAGGAATAACATATATGCACATGGGTTTAATACTGTAAGGAAGTATACATATGTATATGCATATGTATATGTACACACACAAAAACTTTATGTATATGTACACACACAAAAACTTTTGTATCTCTTTGTTGGGTGCATGAGTATTTTGAGCCTTAACTCTATGTCAATACAGGTCTTCTGTTAAATATTCTTTAAGGCATCATAGTAATACTTCATACAGGTAAGTATATGACCTCCTAACTTTACCTCAGTCACCACTCCATTGAGACTGAGAATGAAAAGTTTGAGCCCAAGTCGATTTAGAGTTATAACCACGTGAAAAGTGTTTAACAAGCGTAGCTTTTTGCTCAGCAATTGCGTGGAAAGATTGCAGAGCTGAATAGCCACATTCATCCCTATCTTTTAGCACAGATCAGACTGTAAGCATCTTACACAACTGAGCACTCATACACAGTGAGTGCTAAAAGTAGGAACGCTCCCTCTGATTTGCTGAGGAATACTTACAGAAATATCTCCTAGTCACTGGTTAAGAGCTTCAGCCTGCTCAGCCTCTCCTTAAAACACAGCAAAAGCCCCAGCAAGGCTGTAGCTGTTGTAAAGCCGTGCAGCTTTTTCAGTAGAAGAACAAGTAAGTCCCTCACTTTTCTCCAGATCTTTCCCCCTCTTATAGATATATCTAAGGGCTTATTTTTTTCCTGAACTTTAACAATGTTTGTGATAATATAGTTTCCCCAGTTACAACTTTTAGTGAGCATACAGAAAAATACTATAAATAAATCTTATTGATTTAAATGTTAATAAGGTAGTTGGGCATAAAATAAGTAACTTAGGATGATCTTAGCATGCATGCAATATAAATGACAAGCTGCAGGCTCAGCTATTTTCATACAAATGGCAATCTTTAAAATCAAAGGGTAGAAAAATAAGAGGTACTGTGTTTTGATTCAGAGATTCACAGGATTAAGAACACAAAATATTGTGGCTGTAGGAATACACACAACCCATTTGGAAGCTACACCTTTCTCCATGGCTCAGAGGACCATGAGTCAGCCAGTGACAGCACCACATCTCACTCCTCCCTCTCTTTCCCCTAAAGTACACATGCCAAAGGACTTCTATAAATTTTGTTGCATGTTGTGTTGCAGTAAAGCAGGACACCTGTAAATAGGAAAGCCTTAGGTCTGCTGGATGAGCCCTTTTTAAAAGGCTTGCAAACAGGACTGTTGTACAGCGGTGTCCTTTCTCCTTCCAAGCTAAGAGCACAGTTGCTTTTTATGCTAATCAAGTGCATGGGTCCTACAGATGAGTGTAAGTAAAATCTTTAATGTTATCTTCAAAGCCTGTGTGGGCCTGCCCTCTGCAGAGGTAGGCACCCTGCTTCTCCTAGGAGTGGTCTTTCCTTGCTGAGGTGGTTGCTGCCTCCTCCTCCTCCTGTGGGTCCTTCCAGAAGAGCCTTGTCTACCTCCTGTCTCCTGCCAGCAGGCCCAGCTGGCAGCTGAGATGCAACACACAACACGCCCCGGTTACAGCAGAGGCAAGTTAAAAAGTTATCAGGAAAATACAAGTACTACTGCTCTCCATTTTCGCAGCTACATAGCACAGAATTAAACTATATCACGGCCTGTAAAACAGTCAAAGGTCTTTTTGACTTCCGGACACCTTTGCGCTCTTTGGCCGTAAAGGAGAGAGGTAAATCTACATGGTACGTCCAGGTACAGGGCACTATACAGTATAAACAGAGCTGCTGGCATCAGCAAGCTCTTCTGAAATGGTCTACAAATGAGATTTGCCAGAGGTTGGGATCAGTTCTTGCCTTAGCTTCTAAGGATTTTAAATGGGTTATCTTTCTGAAAGAAATGGAAAGTGTTCCTTTCAGATATGCACTTAAGACCCTATTTTTTTGCATATTTTGCAGAATCTGCCCATGTCTTTGAGGAACTGCTAAGCTTTCTGAGATCTTGCCCTTGATGGAGCCATTTAACGTAACTCATATGTTTAACTTATAAAAATAAAGTTCAGTGCTATGTAAGCAAGGGAAGGACCCAGACAACAAAGGGCTGCAGCTAACCTGACAGATAAAAGCATTTCCCCAATGGCTTATTTCTTATCTTAAGCATTAGATTTCTTTCACTAAGTGAATAGAAAGTATTTCTGGCATTAGAAAAAGGAAGTAAATACACCATATACACTCCTCTCTTGACTAACCATCCTCCCCTCCAAAATGATGGCGTATTTCCCAATAATTTAGTGTACTGCTGCTCTTCAGTGTAGGCTTAGGGCAGTACATCCACCTGTTTCCCTAGTGAGAGAGCTCCACATTGTGGGAGGAACATGCACAATGAGCAACAAAAATTAAGGAGGCTGAGAAGAGAAAGTCTTATGTAAAATTCACTCTGCTACTTCGCCGATCAGTTTTTCCTGATGGGGCTGTCAGACAAAAGCTCTAATCTAACCCTTTCTTTCAAGGGGATAGACTCGTGCTAAAAAATGAAAGCATTCTTTTGCTCTGATTTTTTTCCAAGCATGTCAACACTGTTAGAGAAAAATACAGCAGATAAGTGGGGGAAGGGAGAGTGACTCAGAGATCCCAGTTCAACAGGGTGTTTACTGATGTACCCAGCTAAACTGAAGGTTAGTTTAGAGATCTTTGGATGATATGTATAAAAAAGCATCTTCAGATAATTAAATCTGAAGCTTGCAAATGTTTTGATCTTACCAAAAGTGATTTGATGAAAGTGCATGTACTAGAACTTTCTATGCTATAATTTCCGTGATGCCTTTTAATTCCTCTATCCACTTTAGACATTAAATCTAAACTGGAGTATTTTAAGGCCCATACTTTCCACCTTTATTTTTAAGAAAATTTAATAAAGCAGGCCCTCACAATTATTTGACTGAAATGTAGGATATGTGAATCAGAGTGCCATAGCCTTTAAAAATGAAGTTTCCCACTAAAACTAATAATAATAATAATAATCAGCATTTTTTCCCGCCCTGTTAGTGACAATGACCAGTATAATCCCTGTGACCTCTCTCTTAAAGCCAAATTCTGCCCTGGGTAGCAAACACTTTCTAATGCCAGAATCGCCCCTCTTGCTACCACATAGCTGACCTAAACATTTTCAGTTTGATACTGTGTCTCTTTCCCTCTGCAGCCTGCAGCTAATGTCCTTTCCCCTGCTCACAGTCCTTTCTTTTCCTTACTCACAGGTCACAGGTTTTTCACTGCCCTTTAATCTTTTGTGTTCGCCATCACTAACTTAGTCAACACTAAAACCCTCCCTCCTTCCCACTCCAGCTTGGGCCCTTCTTTCTGTCATGGTTTCATGTGCTTATTGGAAAAGAAACAAACAAAATAAAAACAGATACTGAGTTGGCATCTTGTAAATAGGATGAGTCTTTAACAAACGAAAAGTGTATGTGAGGAAAGTGTCTCTTAGTCGGCCCCCTCAAAACAGAAATTTATTCCTTTTTTTTGCCCTGAAATTCTTAAAGGCCACTAAACTACCCATACTAAACTACTAGCACTACTAAACTATCCACAAATTGGATGACTTTTTCACCACTATTTAGTGTGCTAATTTTAATACCCTAACCAGTCATAGAGTCACACAATGTTTTAGGCAGTTGGGCTTCCTGCTTGAAGCAGGTTGAAGCAGATTGGGTTGCTCAGGGCCATGTCCAGCTGAGTCAAAAGGCTTCCAGGATGGAAATTCTGCTGCCCCTCTGCACCCTGCTTCAGCATTGGACCACTCTTATTTAAAATAAAAATAAATAGAATATAAAGAAAAAAGCTTACATCTAATTGGAATTTCTCCATGTTTTAACTTGCGCCTCTTGTCGCTCTTCATACCACCGTGCAGCTCCAAGAACATTCTGACTCTGTCTTCTCTGTGTCATCCAGTCAGATATAAATATAACTTCTCTACTTGGCCAGCAAATTACCTTCTTAGGGCTGAACAGACCCTGTTGCCTTTCTGCATATGTCATATGTTCCATCTCCAACAGTCTTGGGGAGGCATCACCTCTCCCAGCTGTGAATGCAGCCATACAGCCAGTTTTGCAGCCATCTTAGCATCCACCTATACAGCCTGTATCTCACCTACTTAATTGTAAGGAAACTGCAGTTGTAAGAGACTGCATCAAAGACCTTGCTGAGGTCAAGGATTACAACACCTACTGCGCTCCTCCTGTTCTCTGGTCACCTCATCAGAGAGGGCAATCACCTTGGCCAGGCACAACATGCCTTTGGTAAATCTATATTGGCTGCTCCCAGTCACCACCACCCTCTTTCATGTGTTGAGAAATGGCTTCTAAGAAGACTTACTTCCCAGGATCTGAGGTAAGGCACACCAGTCTATAGTTCCCTCTAGACCTCCTCCTTCCCCTTCTCTAAAACGTATGCAATTCTTGCATTTTTTGCAATCATCAGGAATCTCCCTCAATTGCCCTGATCTATGATGAGAGTGGCCTCACAATGACATCTACTGGTTCCTTCAGGACCCTCAGGTGCAGCACATCTTTCCCCATGGATTTATGTGTGTCTAAGAGGATTAAGCAATCTCTAACTCTGTCTTCCTCTCCCACAGATTCTGCTGGGAAGCTCAAGGACTGCATGGTCTGAAAGCAAACCTTACTAGTGAAAACTGAGATAAAAAAGCATGGAATACCTCAGTCAATTCCATGTTCCTTGTCAATAGGTTCTCCCAGCCCATGGAGCGAGGGACCTGCATTCTCCTTCACTCCCTATTGCTGCCAATGCACTCACAGAAATTTTTCTTGTTACGTTCACCTCCCTTGTTAGCTGAGCGTGGGCTTTACTAAGTTCATTCTTACATGTGTAGGCAATGTCTCTCCTAAACTCTTGTTTCCACTTTCCTTCTACTTCCTCTTTGCATTTGAGCTCAGTCAGGAACTTCATATCCACCCATGCTGGCCTCCTGCCACACTTGCTCATTTTTCTACACACTCGATCAAACCATTCCTATGTTCTGAATAGGCTGTCCTTGAAGATCTACCAGCTGTCCTGGACGCCTTTGCCCTCTACGGTAGTTTCCCGTGGCATGCTGCCAAGCAGGTCCTTGAACAGGCCAAAATCTACTTTTCTGAAGTCCACGGTTGTTATTCTGCTGTTTGTCTTGCTCACTGCTCTCAAGGTTTTCAATTTCGGAGTCTCATGATCACTGCAACCAAGGCTGCCTCAACTCTCACATCTTCATCAAGTCTTGTCCTGTTTGTGAGTATCAAGTCCAACAAAGTATCTGCAAGTTCACTTGTATTAGGAAATTGCCTTTAATACTTTCCAGTAATCTCCTCAATTGCTTGTGCTCAGCTGTACAGCTAAGTACATACTGGTTGGTCACTCACGAGTACCCATGCCAGTGCCTGTGAATGTTAGGCTCTTTCCCTCTGACTAAAGAAGACTTCATCTACCTCTTCTTTTTATAAGATTATCTGCAGCAGATCACTGCAACATCAACTGTGCTGGTCTATCCCTTGGTCCTCATGCACAAACTCTAGTGTTGCTTTTATCATTTGCCCCTAGAGAAGCCCATTCAAGCCACTTCTTTACACAGAGTGCAAGTCTTCCTCACCTTCCGACATGCCTTTCCTGAAGAGCCTATTGCAGCACTCCAGTCATGAGAGCTGTCCCACCAGGCCACAGTGGCATCACAGCCTTGCCTTGATCGAGAGTTGAGTAGTCAAGTACCACGAGCTGTGACTGACAGGATGATTCAAACAACCACATGTGATAAGCCTTGATGAAAGCTATGAAGTGGCAGGAAAGCAAAACCAGAAATCCCTGGAAAGGTCCCTCACCCAAAGTCTGTTCCTCAAATAAAGATGGTTGCACTGAGCCCGGAGGTCTCTCTCACTCATCTACAGCAGTGTGCTACTTAAATTCAAGTGCTTATTCCTTTTATTTCCCCAATGAGCTGTCAAATCTTGGGTGGAGGGTAGACTGCACTAGATGTTTAAGGAAAAAAAAAAAAGTGAGGAGAATTAGAAGCCCAGAAACAAGTTGCTGATGGAAATAAGCTTTATTAAATTTATTTAAATAAGCTGAATTAAAAATTCAGACACGGGAACATTTTAGCAGCTTATAGGATGAGGTAAAGTGACCTCATCTACTGTCAGAGTCTCAGATGAAGTCTATGATTTTGTTAATTACATTAGAAAACTATTAAGGAGCAGAACCAGACTCTTGTAAACAAAAGATCAATATTAATGAAGTTCTTTACAATTACTTTTTCATTAAGATGGCATAATTTTTCCCATTTCACAGTTGAAAGTATGAATAAGGTCAGGGATGTTAAGTTGGAAGCTGGAAGCTCAACCAAGCTTTGATTCAGAAAATATTCAGCTTTTCAAAGCAAAGAATAGCACTTTATCTTCAAGTGTCATTGGGAGCATCTTGAATATTAGAACCTTGACCCCATGTATCTCTCAAAGGGAATATGGAAAAGGAATGTAGGTGGCCCACGGTAAAGGATTTTGTTTAAACAAATTGCACAGAAGCCCTCAGAAGTGTATAACCATGTTCAGGAGCAGCCAGTTTCTGCAAGCCAGGAGCCAAAGATAATGTAGGCAGGGCACAATCCCATGGTGCTGGAGTTGGGCAAGTAGACCAGGGTGGTGACAGTAACGTGTTCCACCAGGTCCAGCAAATATCCAGCAAAGGCAGGATGAGAAGTCATGCCAGAGGCCAATTCAGGAAATCCAAACAGGAGTTCAGGAAACATATACCCTTGCAACGTAGCTCAGGCTTTGGCCAGACCTTAAATGGAACTCCTGCATCAATAATAAGAGGAAGAGTGGCTGGAGGTCCCAGGTGAGGCTGATCAGGCCAAATTTTAGCACAACTTTCCCCTCTGCTTGGGCTTCTTTGTCATCTTGTATCTTTCAGCCTCTCTTTCTTTGTTCATTCTCGGTGATCCTGTTTCTGCAGATAGTTGGACTAGATGATATCCAAAGGTCACTTCCAACCTCAATCACTCTGTGACTGTGTCTCTCCAAGAAGTTTAGGACCTCTGCCTCACAGTAGCCTCCTTCCCAAAATAAGTCCGCATATCCTTTGACCTCTACTTATGTTGTACATCTACTGAGATTCTCAGCTTTATGATCCAGTGTTGTATTATCAGCATACACTCTCACAGCTGCAGGGGAAACCTGAGTTTGGGCTCTTTTTAACTTGTTTCCTCTGAAACAGTGATTTTAAATATGCTCTGTGTTTAACCCGATGGGTCATGTAAACTGGCCAGACTCTCAAGCTAACCAACTATAAAGATATACATACTACATACAGTTGAGTTGCTGATTCAGTTTACAAGGATTTGTTATGCGAAAAAAAAAAAAACAATATTGTTTCACAGCAGGGATGTTGTTCATTTAATTCCAACATACAGGTAGGTGGTCAAAGTTAATGATTACTGCTGCATAAAAGTTCAAAACACTATCTTCATTTTTTATTAAAATCTTGCAAGCAGGGATTTGAACATAAGAGGCTTATTGCAGTAATATTTACATGTCTGACTAAAAAGGAGGTAGCACAGGTAAAGCACAAAGCTTTAGTCCTTCAAAAATATTACCTATTAGAACATGGATAACCAACCAGAAAATACTTAGTTGAGTAGAATAGGAAGAGTATGAAGATAACAGCAAAGAACAAAAAGTCTCTACCAAAAACAACAGAGGGAAACAGAGAGGAGAGGGACTTCACCACCACACATGTAGAAAGTAAAAATTAGCAGCCAAAGGACAGTTTTGTGAACACTTTTTTGTGTGCATGTGAATGATTCAGCTTGATTTTCCTATCAATGACAGTTATGTGATGGCAGGTGATAAATCTAAGGCTCGTTCTGATGGAGAGAGAACTTCTAAACAGCACCCCAAAGGAAAATGAAGTTTGCCAAAAGCGATGCACTGAAATATTTACACCTGAGTCACCACTGGGCAAGGCTGAAAGCCTGGGCAAGTGCCCAGAAGGACCAGAGAAGATGGATGGATGCTACCTGCAAACTCTTCAGGGTGAACATCTGGCTGTCCCCTAGCTATTCTGCTGGGAGCCATCCAGGTACTTGCCAGGTACCATGACTCAGCCCCTACAGAGATTTCCTCTGACAAAGGAAAAACCCCAGTCATTTATGCGCAAAGTGCATTTAGTGCATTCTGTTGTTGTTGTGCTATTTTGAGATTCAAAGTGCAATTTCCTCCTCAGCAGTGTGGGAGATGATGAACTGAGCCATCAGTTCTCAGATTCCTTTTTTACATCCCCCTCACCAGAAGTAAAATCTGTTATTTTAGCCCTCCTCCCTGTAAGAATTGTTTATGATTTCAATGTATGCAGAGGGAGTGCTGGTTGCAGGGCAGCAGGGGACACAGCAAGGAGAGGCCAATGAGTGCAGAGAGGGCATGGCAGGAAGGAGTTCCTGACAGCTCCTGATGGAGAATGGAAGCAAGATAAGTCTACAACCACTGATAGCCACATAAACAACCAACAAAAACAACCAAACAAAATAAAACCCCAACAACTCACCAAGAAGAGTGCATCAGCAAGGACACGATGACCAGAGACGATGTGAATTTTTTTTTTCTTTCAACAACTCTCAGAAACCCACAGATTGCCTCAACCCTCTTTTTCGTGCTGCCTGTCTCTGTACCCAGAGGGAACCTTTCACATACGACTTCATCTCCTGCCTCCATTCCCCAGCCATCTTTTCCTTTTCCCTACTCATCTCTCAGCAGCTCCGTGGGGATGGACCATCTTCCCTCACTATGAGATGGATACCCCAGCTCCCCAATATGGGAATCGTTATCACTTGAGAACAACTGTACTAAAATGCCCTTTATCCCTTCCGAACACCATAAACTGTAGCCCACAGCTGAGGGCCCAGTTGAGGGAAGCAGAGATGTGTGGCTTTGCTGAAGAAATTTTGGGGGGCAGTAAGAGAGATACAACCAGAAAAGATAAGCAAAACCAAAGAAGTTAAATTGTTGACTGGTATTAGTTATTAACTCAAGGACTCAAGAGAAAAAAAGTCAGTAATGTGAAAATTATAAAACTGAAGGGGAAAAGAGGCAAGTAGTTGGCAGGCAGCTACTCAGGAAGATGGATGATGAGAAGAGAGACATTAACAATGGAGACTGATATTTTCCCTTGAAACTGACACAACAGTCTGGTCAACAGGCGCTTCTTGTCCTGCACTTGCATGCTGAGTGTAGTACTGCTCATTGGCCAAGCATATTAGCCCTAGCTATCAAATGTGTGTTTTTACCAGTGAATAAACATTGTATACTCAAGAAAAAAAAATGTGTATAATCATATCTTCAATCCTCTGTGCATTGAAAAATATGCCCAAATATTAGCAAACCAATGGAAAAGAAGGATTACAGCATAGACAATTAAGTAGCATCTAGGTCTTCCACTTCCTGCTTGACACTCATATTAGTACCACGTACTTAATCTCAAATACTGAAAAGAGCTCAGTACTTAAATACTGGTGGCTAACTATAATACATTAATTTCACAGTTCAGATGAGCAAGTGTTTGCATGTGTTTGCTTTAGGCACTACCGCAAATAGCAGACTTTTTTCTTACTTGACAGAAAAAAATAAATCCACACAGTGTGCAGAATCTTTCATGAGGTGCTCAGTAAGAACCTCTTGCTGAGCTTATGCAAGCATGAGCAAGGTGGTCATTTCATTAAGTAACTGTATGGCTGTAGGCTACCTTCCTGCAGCAAGACAAGCCATGGTTTGATACTCCAGATACTGTTTTGATGGTTATTTAGGTCATTTGGTAAGAGACCATGTCTTTACAATGCACGTGCCCAGGCTCTGCAGAGAAGAGCATTTTTATATCCCACTGTGCTGTGAGCAACTGTTCTGCTAGGTTGTGCCCTATAACTTGTTGAGGATGACAGGAGGATTACATACACCATGCTCCCCAGCTATTCCCCTGGCAAAAAGATTTGACATGAGTATTGCCACCTGCAGAGGGAAAAGCCATGCTGGGACAGTCTCTACCCAAAATGTTTGTCTTCCTCCTAAGCCAGGCAGTAGCCTTGGAGGCAATGCAGTATTAGTGAGCTTCATGAGCTAAGAATTCTGTTTTCCTACATGATACTACAACTGGCACATTTCTTTCTAGCTGTGCATTGGAATAATGTCTATCTCAAAAGGGATCTCTGTTGGCTTTTTCTCTTTTAGAGGACGGGAAACTCTAACAACAGTGGCTAAATGCCTTCCCCTCTCCAAGTCTGGCAGTGGCAGGTTCCAACACACCTATCATTGTCCATGAGCTCAGAGCGGGCAGAGTTAAGTTAAAAGGAAAGAAAAGCAGACACAATAATTATTTATATTTAAAGCCCAAAAGAGGGAAGCCTCCCAAATATTAATTTTTGGGGCTGGCAAAACTAAAGTCTAACAGACAAGAGTCCAAAAGAAACATTAAGATAGAGAATTATACTCTACTTTAGCTACTTGCTAAGTCACAGAGAGGAAGAAGCCTCCAATGTTTTTGGTGTTCTCCTGCTAGACATGCTGATGTGGGATTCCTGAAGGCCAGTGGTCATGCTGTGAGCAAGCCAGATAAGGGCAGAAGGGCGCCAGACCTAGATGAAAGGGCAGAAGGGCGCCAGGCCTAGCTGAAAGGGTGGAAGGACTGCTGACTAAGAGATAAGGAGATCTTGTGGAGAGTCAGATAAGGAGGCAAAGAGTTGACGCAAATAAGAGCTAACCTATCCTGAGCTCAAGCCTTGCAATATGCATGAACCTAATTAAGTTGTGTATAAGAGTGCACACTGAGTGTTCAATAAACGAGTCTTGTCGATGACCATATGGTGTCGCAGTCTCCCTTTCTCCTACAAATGGTGACCCCGACGTGATGCAACGAAGGGCAATCCTCTCTCGGACAGAAAAGAAATCGGGAGAAGGACGCACCACGGTGGAGAAAGTAGGAGTTGGGTCCTCTGCAGCCAGGACGGTGCAAATCCGCCGAGCAAACGCTGGAAGGACGGCACCCCCGAAGATCATATAGATGGTTTCGGGCCATACGCGCCACCGGAGCCTGGAGAGCTGCAACAGCGCGCTGACGTCAGGAATGGATAGGCAAGTGGCGTATGAATTATTTACCCGTACCTTACAACAATGTAACGTACAGGGAATTGACTTAAAGACCATGGTGAAGCAGGGATTGTGGAAGTCCTACGGAAATTTGGTGAATAGGCTCGTGCAATCCCTGGAGCAAGCTACTGATGAACAGGCCCTCTGCAAGCTTTTGATCTGGTGCAGAGAGAATGGGTTCAAAGCCGAGCCCCACCTAGTATTCAAATCCGATGTGAAAGCAAAAAGCAAAGTGGCCGCCGGAGTCACGGCAGCCTTTGCAAGCACTTCAGGACCGGGACCGCCACGCCACCGACAACCGCTGGTGTTTGGAGATCCATCGCCAAAACCCCCCGACCTGCACCTGTAGCACCTGCACCATCTGCGCCCCCACTTCCGGACCCCCTGTCGAGCCTGAGGAACAGCCCGGCTGGGTCCAGGACTTGTTGAATCGCCTTGAAAAATTAGAGAAGGGGGCCAGGGAAGAAAAGGCGAATGAGATCAAGGAAACTTATGTTGCTGAGGGCTTGACAACAGCCAGGGGGGAGGTGCAGGGGAATTTGATCTGTCTTTTAAAGTGGGGGTTGAAGAATTGTAATGCTTTAAGTGAGGACAGAAACCGTTATTAGGGCTATTATTTCTGTTTGCTATGTTCGTCTGTATTGTGTGTTGTATCCTTTGTATATTGATGCTGAAACGAGGTATGGTTGAAAGGAGGAAATTTGTATGATCTGTAGAGTCATAATGGGATCTTGAGAAAGAAGATGTTTGCCTGCCCGGGAACTGCAAACATCCTCTAAACTAGTTTGAAGGTCAAACACCTGAGAGGGAGGAAGATGAGGAAGGCAGGACCCTCAGACTGACGGCTGGGACCGCTTTCTGATATGCGCATTTGCGCACCCAGGAGGGAAGGTTATGTGACTGAAGGCGGGGTTTGTCCGCCCCCTGGTCTGCCTGCTGGCACGTACTGGCCCTACGTGGCAGGATGCACCGGGCTTAAACAGACAGTGCAGAGAGAGGGGGGGGTGAGACTCCTAATACTGAGATCCACGTTGTCTCCGCGGGGACGCCCGCCGAGTTAGGAGCCTGTCAGCAACCCTCTAATCTGCCAACTCGAGAAGATGTTCAGTCTCAGTATCCTGCCGACAAGTATTACCTCAAGAGTAGTTATTCATACATTGCTTATTAAAGATGCTTTCACCTGAATAGAGGCTCGCAGTAGCCACATTGTTTTGGGTGATTATTGCCAAATCCCAAGCCCATTCGCACCTAATTGGCGACAAGGATCGGCTTTGGCAATTGAGACAGTGGAACTCACTAGTGAAGTGCACAGCTACGTGAGGTCGTGCCACTAGATAGAAACTATGTTTTTGCTGTTTGTATGTGTAGTCTTTAGATCTTTATTGTATAATATATATCAGCAGAGAGGACTGATTAAGTCCTATTATTAGCACACGGTCATGGTTGCGAGGAACTAGAGGGAATGTGCTGTATGAACCTTTCTGATCATTCAAATTCCATACATAAGCAATTGGAACAATTGCATGAATTGACTACACATTTACAGCACAATACAGGATTCGGCCTTGACAACTGGATAAAAGGTCTCGGTTTGGGCCCATGGCTAACATCAATTGTGCAACACTTAATTACCATAGGGATTGTGTTTATTGCAATTTTGCTTCTTGTACCATGTATCTTTAAATGCTTGCAAAACATGCTTACGCGAATAGTTAATCAAGAGTGGAATACAAGCTTAGTAGCCCAAAAAGAAAACGGGGGAAGTGTAGAGAGCATTGTTCAAACCTGGTTAATGGAAAAAGGACATAGCCAGGCAGAGCTGATACGGAGGGCTTAAGTAAGACAAAGGACAGAGTTTCCTTGAGATAAAGAAGTTGATGCAGCTGCACAAAACAAAGGCAAACAGGAACCGGTTTGATACCGGAAGAATGAAGAACCAAAAGCTGAAATACTGGCTACAAAACAAAAACAAAAACAAAAAACAAAAAAAAAAGAGGGGGAGAATTGGGAATTTTTTAAATTTTTTGATTTATAGATATTGGAACCAGATGGGTGCCAGCGAAATGGGTGAGACCTTGGCTGGAAGCAAACGCGCCTAGATCAGATGTAGCAGGCAAGCAACCAGTACCCTAGCTGTGGAAAGTGTGAGCCTGCAGAAGGAAAACATGGGAGGAAGAAGTGTTACTGTTGTTATTAGCTGTATGTTGTAGCTTTTAGGAGGTAGTATTGCTTTTAACGCTATTATAGGGGTTAATGCTGCTTTTAGCGCTAATGGATATGTTATGCTTTTTAGGCAGATTGTTAATTATAACCAAATCAAGAGTTATTGGCTTTGTGGAACAGCAGATCAACTCGATGCACCGGTGTTAGGTATTAAGTGTTGGGATGGTGTTGTTGATTCTATGTTGCATTCTACTAGTTGTGCCTTGCTTATTGAAATGTGTATCAAATATGATTGAGAATGCTGTAAAGAAGGTTTGGCTGGCTACAATCACTGAGCAAAACGGGTTTGATGATTCCACTAATCTTGTGCATTTTGGTGGTCGTTCCCTGCCTGATTAAGTGTCTGAGACAGACGGTAGACAAGGCGATCAAAGACATATTTTGGGTGAACCATCAAGAATCCTGGCTTGCTCAAAAACAAGAAGGGGGAATTGTGGGATTCCTGAAGGCCAGTGGTCATGCTGTGAGCAAGCCAGATAAGGGCAGAAGGGCGCCAGACCTAGATGAAAGGGCAGAAGGGCGCCAGGCCTAGCTGAAAGGGTGGAAGGACTGCTGACTAAGAGATAAGGAGATCTTGTGGAGAGTCAGATAAGGAGGCAAAGAGTTGACGCAAATAAGAGCTAACCTATCCTGAGCTCAAGCCTTGCAATATGCATGAACCTAATTAAGTTGTGTATAAGAGTGCACACTGAGTGTTCAATAAACGAGTCTTGTCGATGACCATATGGTGTCGCAGTCTCCCTTTCTCCTACATGCTGAAGCAGCAATTATAATATCTGCCTTTCATAGTGCTAGTAGGCAGTCAGACACATTTGAAAGAAGAATGTCCCAAGACAAAAGATTTGAAAATACTCTTTTGTTCATGGGGTCCTTTTTAAAGGTGTTTTGTTCTGTTTCTTTTTTTTTGTCACATTTATTTGACAAAGGAACCTCATCATTGCACTGAGTTTAAGCCTAGTATTAGACTATGACACTAATATTTGTTAAAGTCATACACCACAAAAGCTCACTCATCTCAGCATCAGTTAAAAGTCTGACAGTATGATGTATGTGAAGGTTAATTTTTCTGCCTGCAGTCTGTATACAGGAAGACTTGCCCTGAAGGTTGAAGCTACCTGCACTATTTGCTGGACATCTCATATAGTCAATAAATGTTTGTAGGTACTCTAGAGTTCACCACAGGCACTCCTGTTCACGGAGCTCATTCTAGGAGTTTAGCAAATCTAATACTCTTATGTGCAAGTCAATTGTTGTCATGGTGCCAGTAATCATGACTTTCATATATCTACTATAAACATAATACTGCACAAACTAGTTCTGGAACTGTAAAAAGGGTGGACCCCTTTTGAGCAAATATAACAATAGCAAAGAAGTCCTTACGGTAGACACATATCTAAGAAACACCAAACAAAGAAGTGAAATAGCAGAAATAGGAAGCACTTCATCCATTCAGTCTAAAAACTGTCCCACATGCATAATACTTTATCTACTAAAAATTAGAAACAGACTTCCAATTTTAGCCTAAATCAATTAGCATTCTTATCTGCTGCTTTGCACGGACTCAGGCCAATTTAATCCAAGCATTTCAGTCATCACTAAACTTTGTTTTCTGTTAGGATCCATGATGCACAACAGGACATTAAGACTGAACTATCATATAATAAGCACCATGACCACTAAGAAAAATATTACATTGAGTGCAGACATTGCCAGGCTTTTTAGAAGATGAATTAATTTCCCTAGAAGGTGAAAATGTCTTTCTGATATTGTCAGTTCTGAAAAGTTCTGAAAGTTATGCTTAATAAAAATATAACCTTGGTTTATTAAAAGATGCAGATGGCAGCATATGCAATGATTATGTGATAATACTGAACATCTGATGAACACAGTGAGAATAACCTCAGGCCAACTGGTCTTCTTCCAGCCTAGGTGTGTTACTACCACAGGTAGCTTTCATTACAACTCTCAAACCAGCTTTATGCTAAATATTAAAAGGAAAAAAAAAAAAAAAAAAAAGAAGGAATCTAAATGGCAGATATCACTGTTCGCTCTTGGTTTCTGCAGTTACTCCAACCTGGAGCAGAGGAACTTCATGGAAAATTTTCTGATACCATGCACTTTTCGGTAGCCTCTCTCCAGAAACATCTTGCCTCAGCCCAACACCCTTTCTGCTGCTAGGACACAGCTTCTGAGGACTGTTCTCTTAGAGCAGCCTGCTCAGGGCAGGCTGCTTCTTTGTGCCATCAAGGTGTCTGTGTGACCTTCTCTGAGAGCAACAGTGACTGAAGCCAGAGATGTAGACCTTTCTGTTGAGAAGGCACATTTAGTAGATCAAACGTATTACCAAATTGTTGGCATATTGTAAACACCTAGAATTGAATAAATGTGTTCCGTATAGGGAGCAGGAACTCAGTGTCTTACAGGGTTTGCAAAGGCATGGTCAGCTGAAAGTGAAGCTTCAAGCAGGAAGGTGTGGGCTGTTCTTTTGACACTCTATTACTCTCTTAGTTTGATGTCAAGAAATTATGATTCAGATATATGTTTGTGCATTTGCAGTCTTGAAATAATTGCCCTAAACCCCCTTCAGAAGCACTCATACAAAAATAAACTTCACAGTGAAACTCAGGCTTTGGAGTACAGAGTTGTAACAAAGGATGCACTCTGCCTTACAGACATTGAACAAAGATAATTTCAAAACCAGACAGGTAACCACTGCATTCTCCAAGGTGTCTGCTAGAAAGACAATTTTCTGAAGAACAGCATAGTAAAAAGCCCGGTTGCTCACTGTTGGAACCACCTAGTTAATATTGTGTAGGAGCTTACTTGATTACTGTAGATAATACCACTAAACCTCTTGATTTCTAAGAATTACTGTAGAGTTCTCTGAAGCATACCCTAAAACTCAGTCTCTGCTCCCTCAGTTCACCAGATGGCCAGCATGAAGAAACTATCTCTAGGGGGGATTCGAGGATAATTTCACACTAGTTTGGTATGCAGCTCAAGAAGTGGCATAGATCAACATATCAAAACTTCAAACCTTACAAAACTTACAATAATGTACCTACAACAACATCTAAGTCTGAAATACAGCTCTGAATTTCCTTTAACCAAAGCAGAAGATTCATGTAACTAATTAATAGCCAAAATATAGGAAAGGCAGACAAATATCTTGCACCCAACATTGTCATGAAGTACTTTTTTTTTTAATGATTGTGATTATCATATCTTCATAGGAATATTTATCCTGAAGACTCGTGCTAAAACACTAGTATGCACTAAGCATTCATCAGGTTTCCAATATATAAAGACAAAGAGCTGCATACAAATATATTATATGCATTGCATTAAGATGCTGGATTCAGCTTCTGGAAGTCAGCACAGAAGACCAAGCCTTGGTTAGGCTTTGCAAATGATGTAATTGGACTACACCATCTGCTACAAGATTAACTGGAAAAAAATGTGCTTTTTTTTCCTGTGTTCCCTATTCACTAGGGATCCAGAAATGATTTCTGCACAGCACATCTGAGTAGACATGATGCTCATTTAAATGGGTTCACTCCAGTGCGATCAGGAACATCAAAACTAGCTGGCTAGTCTAGATTCTGCCTGCAGCACAAAGGACTGATTCTCACTGCAAAGAGTCTTCCCTGCAGAAGAGATGAAATGGTATCTCTTACATCTGCAATATCTATCTGCAATAGCTCTCCCATGCTTTCTATGTCAATAACTTAACATGTCTTGCACCATCTCTCCGGGAAGAAAGACGAAATTCTTCAAAACTCTCCAGAATTTTAAATGGCCACTGTCATTCAGCTCATAAATTGTTTTCCATGGGCAGAAGTGGCAGCAAAATTCTATTAGTCATTCATTCCAGGCTTCAAGAATTGCACACTGATAACAGCTCCACTGTGCGAACCTTAGATCCTTTAACAAATAAAACACAGCTTGGTCTCCTTTTTCCACTCAATTTCAGACTGTGCTGGATTGTGTTGATTTGCAGCCTGTTCTATCCTGGAAAAGAGCCAGTATATCCCAAGGGCTGCCTTTCTTGTTCAAATGCATAGGACAGAGAGACCATAGATGCCTGTGTGAGGTCCTATACTGCACAGAGGACATGGCAGCATTTTGTTGCAGTTTCAGATATGCAATGCTGGGTACAGTTGTCTTCTGTCCCCATTCCAGATGTTTTCAGCAGTCTTATGGCCGCTGCCTAAAGTCTAGGTGAGCTCAAGGCTACATTACACAAAGACTATAAACATAGAAAGCTCTCACCTCACCTATAGACCATATATTCTTTTTCATAATCCAGCTTAATAAAGTCCTTATTAATGGAGTAGAGGAGAGCAAAAGAGTTGACAAGACCCATCAGCACAGTAGTGTAACATTTCAGTAGGTTAAGTAGGTTTCTATGCATTCTTCACAGCTATGCATGCTCATGGCAAAAGCTGCTTGAGAATCAAGATTCAAGTCACTATCTCTGCAAAGCAGAGCCTTTTCATATCTGGAGCATAAAACCTTTGAGACTTCTCAGAAAAGATGTTTAGGTTCAGTGGACCATTACACAGTAGGCCTTATATCACTGCAGTCTTTGGGTATCATGAGGCAGAAAACACAGCAAGAATTGTCCCTGTCTTCTTGCCTTTTTCTCTGCAGTTCCTAGTGGTTTAATTGCTGGCAAGGCTGATCTGCCCAGTGCTGCTGCCAGGCAGGATTACCACAGCCGCCTGGGAGCCTGTTAGAGCTGCTGGTAGGCTTCCACCACTGCTCTCCCCGTGGCTTCATCAGGGGGTTCAGATCACCATCTGGGCAGAGCTTCTGTATTCGTAGTCTGCATCTCATACATAATTATCTTACTTTCTTCTAGCCTAGATGAAAGATTGTAACAGCTACATCAATTAGAGAAAAAAAAAACTTATTTATTTTAAATTCAGGAAATAAATGCAACAGAGGAACCCAAGCCAATACAGAAAAGAAAAAAAAATGCTTCTTCGGTTCAGGCACAAACATTTTTCTACTCCTTTCAGATCTATCCTCTGGAAAAAAAAAAATCCATCCTCACATGTAAGAGGTCTGCCATTCCCTCCACTCCAAAAATCTTGATGCACACATACATGCTCAATCACTTGCCCCTTCCCCACCTATTAAAGCAACTCATAAAACAACAGATTCTGAGCACCTGCATTGCTGCTGAGTTAGAGAACAGAGTTATCTACCTCTGGAAAGCAGCCTGTGTACTTTTATACACCTGTTTTCACATTTTTGCATAAATTAAGCAATCAGTGGCCAATAAGTTGGGAACCACAGCTGAGTTGACTTTGATGGTCAGAAAAGTATTATGAATAATGTGCTGTTACTCCAAAAGAACTTTGGGGGAAAATAATTTAATTAAAAACAAATAGTATTTTACTGCCTGCTTTAGATTGGAGTTAGATAAGAATGATGGAGAGGAAGAGAGGCCATGTTCCTACTATGGGCGTTCACTTTTGGGGTTTCATGAGACATCAAACCATTGCAACATCAGTAATATTGCAACAGGGCGATGTAGGAGCCAAAGTAATCCAAAGCACATTGTTTTGCAACATTACGAGTGTGTTTATGTGACTGTGGCAGGAGGAATAATGCTGTAACTACAAAACTAAGTCTCAGAAACCTAAGTGGACATCACTAGATGGAGTGAGTAGATTATATAATGAATATGGTTTAATGAAGGTTGTCTAATTGCTATTAAAGTCATGAAACGAACTCTTTTCTTTGAGGTCCCTTTATGCTTTTGTTCAAAATACCTAGATAAGGCAGATTTTCTTTTTTCTTTTTTTTTTTTTTTGAATAAAGCAATCTTATGAGACATTAGTCTAATCAGGCTGTTTTTCAAGATACTTGCTAATACTAATCAGGATATGTTTATTATTATTTTAGCCCATCACTAAACCATAAAACTACTATGATTAATTATTATAGTCTAAGTATAATGTCATCTGACTAGACCATATTTAGAATTACCTATCCTGTTCTGTACTTTATAAAGGTATAACTTGAAGCTAAAAATGGCATGGTTGGAGAGAAAGGAAACTTTCTTTTGACATCCTTGATATCTGTTTTTGTCTTGTTATTCCCAGGTCAGAGAGAGATTTTAAGTAAAGGAATTGTTCAGATCTGAGTTTTGTTCAAAGACACGGTATTTGTTGCAAAGGCTGTTACAACATTTTTCCTACTCTGCAAGCATAAATAATTTCCTATCATTATTGTATTCTTTAGGAGACTGCATATAAGCCAGCAACTGATATTTATAACTGCAGCCTGTATTCATCTTCATAGCCTGTATCACCTCTGTCTTTGTATAGTGTTTTGCAAAATTGAAAGGGGTAACTGTTCCTCCACCTCATGCGTTCTCATTTTGCAGATCTTGCAAATCTCACGAGGATGAATCCACTTTTCCACTATATTAAATATTTATGCGAAGACCTGAGAGAACTGATGCAGCAACCTAGGCAAAATTCTCAGCAGTCCTGCAGTTATTGTTAACTCTTCCGGCTACTAAACCTATGGAGAACACATATCCCAGCTTTCCTGTGCATTCCTGAGACAGCCTCCTCACGCAGAGTCTAGGCAAGCTGAGAAACATGCTGACCAGAGAAGGTTTTTCAGGAATTTGCTTCTTCTCTAAATTCTCATTTCCTGGAAATGCTAAAATCCATGCTGTGAAGCTGGACTGTATGCTCTAATAGTTAGCAGAAACCATCCACTTTCATTTGCAGCAACCCCATGTACCCTATCCCGTCTCCTCAGGCAGATGTAGCCTCAGTAATCAATCCATTTATGGGCTGATGGATTTCAACAGGCATCTGGGGATGGTGGGAACTGCAGCGAGGTAGGTGCTAGCCCACATTTCTGCCCAACGGCAGAGACTGCTTTGGGCCCAGCGCAGCAAAGACTCCTTACGGGCCAAGGGGCTCAGTTCCAACCGACGGCTGCCACCATCCACGATGGGCCAGGGACACCTCCCTCCTTCCACCACGAGGATGGCCATGACTGAGGTTCTGCCCTAGCCGATGGGTAAGCGCGAGGTGGCTGGGAGGGTTGTGCTTTTGAGAAGCTGTCCTTTCCCCTGCGAGGAACCGGGAGGGACCTTTACTTACATATTTGCTCACATTCACTTATTTATTTGAGAAACTCCTTTTCCTCTGTGTGCGGGGGGGCGGGACCTGCATTTATGTATTCACTTTCCGCGGGAATAGCGGCGGGCTCCGGCCACAGCGCGCGGGTGCGCCCGGGGCGGGGCTTCCCGCGCTCTGACGTCAGAGAGGGCAGCGCTGCGGGCGCTATGACGTCATAGCGCCGCTCCGCCCGCGCGCCGCCGGAGCCGGGGCCGCCCCCGACGGGGCGGGACGGGACGGGCGGGCGCGGAACGGGCGGCTCCGGCGCAGCAGCCGCTCCGGTGCGCGGGGCCCGGGGCCGCGGCGCCAGCAGCTCTCGGCGCGGCCGGCGCGATGCGGATGGCGGCGGGCGCGGCAGCGGGCGACGGGGCCGAGCCGAGCCCCGGCCCCGCCGCCGTGTCGCTGGGCCTCAGCGTGGCCGTGGTGTCCAGCCTGGTGAACGGCTCCACCTTCGTGCTGCAGAAGAAGGGCATCGTGCGGGCCCGCGGCAGAGGTAGGGCCCGCAGCGGCTGCGGCGGGATGAGCGGCGTCCCGGCCCGGCGCGGGAGCCACGGCCTGCGCGAGCCGTCCGCCGCAGCTGTGCGCACACGCGTGCATGCAGCGTGCACACACACGTATGCACACACATGTGCGTACACTCGCACACGCGTGTGTGTATGCATGAATATGCATATGTACATTTTTTCCCCCCCGGGGATGGGGATATTTTCATCAGCTCCTGGCACACCTGCGCTTGCTGCCTTTGGCTCGGGTGGTCTCTTTCCGGGAGCACCTTGCTGGCTGTCCCTCCGCGCGCTGCTGCAGACACATGGCACAAAGTTGCCCCGTGGCACGGCAGTGCTGTGAAGTCGCTCTTTTATTTTTATCCTGTGGCAGTCCCGTGCCTTACTGTTGTTTTGGGGGGTGAACAGTCAGCAGCTGACTGTGCTATCCAGTTTAGCCAGAAAGAAAAAGTTGTAAATTTGCAGCATATCAAGATCTTCTGCATTTCGTTCTGATACCTGAGCTCCCAAAAGAGTGCAGTCCGTGAATATTGCTTTAGCTCTTTGAGTATAGGGAAGAGAAAGCTCAGGATACCTATTTACTTGTCCTCGGCCTCCTGGAGGGAGGCCGCAAGCACGGGGCCGTGCGGGGCCTCTTCCTCGCCCTTCCCTGGGCGCCGGTAGCCGCGCGTCGCGTTGGTGGGATGCGTGCGGGTGCGCTGGGGACGCCCCGAGGCGCCCCGCGCCGCCGCGGTCCAACAAGCCCCTCTGGGATCCGCCGCGGCGGCCTTACAGTTACCCCGAGGGGCTTCCGACAAACGCGCCGTTTCATGCGCTGCGTCCCGCTCCCCCTTCAAGATGGCTCTGATGGGCTCTTACTGTTAGCGCAGGGGTCAAGTGTGCACCGTCTATGCAAATCTTTTTGTAAGGAAAGCTGAGAAAACGAGGGAGGAGGAAATGACACTGCCCCTGCAGCATAGTTAAAACATGTTCTCATGAGCTGGGTCTTATGGCTTCTGAAGAGCTTTCAGTAGCTCACTGAGGTCAGTGGGTAGGCAAGGGCTGCGTTTCTGTGTTGGCATTATTCCTAGGTGACTGTCACAGCTGTATAGCATCTCTTGCTTCAGAGATATTACTGAAGATTATTAGTGATTCTTGTGATTACTCGTGTTTCCTACTGCTGTGCTCATTACGCAGCTATAAGAGTAAGTCAGGAAACAGCCAGGCAAATAAATGTTGATGTAATGTTTTGAAGCAGTGAAGTCCTTCCTTGGGTCCTGCAGTCAGAACTAAGATCATTAGTGTCAAACGATGTCTCTCTCTCTCTCACTCTCCCCATCTCTCTTTTTTTTTTCTTTTTTTCCTTCCTCCACTGGCTTCAGTAGGTGTTGTATAATTAACAAGCCACTTGAAGTCTTTTCTATGTTCTTCACCGAATCAGTAATATGATATGGATGCAATTAGTAATTCTTGCTTTAGTCAGAAACAGCAGTGAGTGACTGCAAATATTTTGCAAAATTACCTTACTTGAGTCAATATTTTCTATAATTTGTAGCCGCAACAAAGTGTTTTATATGCAGTAACAAAAGTCTAAAGCATGCATACACCCACTTGAAAGCTGGCTATTCTCATTAGTCATTTTTTCTCACATTTCAATTATATAGTGTGATTTTTCAATGGCTTAATATTTTATACATCTTTGGAGTTACAGATTTCTGACTTATAGACTTTTTTTTCTTTCCCTTGGGATTTCAGAGTGCTCCATTTACATATGACATTGCCTATCGCTCCAGCAAATTTTGAGAGATCATCTTTCCAAATAAGTGCAGAACTTATTTGTTAGAAAGAGAAATGGGACGTTAACCGCAGGATAACGTGATGCCAAAGCTGAGTTCTTTGAAGACAAGGGGTTAGTCTGACGAGTGGTTATTAGCCTCGATAACAAAAGTTGAGCTTCCAAAATGTGATGCATAGACTCTGTGGTACACTCCAAGTCAAGAGTTCTTAATAATTGAATTACAACCAAACTGATCATCTTTGAACTTGGCAGACATTGAAGGACAGTCTAGATTTTAATCCTCTCTTAGAAACAATAATTAATTTGGGGAAGGCTTCAGTTACTGTAACTTCTAACTGTTCACATATAGGATTAGCCTGAGGTACTTCCAAAACTCCATGCCAAAAAAAAGTTTCTCCCGTGTGGTTTTACTGTGAGACTATTAACAAACTTAATTTGTCCAAATTATTTGTTTCCAAAGGTTTCCATTTCTCTTAGTAGTGTTTCCATATATCCCGTTGAATGGCCCCATCAGAAGCATTTGCTGACATTGCAGCGGCTCTTTAAGCAAGCTAAGCATGGGAATTGCATAGTCAGAGCCTCTGACTAATAAGGTTCCTTAGAAAGATCTAACTTGGATATTTAGGTCAAATCTGAGTACCTACCATCCTCCTTTTTTTTTTTTTTTTGGTTGGTTTTTTTTTGGATTTTTTTCCACCCACACACTATTTTGCCTTAAAAGGTTAAGATAAAGGTCCCTAATAGTTGAGACTGATGAAATGATTGACTTTTGATATGAATGATTTCATAGTTTCAGTAACACAATTACAAACTTTTTTAATATGTATATTTATGCTTCCTCTTTCAGGTACTTCATACTTAACAGATATAGTATGGTGGTCAGGCACTATTGCAAGTAAGTAACATGGTGTGATGTATATATATGTACGTATATAAATGCTATATATATATATTTCTTTCTGAATCTCTATTTTGATGGGTCATCAGAAAAATCTGTGTTCTAAACTTGAATCTTTCACTGATTTATAATGAAATAAATTTCCTTCACAAATATTCTACCTTCAGTAAAGTCACTCTGACTAGTATGCCTGCTGGTATTTGAAGAGGTAAAGGGTTGAGATAAACCAGAGACATAGGTCTTTCCAAATTTTCAGAACCATTTGATACTTGGAGCTTTTTGGCACCCAAACAATGTTCTGATTGTGGATTCTCATATGTTTTGTATCTTTGGATCACACTGATATGCTCAGTTTTTAATAAAAGTAAAAGCTGAATAAGAAATTGTAATTCTGCACAAAAGGGCTTATTGAGCATATGTTATTTTCTAGATCAGAAAGCACTTAGCTGGCCTCAATTTAAATTGCTTCTTTGATTTTTAGCTTTGGCAGCTATAGTTTCAGTTTTGGTTTAAATCTACAAGATTTACATGAAGCCTTATGTGATACTGATTATAAGATTGGTACAGTTTTAGACTTGGCATCTTTGTGGCTTGTGCTCACACGAAGTTCACTCTGTGATTCGATTCCAGAACATGCAGAGTACCTGGCTTTCTCTTTCTGTAGCTCAGCCCAGTTTTATCCCCATGAATTTATTAGATTACCACCACACTGTAAAAGCTGTAAAATCCTTTGACGGTTAAAGTCCACAGCGAATGTAGACCTAACATAGCTCCAAAGGAAAGTCCTCAGCGAATTTAAGCTGAGTTTAAGTAGTTCTTTGCCAGCTTTCTACTCTACTGTGATCACTACGTACATACGTAGCAATAAATCTATTCTTTAATCGCTTTGTTTATTCCCTGCAAGGCCTCCGTTTCAAATCTCCGAACAGAAGGAATTAAAAAAAAAAAAAAGTATTTTTATTACAGGAGTTTACAGGAGTTTCTCTGCTGAGTCAGAGAAAAAGGTTTTGTGTGTCAAGGGGCTGAATGCATTCAGTGAAGCTGAAGTTGCTTAGGGAGTGGTATCAGCGGGCATTTGTCCATCAGCTAGATGCAGGTATTTCAGAACAAAGCCTGTAAAGGTTTACAGAAGAACCAATGTGAGAACTCCATGAGGATGTTGGAGGTTCAGATTTGCAACCCAGTGACAAACTAGCGAAAGCCAGGTAGGGAATTGTTGGACCTAGAACAAGGTGGCATTTTGGAGATTTACAATATCCCCTGTAACCTCGGAGAAATTACAGTAGATGACAGTAATCTTCTAAAGTACAGATTTTGGAGTTAGAGTGACTAACAGAACAAGCATAAACTCTGTCAGCTTGCTTTTACAAGATGTGTTCAGACAGTGAATAAGTATTTGTATGTAGGCATGCTGGCTCAGAATAAGACGGCCTAACCATTTTGTGGCCTTGGGATCCACTGGATTACTGAAGACGTCAAAGGAAGGGCTCCAGATTCTGCTAAGGGACTTTTTTATACTGCAGTCAAAAGAGTGATTGCACCATGTGTACAGGTACTTCAGTCAGCACTGAACTAATTAATTAAATCATTAATTAGTTTCAGTGCCCATTCTGATAGTAGCATAGCTGTGGCATTTGTGGCAGCTCTTAGTGATGGATGCATCTACGTTAGCATTTTACCTTAGATGGGGAGCAGACTTGTGAAGCGAATCTCCTGTCTGTGTCTACTTACTGAGCTTTGGGGCAGTATTGGAGCAGCTAAACTGGATTTCTGTCAGCCAAAGCTAGACTGGAGGATGCATTCCAGGAATGAGCCTAACTCATGTGAGCTGCAAATGGACTTTCAGCCTGTGGGACCAGGCTGAATTTAGGGGGAAATAAACCTCCCTGGAACGCGTCGGGCAGGTGCTTCTGCTCTACAGATCTGCTCCTGCTGATCTCCTTGCTAACGTAGACATGTCGGTGTGTGTCAAGTCTTGTGCTGCAATAACTTCTGGGACATTGCTACTCACCGATAGCAAGCTAAAAGCTTGGTGTGCCTTCAAGAAGTGAGGTCCTGACTACAGCATTGGCATATCTGCAGAGGAATTTCTATCCACAGAAGACTGGACAGTTTGGCAGCAAAGATCCTCAACAGCAGGTGAATGATAACAAGCGCAGACTTTTATTTTTTTAATTGGCCTTAGTTAATGTTGGTCTGACATTCATGGTGTTAAGGGATTGCTACTGTTATTCCGTGGCAGTGCTGAACATTTTGGGTAAATTCAACTGACTACAATATAAGTCAGTTTGTGTTTGTATCTGTGTTGATGCCATCTGTTAGGGTTCTTTAAGTACAAAGTTAAGGCACTGGAGATATGAAGGAGTGTATCTTGTCAGGGTAGCTCAGGAGTGCTTGGAGCGTGCAGAGACCCAGTGCCAGCGGTGCCGTGTCTTCCAGGCAAGCTACCTGCTAATGCCTCCGGATGCCTCGGAGATAATGCCAAAGCTGCTGTGGATATCTGCTGGAAAGCAAGACTGAGGCTGATAGCAGAGCTGCTGCATTCCCAGGGCCAGAAACTGCGCAGGAACCTACCAGTGACTCTTGTGCTTTAGAAATGCTGTTCACGGAGTTATTTTTGTGGCTTGCTCCTGCACATAATGAAAGCCTCAGTGAATTGAATTAGTATAGTTTTGCCATCCTCTGCAATTTTGTTAGTGGGTTTCTCGTGGGTTACACAGGTTACATCAACTTTACTGATTAGGAGAGCTAATTTGGTAAATAAATGTTTGCACAGTGTCTTGCAAAGGTAAAGAACAGTATGATCAGAACAGCATTTGACAGTGAAGTGTAATGCCAGCCTCAGATTAAGGACAGCTTGGATTTTTGAAACATTTTTAAATGTTAATAGTAACACTTGAAATCAACTTGAAATTTGAGCTGCGTGTATTTTATGTTTAATATCCAGGTTCTTGCTGGCGACAGGCTCCTAGGCTATGCCAGCATCATGTTGGCTTACAAACTTGCCAGCACTTGCAAAACTAGCCTTTTTTTTTCTCTTTTTATTTAGCTGAAAACTTGACCACATAAACTGTTTACCACAGCTGTGACATGCAATAGTGTTGTAAATTGTGGAAATTGCTTTTACTGGAAGAAAATAAGATGGGCTGTTATTGTGACTTGACACAGATTAATTCTTGCTACAGGGGTCGGGGATTACCTTTGATGCTATATAGGCCAGTGAAATTTGATGTGCTTGACTGTACATTGAAGAGCTTTTCTGCATGTGCTTCATATTTCAGTATTAGATTCCTCCAGTAATGTCCCTCTCTTGAAAAAGGTAACACTGCTCTTAGGAATTACCCCTAAATGTGCTCTTGTTATGTGTATGCACGTTCTACTGCTGAAATCATGGGTTATATAACATTAGCACTGCACACGTAAAGATATTTGAGTTTGATATGAGTGCTTCTTATCCATAGCCTTATATACGCTTAACTAAGAGAAGCCATGAGTAAGATTATTCATCGTGCTTAGCAGATCTGTAACATCTGTTTCCCAGTTGGGTCCATCTTTCCCAGACAATATTGGGTAAGTTTTCATTACTTCCCTTTCCAAAGGGATTTAAAGGCCTATTTCTGGTTCTCTTGACAGTGGCTCTTGGTCAAATAGGGAATTTCTTGGCCTACACTGCAGTTCCGACTGTGTTAGTGACTCCCCTGGGAGCTCTTGGCGTTCCGTTTGGGTAAGAGTTTGCTTTACTTGTTTTCATTTGAATACAATTACTGCCTAGAGTGTCAAATAGACTTGGTGATTACCAGCCTTCTGTTTAGGAGGTGTCAGACCCATGAGTGTTACAGAAAGGTTATGTTGCCTGTTACTGTTTTGCCCAGCAAAGTATGGCAGCATGTTGGAGGACAGGAGAAAAAAGGGATTCTTGATTATTCTGCTTTAAGTACCACTATGATCTGGAACGGGTAAAACAACATGCTTTCTCTCATTCACAGTTGCCTTATCATGTAGATTTAGTCCGTGTTTCTTTCCATATTCTTTTGACCCCCTGTTATCCACCATCTGCATGTGTTTGGTGACTTCGAGCTTAATGTAACTGCATTGGACTTGGTTTTCTGAAGTGAGGGAGCCCCTGGCCAGCACGTGTCCGCAGCTTCCTTAATGTGATGTTCATGTGTCCTCCTAGGAGGAGGAGTCTAGTATATAGTTAAACATTCTGTGAAGAGCTAAACTATACTTGTGAAACCACTGCAGCAAAAAAGTACACTTACTTAAAAGTGCTTTGCATTGCCTTAAGATTTTTCTTTTGCCTGCTTGCTGGTTTTTGTATCTGACTGCTGGTCACCTCCTTTTGACCGTAAATTGTTTTGAGTGGGCTTCGTGTCTGTCTTAATTTCATACACTGCAAATCATGTCAGTGGTGCTCTACTCATCACCTGTTATTTTATGCTAGGCCTCATAATTCGTATATTTTGGCCCGTTTCATGTCTGAGCTGAGCCTTGCAGTCTTTGTAATCAAAGGTCACTTTTCTCTCTCATATGGCACTTATAAATGGAGTTAATGATCTCTCGCCTAATTGTAATAGGTAGATATTTGCCTCTGGGGTGCCTGATGCCTTTTTTCCCCCTCAGATAAAATGGATTGAATAAGGTGGAGATGGAGAAAATCTCCCGTAAGTTAAGACTGAAATACAATTTGAACGCTATTTGAAGATTCAGTAATGCAGGATGATATTTCTTTAACAGAAGGAAATTCATGTGGCAAATAACTGGCAGAGCAGTATTAAGAGATTGTACTCAACCTTCTAATTTTCTTCCTCTTTGTGAAAGGTCCATTTTAGCTTCTTACTTACTGAAGGAAAAACTCAACATTCTTGGCAAGCTGGGGTGTCTGCTGAGCTGCGCTGGGTCTGTTGTTCTCATCATCCATTCCCCAAAATCTGAGAGTGTAACCACTCAGGCTGAACTTGAAGAGAAGCTTACAAATCCAGGTACTTCCTCCTTTTATTAAATCCCAGTGGTTTTGTGAGATTGGTCAGGAATGCACGTGGAGAAGAGATGTCCTGCTTCCCTGAGATAGTAAACCGGACTTCTCAAGAAAACATGATGTGGCAAGGACATAACAGTATGGTTTGCCATACTTGGAATTCCTCAGATTTATTGATACACATGCCCAGAAATCAAAATGTAGATATATATGATTTTTTTCAAAAAGCTTTAAAATACTCTTTTTTTTAAAGAGTAATTTAGGAGTTAAACCGCTCCTTTAAAAATATTCTCCTTCACAGCAAACTAGGAACAGTGGCCATTTGAACTTGTAATTTTAGAAAATTACGGAAAAGTGTTTCTGGTTATCTAGAAAATGAAAGCTGTGGTTCTAGAATCTACAGTAAGTTGCTTTATAAAAAAAAAAAAAACACAAAAGTTCATTGTCTCCTGTTCTTTAATTCTGCATTTGTTTTTTGATTATAAGTTTATGCTAGATACCAGTTATGTTCCAAACAGATTACTTGGCACTCTAAAGGTGTGCATAAATGTGCCATCTAGACATGTCCTGAAGTGTCTGTCTCATGGGGGGTTGGACAGATTTGGAAGTAAAGTTGTGTTAGCTGCTGGATGGCATATACCAGTGCTTAATGTTTCAAACCATTTTTAATTTCTTTCATAAGAGCTAAGTTTTATTGCTTTGGTGGGGAGAAACTCAGAAACACATCAGGTGCCCAAAGCTGGGAGGAGGGAAGGGAGGGAGAAAAAGACAAAGCAAAAATTCACCAGGAAAATGAAAACAAACACCCTGGTCTAAATTTACAATTTCACCCCAATCAGTGTGAGTAGGAAATGTATTTCTTCAAAATTTTAAAGTGTGAAATATTTTCACCAGTCCAATTTGCATACTAATGCAATAGTGTAAACGATAGGGCCTCACACTTCTTCCAGCTGTCCCTGCGCTTTTCGTGGACTCTAGTGGGATTTAACGTTATGCTTCAGCACTTTGCTAAGTTCACCCACACAACCAGCTTTCCTAACCTGGTTGTGAATGAGGTGGTATTAGTGCCATTGATCACAGGGGATTTTAGTGAGTATAAGCCAAATGCAAAAGAGAATTAAGAAAAAAGTGTCTTAAATCCTGTCCAAACGTGCAACTGTATTTTACCACATGATGGTTTCCTTTGCACAAGAGCGTAAGGTTGTCGTTAGTCACAGGTGCCCAGTAAATCATTAAAAACTCAGTGATTTTGAGTGTATGTTCAATATCAAACCTCAGTTTTGGTATATACTTGGAGTCCCAATGCTAAGTCATGATTTGCCTGCTAAAATCTCCAGCATAGCTCCCAAACTGGAAGTGCTTTTCTTGCCATTACCTTGTTTTCTTCTTGTTTTCCAGTTTTCGTGGGTTATCTCTGCATAGTGCTGCTAATGCTTCTCCTGCTTATCTTCTGGATAGCTCCAGCTCATGGACCTACCAATATCATGGTTTACATCAGCATTTGCTCTCTGCTGGGCAGCTTCACTGTGCCCAGCACGAAAGGCATTGGGCTGGCTGCTCAGGATATCTTTCACAATAACCCGTCAAGCCAAAGGGCTCTGTATCTCTGTCTGGTCCTCCTGGCAGTGTTGGGATGTAGCATTATCATTCAGTTCAGGTACATCAACAAGGCACTGGAATGTTTTGACTCCTCTGTGTTTGGTGCCATCTACTATGTTGTGTTTACCACTTTGGTCTTGTTGGCTTCAGCCATCCTTTTCAGGGAATGGAGTAATGTGGGAGTGGTAGATTTCTTGGGAATGGCCTGTGGATTCATCACGGTATCTATTGGGATTGTTCTTATACAGGTGTTCAAGGAATTCAACTTCAATATTGGGGACTTAAACAAACCTAACATAAAGACAGATTAATTCTTTTTCTTTTTTCTTTTTTTTTTTTTGAGGGAAACTGGGTGGCTCAGGGAATGATGGAGCCTTTCATTTGTAGGTTACTGATTCAATAATGATTCAAGTCAGTATTTGTTACCCTCTGGCAACTTGGTGGCCTACGGGAAATGATTTGGAGGCTTCCATCCAGTTTCAAAGGGACAATTGTCTGTTTACCCCACGTCAACATAATAAATGGCAGTAATTGGTATTATTGGGGGTGGTCTCAGTTGGAAGGCCAAGGATTGAGCCAGCATAGAGACTCATGTATTTCCCCACTGCAAAAAGTGATTCATCACAAAAGATTTAAGGATATTCTGACCAGATCTGTCTGTGGAAACCTGTGTTATGGCTGCTTCCGAGGTGTGCTTTCTGGGGACAGAGAACATCAGTTTCTAATGGACTCAATCTGACACCTCTCATGGGTGATATATACCCTCAAAAATGGGGGTGGGTGGGAGGAAGTTGTTGGAACAATTTGTTAATCTTCTTAATACAGCAATGTGTTCACCGTCCAGGCTGTGAATTCTGAGACAAGTGTTGCTTCAACTCTGGCTGCGGATTTGTCCTTTTGTAGCAGCTGTGTCTGCAGTTTGCTCTGACGTGGGGTGAAGACACTGGGGTTTTTAATTTAAATTCTTTATACAAGGTAGTGGGCCCTTAAAATCTTTTCCTAATTATTTAAGCAGATGGTAGTGTCCAGATCAGAGGTGTGCGTTTTATTTTGTAACATCCGTGCATTGAGACATACTGCATTCACCTGAGTTTTTAATTGGGAGCAGACAGAAAGACTGGGAAGGATGAGGAAATAATGAACAGACTTTTTGGCTATGTGGTGGATTATTTGTAAGCAGCTCAGAACTATTTCAGTGCCTTTGTAATCCAAAAATATTGCATAAATGTGAATGTATTTGTTTCAGATGGCCTATACTGGTTTAATAATTCACTTTCATTGTATGTGATACTTGACTGTATTCAAACTCTAAACACTAGCGCAGTGGAAAACGTTACAAATCTGACTTGAAATCTTTAGATGTCTTGACAGCTTCTGAAATATCCATAGTCATGACGGGAAGAGGTAGTCTGCAAGAGGTCTGTGTAAAGCAGTCCAGCATATCCCAGTTAAGTGACAATGCAGGAAATTGTTTTGTAAAGTAGTTAATTAGCAGCAACAAAATCAAAAAATAGGGAGAATAGTGTCAGATTTCTTCTTAGCTCAGAAAAAAAGAAAGCCTGTAACCTGGGAGAGGGAGACTAAAGGACTGTAGGCATTCAGAGGGCTCAGTTTTCATACGGGCATTCAGGTACAGTATTTGCAGGCCTGAATGATAGTTTACCAATAATATTTTGACAGTGATACAAATAGCTTACACTATGGTTGGAGTGATTCTGAACAGATCAGTTTAGACCATTTAGAGCATATTGATACGTTACCAAAAGAAATAACTAATTTCCGCTCTCAGTTGAAAACTGTACCATTTTGGAGTGAAATATTTCCATGCCATATTTGTATTTGATGATTATCAGTATCACAAGTCATAAGACTTAATGTAGTGATTTTTTTTTCGTCTTAAGGACAAAAGTAGAAAACATACAGTGGAAATCACTCTAGTTCAGAATGCCTCTTCAAACAAACAAAAAAGATGATTGCAAGACAGTTTTTTGAAAAGTTTTTAACAAGAAATCATGAATTTAGTTTTGTGACTGACAGGAATGCAAACTTCAATTAATGGGGAGTAACATTGTTCACTTTTGTGATCTTTTTTGACCATAATTTATGTTTCCTTTCAACTCAGTCTCCATTTTCATTTAAAATAAATGTTATAAGCCCTTCTGATTGCAGCAATAAACACAAATAGCGAATCCTAAAGACTTAGTGTTCTGACAAGAGAATAAGAGCCCAACTGTGTTATTCTGAAGCTAGTTTTATAACTATGACCTATGGAAGATACCAACTGAAGTGACTCTGAATTGGCAGAAACACATTATAGGCTAGTAGAGAAACTGGATATCTTGGTAAGATTAAAAAAGCATTAGCACATGAAAGGCCTCTTTATGGATTCCCAAATATTGTTTATGGATTCTAGAAAGTTTCAGTATGGGCTAGTTAGGTTATAAAATCTGGATAAAAGTAAACTTTGGCCATTATTGAAAGATGGTATCTTGATTATCAATGGACAATTACATTTTTTCATTCTAGATCTCTTTTTTTTTCCCCGATTGAAACTGAATCCTAAAATAAAATGAGACCTGTAGTGATTTACTTTTTAAAATAATGTTATGTGTTTTGAAGCAGTCAAGGCATCCTTTCAAAATTCAAATTCACGGTTCATGAGTTGGTTCATGTTGATTTTACATTAGCCCTTATTCTCTGAAGGCAGTGGGTCTTCAGAGAATAAGGTTTAAGTCCTTCTTTGGCCATATCTCTGTCTATTTTGTTTTAAAGTTTATTCCTATTTATTTAGAAAGTGCCTAATCCAGTATTTTAGGTGCATATGCAAATTATTATTAAATATTATGTTGAAATTAAATATTATTAAATATTAAGTTGAAAACAACTTGGCTGCCCTGCTATAACCCTGCCATTTCCTGCACCATACAAAGAACTTCACTTGGTAAGTACTCACTATGCAGTGTAATGTAAAAGTAGCAGCTCTGTTCTTTGGTCCTCTGACCATTCTTAGAGCTGGTAAATGTTTGCAAGGGTGTTTTTTGGTGTTTTGGGGTTTTTTTTTCCCTCCTCCCCAGCTGCACCTTATCCCTGATGGGATCTCTAGAAATGTCTAGTTACCCTTGTTTAATACAGATATCAAAAGCCAGCACATAAGGTGAAATAAATTATAGTGGCCTTGCACATCATTTTTATCTACAGCCTTTTGCATTGTGAATGATAAATAATGAAAAACTTTTATTTTTGCTACTCTTGTTCAGTATATAGCAGCGTTCTCTTGAGTTCTGCTGTAGCTGGGTCTGGTCCAGTTCTAACTTTAGAAATGTATTAGCATTTTATGTTGTTGCTGTTGGCATGAATCTTTCTCCCTCCACCCCGTACCCTACTCATTCTAGGTGTCCTACCCTTTTGTAGTCTTTTCCCATTGCTTTTTCTGGTTGAAAAGGAGGCACTGTTGAATTCTCAGCTTTTCCTTCTTCCTCTCCCCCTGCACAAGTAAATACTTCTGAATAAGACATCTGAGTTCCGTCATCTCAGGGAGTGAATCAGCATCGTTGTTCCTTGAGCTTTGGTGTCTCTCATGGCCCTGCCCTTTTCACATATTTCCACATTACTTACAGGGGTGGCTATAAGCCAGGTGACTGAAGTGCTGATTCCAAAGTAGGAGTGACCAGAAGCCACATATATACCAAAAGTGGACTGATTACAGTGGTGGGATGCATTTTAATTTAATTTATGTGAAAGGAATTTTGCTCTGGCTTCTATTCTACTAATCAACCATATTTACTTATATGATTCTGTTGCTTGAAGATTGCTCTTTGATCATTACCCTTTCAGTATGTGGAGGACTTATTTGACATGTGTCAGTCCCGATCTTTATTAGGTGTTAAATACAAAAATCCCTCAGATGTTCAGTAGGAGAATAGAAAACTTTTTGATACAACAAAAAATTTGTTACACTTTAAAAGCCTATGTAAAAAAAAAAAAAAAAAAAAAAAAGGCAAAATGCATAAAGAAAGTATCTGTTGAATTAACCATTCAAGATACTGTATGTGTAAATAGAGCCTATTTATTAGTGAGCTGAACTAAAATGCTGGATTTTATTTGTTGAAATGGTGGAGTCTGAGATTATTTTCCTTTTTTTTAACAAGGGTTTGCATTTAAGGAAAGCTTTGAAGTAACTAAATACAGATGCTTAAAAATGGGGCTTTGTTTGCATAATATACACCTCTCACCTTCCTGTTCCTTAAATGCTAAGGATTCCATAGGTACTCTTTTGAGATCATATAACTTTAGGACTTGCTGAGGCTTTACTGTTCAATCATTTTTTAACTATTATCCGTTTTCTTTAGGAATCAGTCTTTGTAGGCGTTGGTGCTACAGAATATGGGTTTATGTGGACCATGTTGTTAGCACCAATTATGTCAAAAGTTACCATTCCTGGTGCACAAGCCTTTCAGACAGCCCTGTTGAAATCAAGTGATTACAAGGTTACAGATGAGGAAATCTTTTGAGAGAGCTGCAAGTAGGCGTTTTGTTTTGTTTTCAGACAGTTTGCTCTCCAGGGTGGAAAATGTTACACATTAGGGGTATTTTTGAGTTACTTTTTTTTTTTTTGGGGGGGGGGGGGAACATTTTAAAAAAAATAATTCTAATAAGATATGGGAGAAAAGTGGATGGCAACAAATACACGATGTGATAGATCTGGTTGCTTCAATGCTATTGCAATATAGTAACTACAGATTACATGAAAATGGTTTATTTTACTAGCTTCTAAATAATGTATATATGGATTTGTTAATGGCTTATGAGTCAAGCTTATTCTCTTTGCTTTTTAAAAAAATAGTTATAGGCATGTTGTATTTGCCTTGTGTAAATTATAAAAGGCTATTAAGTTTTCTGATAACTAATCTATTTATTAACCTGTAATGTTTTAAAATAAATGATTTATTTCTAGCTCAATGCTTGTTTTGTGACTCCTCCTCTTTATCTTACAAAAAAGTTTTTTTTTTTTTTGTCACATATGTAGGTGTCATAAGGTCTAATCTCACTCTGTGAGTCTGAATTATTTCTCTTACCCTTTTATAAAATAGCAGCCTTTCACCGATAGTAGAAGATGCACAGATCAGTTGCCACACTGAGTCATCATATAGTGCCACACTTGATCATTATATAGTGGTGTCTGCCAACAAACTATAGTTCAATGTCTTAATTGTCCTGGAGTTTGCTTACAGGTGAAATAAACACTTCAGCTTTGGGAAAAAAAAATGTTACTTTACACCCTTTATTTTAAGGGTTATCGGCATCTGTGTCCATGTATCCCTGTGCTTTGGCTAGTGGCTAGCAATTGATGGCTTTTGTGGAAAGATCTCTTGCTTTATAGTTGGGTGTGCATGAGGTGACAACAAATATCAGAGAAGTCCATGTTGCCAACCTGATTTACTGTTGTGTTTCCTACAGAGGGAATCAGTTATAAAATTGAGACTGACCATCTTTATCTGAAACAGCCCCTCAAGGTTAACTGTTGTGCTCTTATATCAGGTACAGGGAAACAATTTTTTTTTTATGGCAATATTTATGATGAAGAACTATATTTCAGTCTGTACGCTTGCACTGAAGTACATACATCAGTTTTAGTGCAGGTCTAAGTTAAAAGATGCTTTTAAACAAGTTCCTTGCCAACAAAATGTTGTACACAAGGAAAAACACTGCCGTGGATTCCTCAAAGCATATGTCCAGGTACAAATTTATTTTCAAAGGTGACAAGTGATACGACTCAAGAAAGAAGATAGGAGAATCTTTCCTGTTTTATAGTCCTTCTATAGAAATGGAGGATCTCTGAATTACGTGAACAGGAAATAGGAGTGTGTATTTTAAGAATGCATCTTTAGCTGGAAAATTCTTTTCAACTCAGTTCATCTTGTGCAACTTTGCAGTTAGGCTTCTAGAGCAGCCTTGTGATTTGCCAGAGTGCGACACAAGCACGAACCAGCCCTGAGGATAAGTATCTCACTCTCACAGTTCATAGGGAAATAGTATTTAAAAGACTGAGATCTGATAGTGCCATTTCCTTTTCTTCCATATCGAGAGAGAAATAGTGTTTATTATTATTATTATTTTCCCTGAGTTTTCCATGTTCCAAGGGCTGCCCAGTCCTAAGCAGAGTCATGTAGAGGGGGCTGGAAGAGTTTTATGATGTGACAGTACAACTGTTCTATGAATCGACTTGGAGCCCAAGATTTGTGCTGTGGCTCAGCCCTCCTCGCTGAACGCGCTGGGGACGTGGCCTCCGGTGACCTTGTGGAAGCAGGAAGCTTCGGTTAAGCTCCTGCCGTGTGCAAGCCTCGCCGAATGGATCAGGCCTTGGGGGCTGCTGCTCGCACAGCTTTCCTGGGTGGCATGTGGTGGTTTTCACTGCAGTTCTGCCCCTATGTATATGGAGATCAAAATTACTGCCCAAGAGTCAGCTGTTAGGCCATGCAAACCGAAATACCTGCCAATGGTCCCCAAGGCCTTGTGCGTGGCATTTTGCTCTTTGTACTGCTAAAACCTTATGAGATGTTTATAAGCATAGCAGATGAGTAGAGCTGTGGAAAAAAAAAAAAGCCCAGAGCCCTGCACCAATCATCTACCCTACCAGACCTCTCTTGGGAAATACAGTGAGTGTAAAGGTGGACTGCACTGCTGAATGAGTTATATTACAAGCATAGATTAGTAGATTAGGCTAGGTAAGTTACCATCATTCTTATATTTGGAGTATACGCAGATACTCTGAAAGCATCTCTGCAATACTATGCTGTTACAAATTGCTCAGAGATACTTGAATGTTTTCTGTTACAGAGCACAACCCCTGGCTTGAAATAAAAGTTGATTGGTATGTGGTGCAGTTTATTGTAATTAATACTTTAATATCTTGTGTGAACAAATCAGAAAATGGTAAGCAGAATGAGTTGAGAGAAGGGGAGCACTAAGATTGACAGATCTTGACTGAATTCCCTCAGAGGGTTTTCTGATACTTAAAGGAATTAATATTTTCAGGCGTTTATTTCCTTGAGGGTTCTCTTAAGTTGTTTAACATGCGTTTTTGAAGAGAAGAGAGTAGGAAGGGCAGCATAAATTTAGTTGCTTTAGGCATTATTACCATTTAACACAGGAATATATATATGTATGTGTTTTCAACATTTGTCATGATCATATCCTTAAGATTTTAACTTAGGTATGGGTGTTCCAGTGCATACTGTACTATTTTAGGTAGTATCGGTTTTTGTTTTGTTTTATTTTAATCCATTTTAAAGCTATATTGGGGAGTCCTTGCTTTTCACCAGCTGTTGAACTTTTTCAAAGAATCTAAAGGTTTTGTATCTTGCAAAAGACAGAAGTGCCACTCCTCCTGTGTATTACTTGGAACTGCATATCGCTCAGTTTCCATACGTACATTAAAAAGTTGCACAAGTGCAAAGCTTATGCCATGAATATGAGATTAGTCTTAAAGTGGGGAATACAGTCTTGCTTTTGGGAATAAAGCAGGCCTAAAATCTATCTGTTTGCTCTGACTGACCCATATATTCTAGGAAATATGTGTGATAAGAGTAGGGAGCCATTCTGGTTCCATTAATGGGAAGAAATTCAAGACAGGAGTGTTGAGGAAGAGCCATGGTATGGGTTTGCTCTGTGGGAAAGCCAGGATCACTTCTCTGTCCTAGTTGAGAAGAACTAAAACGAAGCAGCCGCTTCCAAGACCATGGCTCGTCCAACACAAATCATGAGAAAGAAAAGAAATAGAGGTAAAGTTGGTAATAAAATACATATTTAGGAAAGCAAAGTCACATCATCTGTGTGGAGCTGTCACAAGTATTTTGGGAGTGTAGGTTGCCTAGATTGCACATTTGAAGGCAGCTTTTGAAAATGTTTAAGCTGAAGAGTCCTGTGAGTCTCAAGATTCCAGCTGCGTGTATGAAAGAGCCATCAGTGTAAACTGGGCAGAAATATTTGTATCTAACCACACATACTAATTACACTTCACGTGTGATTAAACTGCTTTAGAGCCTGGATTAAAGAGTGTGAGATATGAATGAGTATTTAAAGGAGACACCATTTGCCAAAGAACGTTTAAAAAAAAAAAGAAGTATGTGATTTAAAAGATTTTTGTTTGTTTGTTTGTTTTCTCTGTAAAATATGGAGAACTCTGTCAACAGAGAGCTTGGGGAAAGGGGGAGTGCGCAGTAGGGCTCGCAACGGCCGCCGAGGCGGTGACGTCACGGGGAGGGCGGGAAGGGGTTAACGGCCGCCGAGGCGGTGACGTCACGGGGAGGGCGGGAAGGGGTTAACGGCCGCCGAGGCGGGAGCGTGACGGGGGGTGGGTGGAGTGCCGCTCCCACCCCTTCCGGTGGGCGGTGCCGGAAGCGCGGCGGAGCGGCGGCCTTTACCGGCTCGGTCCGTCGGCGCCGTCCCCGGCCTCTCTTCCTCCCGCCCCCTCATGGCGGCGGCGCGCGCGGGCGCCGGCCCTTCCCACTGCCCTCCCCCGCTACTGTCCCCTCCTCTGTGTACGAGCGCGGCGGCGGCGGCGGCAGCGGGGCCGCTCCCGGCGGGGATGTGAGAGCGGCGGCCGCAGGTGAGCGGCGAGGGGCGGCAGCGGGAGGCCCAGCCTCGCCGGACGGGTGACCGTTGGGCGCGGGTGACCGTTGGGGGAGGGCAGTGCCGGGATGAGCCGGGCCCCGGGTGCCTCCCAACTACAGGCCGCGGTGCTCACGGGTTGTACGGCACCGAACAGAGCCGTGGAGACGTCGTGGTGCTGGTTCCTGCCTAGCAGGAAATCGATCTAGCTCTGGAGACCGCGAAAATAATGCTTTAAAAAGCTCTGGGTGTTTGCTAGGCTCTCAAGTTACTTTCTTTGACAAGTGAAAAGGCATGGAGGAACTGTAAGGTTTCAGGTGAGAGAGCAACTCTAAGGAAGACCAATTTTAATAATCATGCTAATTTGTTACTTAGGTGTTATAAGGACAGAAAAGCTTTTCATTTTTTAAGACATAGGGAGACAACGTGCGGAGTCTTGTGTTTGTCTTGAATGCAAATGAGCAGGATCTCACTTGAAAAGATGAAATTATGGATGTATTTTTTCACTGAAATATTGAAATGCCAATTAATATTATTTTTACTTAAATTTTAGAAGCCTCCCACTGAATTTTTTAAGAAGCAAATGCCTCTGGATTTCAGAACAGAATTGGTATGTATAAAGTTTTTGCAAAGACTCGCAGTTGAACAACGAATTGCATTCTGTTGTCAGGGAGTTTTTCTGTCTCCTGTAGCTGTAAGCCTGTGGAGGGAAGCAAGGGGGCGAGTAGTAAACCGTACGTGTTTGTGGAAAATCAATTTGTTGGTTCAGCCCACTTCTCTCCTGTAGAAACCTTATGGATAAGAGGGTATTAAGTAGATGCTCAAATTCAAGGTTAGAAACCTAAAGCTTAAGGTGGAGTTCTAAATAACCAGAAGTGGCTATAAAATACTGTGGTTGCGCAAAAGGTACTGCAAAATACTGTAGTTGTGCAAAAGGATGGGTGTATCTGGAGTAAGTGTTACTAATTTCATGTCAGAACAGACCTTTATTTGAAAATCCTTTCATACAAGTAATGTCTGAAACTTGTGCTGTTTAGTATTAGTGATCTGAATGAAAGGGCAAAGAAATACCTAATTCATTGATGGCACTGAGAAGGAGAGGGTTGCCAATGTGAAAAAAAGCAAAATATTCTGATGAAGTGGAAACAGCTCTGAAAATAGAGATTCTATTTATAAAGAATAGACAAAAGTTATTGAAAAATATTTCTGTAGGAAAGACTTTAGATGTTTTACTAATTTACAAGTTAAGATCAGTCTGCAGTAGATTGCTGCTCAGGAAAGGCTAAGACTACCTCCTGTCTGGTTCTAGATAAAAAGAAATGTAGCCTTCTGCTGTGTGGCAGAGGTGCTAAGAACTCAGCTAAGACAGTGTATACAGCTTTGGGTGCACCTCATCAAAAGTGAGGGCTATTGGGAAGGGAGCACACAGCAGGAGCCCCAATATTCCTGTCTTGCAGAGAAAAATAAGTTTTGGCTGCAGAGATAGAGGGACTTGCATATTTTTTGAATCCGGTGCGGAGGACCAGACAAGGGGTTTCAGTAGCCAAAGTGAAGAGCCATATTAAATAATGAGAGTTTTTAACTGTATCAAAACAGTGAGGCATATTTGGGATGACAGTCATGACTTTTCCTTCACGAGGATTTCATGGCAGATTCTGTTCTGAATCCTCCATAACGAGGAGCAGCAGCAAATGATGCTGCACTTGGGCAACAGATGAAGTAAAGTGCCTGTGAAAGTCTTTTCTAGCTCAGTGACTTTGTCGCATTTGCCCTTAAGTCCATGTTTAGATGAGAAAACATAGGGTTCTAACATTTAAATAGCCTAACATATTTTTAAGCTAGTTCTAGAAGAAAAGATTTACTCGTGAGGGCTGGTGGCCAGGTAGGCTAAACAAGAACACTTCCCCGTGGTACTTCTACTGCCTGTAATTATGGCCACCACAAAATGATCAGCTTAGAAAGGCAATGACCTTTCCTTTAGCTGATAACTCCCTCTTGCTATAACATATTATTTCATCTTATATCACTTTCTCGTGGCTTTGAGTATTTAGAAAGCCTGTCTATATTTGGTAGGATAAATATTCAGCATCTTTTGAGCTGTGCATCTATGTGCATTGCTTTTGGGAGAGGAGAATTTTTGAGCAAAGAGCATAAGTGTTTCCTTGGTGATTTAGCCCAAGTTGTTTCTTGTATGCAGCTTTATTTGCCATTTGTGGTACTCCTTATTACATCCTAAAAATAAGCTTTGTTAGCTAATCTGGGCTTGTTGATGTCCTGGAAGTTTCCCCTCCCAAGCCCCAAGGTTTTTTTCCTTCATCCCTCCCTGCCAGCTGACCCTCAAATTCAGTGCCTTCCCTTGCTGTTCATCATGCTGTTGTGCACCTTCTGGGAGCTATGACTCCTGGTAGTAGCTGGACCACAGGCAGTTCGTAAGTAGATGGTTATTCAAGGCATTTTAGTTGCTATTCCTTGTGCAGATAGGAAAGCTGTGGTCCCTCATTATGCAAGTCTTTGAAACCAGAGCTTTAAGCTACTGTCCTTCCACAAAACTGCTGCTAGTCTTGAGTGGATGAAGTATTCTGTGTGTTAAATCCATTGTGAACTTGGTTAAAGAGCCTTTTCAAAGCTGCACCAAATAAAAGTGAAGTGACTGTCAGCATTATTTCTCCTAAATCTTACAGCTTCTCTCCTGTGGTGGCTCTAGTTGCTGAAATACAGCAGTTCTGACATGTCCCAAAGCTGAAACTGGAGAGGAGTACAGATTCCAGAAATCATTTCATGTCATTTTCTTTCCTTTGGAAATGAGAATTTTCCTAGATGGTACTTGTGAACATACATTAGTTCTTTTTCTTTTGCTAAATTTTGGGATTGTAGTTAAACTGTGTCTACCCCTGAAGCGCAGAACTTTGTGTGTCTCCTGTTGCTTTGACTTGGCAGCTCTACATGTCCATTCCACAAACGCAAACTCCATCTGCTCTATATGCAAAGTGAAGCAATTCTCATCAGAGAAGTGGCTTCACTGTGGCTGTGCTGTGCAAATGGGCAGCAAATGTAGACCTCTTTATAAACCTTAGACAGAATTATGGCCCTTTAGCCCTTGCAGAAATTGGACTGACCATTTCCAGGGAACAACAACAAAAAAAAAAAACCTTGAAGAACTAGGATTTTTTTTTTTGTTTGTCCAAAAGAGTGCTCAAGATTTGAAGATTGTTCATCTGGTCAATAAAGTGGTTGACAGATCAAAAAAAAGTCTTTTATATGTTAGACTTGGGACTAGAAGGCAAGTAAAACTAATAGTTTCGAGGGTATACCCCTCAAATTTTAAGTTTAAATTCACAAGATTACCTTCTGTCTGTTAGTTTGCAGTTTTTCCTCATTCTTTTGCAATCAGATGCAGAGGAAAGCAGCCTGTTGTTCCCTTGTCTCCTAAAAGCCGTGGCGATACCTGGGCAGAATTAAGTTGAGCTCTTTACTTCTGACAGAAGTGTTTTTGTATGGACAAAGTTGGGCAAGACAGGGAAGAGAGGCGGGGAAGGGGGGAAATGAAAGTAGTTTTGCCAGTATGGTGAGTTCTGCCTTAGTAAAAAGCTGCACTAGTAGCAGTATTCTTGCTTAGTGCTGTAACTAGAGTAACTTCTACTGGAAAAAATCAGTAGTGTAGAAAAGCTCAGCAAAAGAAGCCCTTTTCCAGTTCATCCTGCTCGCAGTGGTAATATCAGTATCACATTTTATATCAGCTGAAACTAGTAGACTATTCTTAGCTTGACTGCTTAAGTGGTGTGACTTGTAACTGCCGGAAAGGGTGGTAAAGAAAACAGTTTCAAAGGTCTCTCCTCCTCTCTCTCTTTCTCTCTCCTCTCTCTCTCTCTCTCTCTCTCCTTGCTTTAAGAAAGGGAACTACTTGATGCAGTTACTGAGGTGACTTGTTCTAGTCTGTCTCCCACATGAAGAATTCGTCTTTTGATATTAATTTGGTATTCTTATATGATACAAGAATCTATGTGTAATTAAAAAAAAAAAAAGAAATCACAAGAAAATGAAAGCAGACATTTGCCCTTCATTAGTATTTTCACTTTTGCCTTTTTTCATACAAAATAAGAGTAAAATTTACTATTTGAATATAAGGGGAAGAGAATTTCAGGGTTTGTTTTGTGTTGGTTTTTTGACTCCTTTTCCTTTTAAATCAAAAGCTTCTGTATACAGGAAATAAATGCTATTTTCAGACATATGTGATTTGAGTTTCTGGGAAGTAAAACTTATTGATAGGTGTTTTCTCCCTTTAGAATAGGTGAAAACAGCCATATTTATTGATTGTCCTGAAATCAAAGCCTAAAAATTGTTTTCATTTCCTGTCACACTATAGAGGTTAATCAGATTGAAAATATTTGCAGTTGATTTTTTCAGATTAAAAACAATTTATAGACATCTTAAAGTCTTAGATGAAATCTGAGATGATGATCTTGTAGCATGTTGAGAAGAAAACATATACTAAAGTAAATTTTCTAGTCAAGTTAGGGGTGAAGAATCAAAAAGACTTGATTTTTATTCTAAAAATGAGTTTCTGCCTGTTGATGATGATCATCCCACATGACTAAATTTGGAATCCTAGTAGTCCTGATGAAAGCTTTTCAACAGTAAACTCGTAACTGCTATAATTGAAAAGATGCTTAATGCAGATTTTTGAAATTCTTTGTAAAATGTGTTCAACAGATGTCTTTTCTCATAGGTTTCCCTTTGAGTAGTGAGAACTGCCTGGGCAGGCATCTCAAGCCTGTATGTGTGAGAGAAGCTACTCTGTGATTAACCACCTGTTCTAATCTTCTCCTTCATTTTCTTTCTAGTGGGCTTATGTGGAAGAGATGCTGTGGTTTTCCTCAAACTGTGTTATAAACTAATTTCAATGTGAGTAATCTATCAGTATGAATCTGCAGGATATAGAACTGAGTATATAAAAAAATACAGATCACACTTGAAAAACTTTTAATATTTTCCAAACACTTTTTGTTTGATTGGGATTTCAGTTTCAAAATTCTGGGTCAGATGCCCTTCTGGTGTTCAGACTTGTTAGATTTCTGAAAATTTCTCCCCCCCCCCCCTTTTTTTTTCTTTCCTCTCTCGCTACTTACAGTAGCATGGTCTGCCTGCATTAGAATTGTGCACCATAAACCGTTGATGTTCTTTTTCCTGTAGAAAATACGTATTTCTATGAGATTTTTCATGATACAAATACATGTATTTTGTTCAGGTTTCAGTGTTGCACCATTTTGTGTTGAGTAACAGAAGTTCTGCGGTTCAGTGACCCATGTGACGGTCGTCAGTAGCTTTACGAGATGAGCCAAACTCGTGGGAGATATGACTTCTACATCGGGCTGGTGTTGGCTATGAGTTCCAGCATTTTCATCGGAGGGAGCTTCATCCTGAAAAAGAAGGGTCTGCTCCGGTTGGCTAGGAAAGGCTCCATGAGAGCAGGTAAGTGCATGTTCAAGAAACTCGGTGTCATTCAAACTTTATTACTTAACAGAGGATTATTAAATTTCTCCTCCTGTTTTGACCTTTTTTTACTTGTTGCAGGCATCAGGAACCTACAACATACAGCTGATGTGCTTTGTCCTCTAGTGTCAGATGCACCTGTCTGTGTGTGTGATGCATGCTGTTTCATTTGCTTTTTTTGCCTTCTGGGAACATTTCTAGAAATACTTGTTTGCATGCGAGCTTAAGTTCGAATTGTACTTGTAACTTGAGCTTGAACCAGGAGCCTCTTCACCTACCCCTCTCTATTCCCAAAAGAATGATTTTTCAAGAGTGCAACTGTGTTTGAGTGTCAGGACATTGTTTTAGACAGCTAAAAATCATGTGTAGAACTAAGATTTCTTCTGAAAAGCTGGTAAAATGGAGTTGCTTAAAACTCAGAAGAAGCAAGTCAGGAAGGTTGTAAATGGTGTTTTCAGTGATGAGTTAATACTTAGCTAAAGCAGCAAAACCCATTGTAGCAGACTGCTGTGCACGGTTCTGGCTTTATTTTGTTCAACTGCCTTTAATAATAGTAAATGACTTTTGGTGTAGCTGATACGATTTTGGGAACTGATTCCATTTGTTTTGCTGAAGTCGTGTTTCCCTCACACGCTTCCATAGCCTGCTCTGTATCTGGTAGAGGAGATGCATGCTTCAGTGTCTGGTAGAAAGGGATTTGCAGATCTGCCTACCACAGAGATAGACTCAGCCTAAGGTCGTCAAGATTTTAAAAGCCACCAGCTCCTCCACCCTCCTAGAATATAAGTAAGGAGAGGAATGAATGTTACAGGAGGTCAGAACTGCAAAAGAATACTGGCTTGGGAATAGGGTGCTCTTGGAAACCTGTACCAATGGCTGCAGTATCCTGGGGTCGTTGAGAAGGTTTTTAATTCACTGCCTTGCACTTCAGCTTCTAAAAGATGGTGGATTTTTCTGAAAGGGATAGAATTCACACTCCCTGTTCTGGAGGAAGAAAATGGCACTATACATTGCTGATTACATTTTCAAACACATTGAGCAGTATTTCCAGAAAATGGATCTCTTAAGAAATATGTAATTTGGACTTTCATGTGTTAAAGAGCTGAAAGAATTCTCTTTCAGGGTAAAGCAGATATGGTCCCCAGTGCCATTTCCAATACAAATAAAATAAGTAGTTTTCAAAGTAGACTGTTAGAGGCATCTGTACATCTGATGGAAGATGATTTGATGTCAATTCCTCTCACTGCAGACATTAAGTAGCAGAATATTGTCTATTTTTTATGGCACAAACTACAAAAACTGTTTTGGCAATGTTATTAACGGTGGTTAATGTTTGCTTATGTATGTTTTCAAAGAGTAATAAATATTCTTTCAATTTTAGGTCAAGGTGGCCATGCATATCTTAAAGAGTGGCTGTGGTGGGCTGGGCTTCTTTCAAGTGAGTATGAAAAATATAATTTGCATTATATGATTTAAAGCAATGACTGTGTCATGGATGGCAGCAGTGGTTACAAGAAATGAGCAAGATAACATTGCTGTATAGTATAGACTTCCTGTCTGGTTATTTGATAGTTGCAGCCTTGAAGATTTTTGACAACTTCTCTCGCATTAGAAGCTCTCCTTTTTTTTTTTTTTTTTTTTTTTTTTTTTTTCTTTCATGTTGGGCAGTGAAGCTAGGCAGACTTCTTGTTTGGCTTGCACCAGCATATGCTCTTTTGTTCCACAAAATATGTTAACAGAGGCTTTATATTCTGCTTTTGCTGCTAGCTGGACACTGTAATTAAACTTTCCTTTGTTGCTGCCACATGTTTGTGTCTGCGGGAGCACTTGCTGTGATTCACAGACTTCTTAACATTATTATTATTATTACTCTGCAGTGGGAGCTGGCGAAGTAGCCAACTTTGCTGCCTATGCCTTTGCACCAGCTACATTAGTGACTCCTTTAGGAGCTCTCAGTGTTCTTGTAAGGTAAGAAATCTAACACAAAGTGATGTGATTTCAGAGAGAAAAGAAAGTCCTTGCTTTGGAATGTGTGTCACTGAAATATGCTGCAATAGATGTAGTTAGTTCTTTGTGAGTGAAGAATGCAGATTTCGAATCTCTCAAAATATGACGTGTGGTGCTGCTCCAAAATAGTTGTAGCGATGCATCTCCACCTCGACCTGTGAAAATATCTTCTGCATTTCAAAACCACTTTGTATTACAGAAGGATAGTATTTTTGTTCCTAGCTAAAGTTTTGTCTTTGAAAGATCATTTTATGCGTACCTAGATACATAAGTGTATAATATTATCCATGCAGTGTTTGAGGAGCATAAGGAAAAAATATCCTGTGGAGATGCCAAATATTAGGGGTTGTTCTGTCTATAGCAAGTATCTTGAGGCAGTTATTTTAAGTATATGCTTAATTAGTGGATTTGTCATAGTTTTTCCAGCTCCTTGAGAGCTTCACATGAGAGTATACAAGTGATATGTGCAGCCAAAATAACCTGCAAGATGATAAGCAAATTAATGCAGTATTACTAATTGCATGCTTGCTGATGTGTTTTGTTTTTTTTTCTTCTTAGTGCCATTCTGTCATCCTACTTTCTAAATGAAAAACTTAATCTACATGGAAAAATAGGGTGTTTGCTAAGTATCCTGGGATCAACTGTGATGGTGATTCATGCTCCTCAAGAGGAGGAAGTAGAAACTTTGAATGAAATGTCCCACAAATTAGGTGATCCAGGTAAGAAAAATGTTGATTTGATCTCTGTGTAGGTAATACAGGAATTGTATACTGCATATTTGCTAAGCAGCCCATAATTTCTCTGTTGTAGTTGCATTGCCACTGCTTTCAAGTTCCAGGAAGACAAGTCCATGTCTTTATTCATGTCCAGCTTTGTTTATGTGGTCAAAATGAGGTAGAGACCTGAGTTCTGAGACAAATTCTTTAGGGAACTTGGCATGTGATCTTTCCTGGCTTTGAATGAAGTGTCTTGGTGTGAACCACTGAAATTACAGTATCCACCCATGCTGCTGCATTTGCTTACAGATATATATATTTATATGAATTTTAACTGAAATGTGTCAAGTCTCTAAGCTCCTTTGTGAGCTATTCTTAAAATGAGTAAGTCTGTTCTGTCATAGACGTGTGTCTGCTGAGAAGCTCTCTCTTTGAGACCACCTGCTACTTAGGTGGAAGAAGAGACACTTGCAAATACGCACGTGCAAAACACTATATATGCAAAGACTATATTCAATTTAAACATGTGAACAGGTCTGGCATATAGATTAGAAAATGTGATGGTAAGGGCTGGCCTGATGATGGGAAAGCAGGGGTGAGTGCAGCAGCCTGTGCCCTCCCCGGAGCCTGTGTGGAGGGAATGTAGCTGTCTAACCTGCTAGTGGCCATGCTGGCAGGTGGCAGTTTGACATGCCTTTCATTCTTACGTTAGCTTAAAAACTTGGGTATCAGCTTTGATATTGGAGGAGTAAAAAAAAAAAAAAAATCACTGAGTTTTTCTGCTTATGTTGAGCCAGTCAAGTGTGGGCTTCATGTGCTTTCTTGGCACACCCCTCAAAAGCTTCTGACTGAGCATGCATGTAAGTAACAAGATGTTTTTTTTCCCAACTGCAGGTTTTGTGGTCTTTGCAACGCTTGTTGTCATTGTGTCTTTAATTCTCATATTTGTGGTGGGACCTCGTCACGGACAGACCAACATTCTGGTGTACATAACCATCTGCTCTGTCATTGGAGCCTTATCAGTCTCCTGCGTGAAAGGTTTGGGCATCACCATAAAGGAACTTTTTGCAGGAAAACCAGTGCTGAAGCATCCCTTGTCGTGGATTCTGCTGCTAAGCCTTATTGTCTGCGTGAGCACGCAGATCAACTATTTAAATAGGGCCCTGGATATATTCAACACGTCGATAGTGACTCCCATCTATTACGTGTTCTTCACAACATCCGTTCTGACGTGTTCTGCTATCTTGTTCAAGGAGTGGCAGCACATGGCGGCTGATGACATCATTGGCACCTTCAGTGGCTTTCTCACTATTATCGTGGGGATCTTTTTATTGCATGCCTTTAAAGATGTTAGCTTCACCCTGGCAAACCTGCCCGTCTCTCTGCGCAAGGAGGAGAGAGCAGCAAACGGTACTTTGCTGGGCACCTACGACTGCTTTAATCATGCCGAGGAAAGCCCTACGTGTGCGGGTGAAGTGCAGTCGCCCGAGAGTCTCGCGGCCCGCAGGAACGGAAGCCTGGCAGCCTTCTGAAAGGATCTGCGTGTCAAGAAGCAAAACAACAACTCTGTAACTCTGGATTTGGGGGTTTTTTTCCTGCTGTGAAACGTCTGAGCTCATCTAGGAACTGATGTACTTTTTAACAGTATGTGTAGACAATCGTTAATTTTTGAGTTTGATTAGTTTGGACCAAGAACACACTGATGGGATTTTTAATTTGCCTTATTTTTACTTCTAGTATACTAAAAGGATCTCAGACCACAGTTGGGTTCATTGCTTAAGTTATGTGTAAATACTCATTTCACTCTTCTGTTTTAAAGATGTATTGCACTAATGACAATTTTATCAAAATAAATTGCTTTATTTCTGCATTGGTGGTAAAATGTGAAGCGAACCTCTATCCTTTTGCCTTGTAGCTCAATGAATAGAGAGGCCAAACATATGAAAGGAAGCTGTACTTTGTCCCAGTTTGTGAAGGAGGAAAGGCAAAGCTACAGCCAAGCAAGACAAAGATTAGGATAGCACTACCTGCAACATATAAAGCTGTGTATTTAAAATGGGAGGGTTTACAGGACTCCCAACAACCAAGCCCTTCTTTGCCTAGTTCAAGGGGCTGGGTGAGGTGAGCAGCACAGCAGTGGCTCCTGCCCTGCTTGCAGGGCTGAGGGGGGAGCTTGGAGTTTCATGCCCGGTGCTACAAGAGCAGAGATGTGAGCGGGGCAGAAACAGCCCCTGATGAGGGCAGGGACAAAGGGAGAAACCTCAGTGAGCCCCTGGTGCCACTTCAGCTCCACAGCGGCCACCTAGCAGAGGGGCAGTCGAGTGCCTCACCTGGCAGGGGCTCTTTATGTTGTAGCAGATGATTTGAGCTCCAGCAGCACATGAACTAAAACAAGTAATAGGGGTGTGTATGGGAGGGCAAGGAGCTGCTCTCAAACCTGATTTTGTTACAGCAGTTCATAAACATGGCTTAATCTACTCCTGTATTCAAAGGCTTAACATTTTCAGTCTAATATCCTGTTGAAAGGAAAAGAATTATCCACCTTTGAAAGCCTAAAATAAATACTTCATAGGATTGCAGTATATTTAAAAGTTTTTGGGTCTTACTTACAAAAAGGAAAAGTGATCTTAAACTATATTTTCAGAGCAGTAGTTCTACTATATTAGAATATAGTTATAGTTAAGTATTGCTGCTACTTAACCTGGAAGAAAGAGTTGCAATTTAGTCATAGGAGTCTTCATTATTTTTAAATACTTAAAGCAGAGGCCAGGCTTCATTAACCACTCAAGCCCTGCAGTGCCAGCCTTATGCCTCAGGCACCCACGATGCATCTGTAACCCATCACAGTCACTTAATTTGTTCATTTCCCTAACTGAAGCCTGAAGCAGGGCAAATGTTCGGTTGATCAGAAGTCATGTTGGCAGAGCGTTGTGCAGACCAAAAAAAAAAGTTGCTTAAAACTGTCAAAGCAGCATCTTGTGGAATGAGTGCTGTAACCCGTGTTGTAACCAAGCACCTGTGGCCCCTGTGTCCACCTGAGTCTCCCACCCTCAGTAATGGGTCCCTACTTGTTCCTGCCACAGCACAGGGCCTTGCAGAAAGGCACCTCTTGAGGGCATAATCCTGGGAAAACTGTCTTCTCTTTCCACAAGACGATTTCCTGCCCTGCCCCTTCCTCTGCTTACTGCTTACTTTCACCCACAATGGATTTAATGCTGGTGGCCTGAAACCTCTGGAAAGAGCTGAGCAGGAGAAAAGGATGTGCCAAACCAGACTTTACATGAGCATGAGGGGCGAGAGAAAAAAAAAAATCTAGTTCAAAAAGGCCGGGGCTCTTTCTTAGATTCTTCTGCACCGTACTGGTTAGAGCATAGCTCAATATCTGCATCTTGGCTAAAACCAGTGATTAACTCTATGTGCTTTCTCCAGCCCTTTTAACTTACGTTGGTTTTGATAAGACAGTTTGGGCTTGACCCTAGCAGTTAAGTGATGATGGTGTAAGTTGAAACATAGGAAGTTTAACCTCCATGTGAGGAAGCACTTCTTTCCTGTGAGGGTGACAGAGCCCTGGAACAGGCTGCCCAGAGAGACTGTGGAGTCTCCTCCTCTGGAGATCTTCCAAAGCCGCCTGGATGCCACCCTGTGCCACGTGCTCTGGGTGTCCCTGCTGGAGCAGGGGGGTTGGACTAGATGATCTCTAGAGGTCCCTTCCAACCTCAGCCATTCTGTGATTTTTTTTGTGATGATGCAGCACCAGTGAAAATGTTCTGTAATATCCTGCAAGAGGTCTTAAAGCTGTACGTTAGCATCTCCCTCTGTGTCTGCACAGGTTGCATTAAAAGGTAAGTAAGTTTTACAAACAAGGGGAATGATGGGCTCTTTGCATAATACAGACAGTATAGTTAAACTCATAGTCTCCCTGGGTAAATCATGATTAATTTAAGCTTAGGTACTGGTATACGGCTGCTCACTGTGCTCGAGAGTCTCCTGAATGTGACCTCCTATCAAACAGCTGCAAACACGTAACGTGGGAGGCAAGTATGCGCAGGGTCACTAGAAAAAATAAGCCAGCAGCCCCCGCTTTTTGAGTTATTAAACTAACTGTTACCTTTTTCTAAGCTCAGAATACTCTCAGTCACCTCCATGGTAAGTAACGTTAAAAAAACGATCACTCTTAATAATTAGCTTTCAGTTCCCTAATTATTCATAACAATATACTAGTTTTGCAAAGAGAAAAACATAACTGACTACAAAATTATTCACAACACACCAGTACTGTTTTTTGTTTTTTTAATAAAGGCTAATTAAGCAATTAATGCTCTAATACAAACACTTAGGAATTGATTTCTAAAAAATTTTCTATAGAACCCAGTTTCTCCTCCTCCACAGCTATTTATTATTTTGATAGCTGACAAGGAAAAAAAATGCCAGTCCAACTTCAAATGGCCACCTCAGCACTGGAATGCAAAGAAAGAGATTTCAAAGAAACACTCTTTTTTTTTTTTAAAAACATTTGCAGGCATTTAATCAAGTATATAAAATTTTAGTCTAGAAAAATAAGTATGGATTGTATATAGTTACTGTGCTTGCAGACCGAAGAGGGCAAAGCACCACTCAAATGGCACAAGTATGCTGAAAAAGGCAGATGAGATTATTTCTTAGAACTGTTGATTTTGCTTTTTTTTTTTTTTTTTCCTTTCTCAATCTTTTAGTCTAAATAGGTGGAGAAAAATACTGTAACTAGAACAGGAAGGGGAAGTCTAGTTGCTGGCCAGGGACTGATGAATAGGAGGCTGGAAGCAGCGCACGTGCTCCACGGGGGTGCTCTCTCCATCGCCAGACTTCAAATACTTGTCCAAAATAGCGATTATTTCATCATTCAAAATCTGGAACTTGCGAATTCTCTCAACCATCTTCTTCAAAGGCTGCAAGCATAAAAAAAAAAAAAAAGAATTAATTTACAGACAAAAAGCTTTAGTCAAAAAAATACACATCAAATGCTGTTATCTCACCCCTCACCACAACGTTATGTTCCCCTTCCACTGCTAATCTAGTGAAAAACAATGTAAAAAAATGCAGCAAGTATTCTGGTTTTTGATAGCGCTGCTTTTTGTACCCAAAAGGGCAATTTAGAGCAACCTTGTCCTATTCGGATGCATGTATGTGAGATGGGAAGTGTTAAGAAAATACCAAGCAAAAATTAACTGCTTCAAGCTCCAGCAGTAGGGCTTCATTTTCTCCTCAACGCCCCGGTGCTTTAATTTTCAACCTTCCACCCAGAAAGTGAGCGCCAGGAGCTGCAGTGCAGCTGCTCTCAAACAAGTCTTTTTTGCCATTGCTCCTGCAGTGAACGCAGAAGAGGCGTTTCCAACGTACCACGTTTTTTATGACCTCATCTTTGCCGTCGTGCTTTTGCACTTTGAGCAGGTGGTAGCAGAAGTCGAGCACGTCGAAGCGCCGCTGCTGCCCCAGCAGCACGATGATCATGCAGCCAGCCCAGTGCAGGCCGTCTCCAAAGCACTGCCTGCAAGAGACAAACACAGAGAGGCTGCATCTCCCCTGTTTTTCTCAAAAGCGTATCCATAGGAAATGCTGAATGCATCAGCCATTATGCTAAAATACATGCATGTGTCACCCTAGAATATGCTAGATGTTAACCTGTGACATCTCCAATAGATAGAGCTCTTTCTGCAGATAGTGCAAGTGCTACAAATAAATACTTAACAACATAGGGCTCCCCTCACCTGATTTTATATGAGTTACAGTTACTCCAAAAATATTTACTTCCCATCAGTCTCCATCAGCATCACCATTACAAAAGAACACCAAGCAGCAGTTTATCACCACTGCGCTCTCTTGGGCTGCAGAGATCAAAGGCAGCAGAAGTCCTAGGTTGCTGCCTCCATAACTGGGCAGGGAAAAGCACGTTACAGCGCAATGCTTTTTTCAGAAACAAGGATTTGCTAAAAACTAACAAAACTCAGAACAAAACTGCCGTGCTAACGCCTAAATGCTCATTCTTGCTCTTAACTCTCACAAGGAAATATCTGCAATAACTATGTGCCCACACTCTCAGCGTCCCGAGCGCGTTCGCCACCCCGAGGCACGTGCCAGGACCTCCCTGTCCCGGTGTCACGTGTTACGTGCAGGAACTACTCCAAGTAGCTGCCCCTCGTCTCTACGGATGCAGCGGTCCCGGTGCTCCGGCAGCGCCTCCCGCGGGGCTGCCCGGAGCTCCGGCGCCTGCGGGACCCGGCGCTCTCCCACGGCGGGAAAGCCGGAGCGGGCGGGAGGCGCGCGCGGCGGGGCCACCTACTCCACGGTGAACTCGTGCGTGCCCACGGGGATGCAGTAGACGAACTGCATGGCGCTCCAGAGGCGGTGGAACTCCACGCACTCGTCCACGTGCATGACGCCGTTGCTGGGCAGGGGCCCGCGCCAGATGGGGTCGTCCAGGAAGGAGCGGATCCTCGTCAGGATGACCTCGAACATGGAGAGGCCGCAGCAGAGGCGCTCCTTGGTCAGCAGGTCCCCCTCGCGCGCGATGGCGATTTGCTGGGGGTGAGAGGGAGGGAGAGGAGGAGGGAGAGAGGATGTTCACGTTGGGCATCGTCCTTCCAGGGAAATTCAGTTAAAATGACAGCTCAAAGAGTGTCTGGTTTATTGGCCGAGAGAAAAGGAACAGTATCTTACAAAAAATCGTTATGCCCCACACAAAGAACCATTACTCTTAGTGCACTAGGAACCCACAGGTTGCCTCTTGCTTTTTACGCTGAGGGAATCACCTAATATACATAAACATTAACATTTTCCCCAAAACATATCACCAAATATTCTAAATATATTCTCACATATTCTAAAATGTGGCGCTCTAGCACCTCTCCTGAATGCACATATCCAATACAAATCTTTTTACATGAACAACTCCGATGTGCAGGTTGAAACTCTGACACAGGCAACAGCAACACGCGAAAAATCGGGGGTTTTAGTGCTCAGAAATTTCCCGGACTGTCTCCGACACGAATGGGTCGTATTTACCTGGGGGGTTCCCAATCTCTCAATGAGAGGAACTAGGTGCAGCGGAGCGTACTTTGACTCTAGTCTCTTCATTTTAGCATCAAGTCTTTCACCCTCTGAAAGCAAAAAGGAAGAAAAACAGAGCCCTCTTTCATTGAATTGGTAGCTTACTTCATTTTTATAAATTGGAATTAATGGAAAAAATCCTTATTTTAATAGAAATTTTATTCAGTATGGAATAAAACTGGGCAGGCTGATATTTTAAGAGGCAATTTCCGCCCTAAGTAGCTGGTTACCCTTCAATATGCTTTTAGAAAAATACATAATTGAAAGATTACATTGTGCCTGCAAACAAAAAGAATTCAAGGATTTGTAGTGGGATACGTTAAATTAATTAACTGGATTGATGACAGAAAACAATACCCTCTTATGCTGCTGCTAATGCCTTTGACTCCCACTTGTGCTAAGCCAACTAAATTATCCTAATCGTACCCCAAACGCTTGACTCCATACAGCGGGCTCTAATGAGGACGGAATTTGCGTAGAGCAACAAAAGCTGCTCCAGAAAGCAGCTGGCACCACCTCGTCGCTGGCAAGCAGGGGATGTTCCCTGCTCCCTGTGCACTCCGGTTGAGGGAAAAAGCACGTGGAAAGTGAGCCTGGAGGAGCCTGGTGCTTGCTGCTGGCTCCAGAGGAGCCTCCAGACGCCTCTTGTGACCAAGTCTGCCCAGTGCCATGGAAAAGCGTGAGCGCCCAACGCCTCCCGCTGCTGCGCGTCGCACCAGGCAGCCCCTCGCCCCGGTCACTGCACTCGTGACGCCCGCCTGGCGCTGGGCACGCGCTCTGCCGCCCACCCCCGCGGCCCTCTAAGGAGTGTCTGGGAGGGAGAGGTCCCTGTGGAAAACCCCACAGCAGCGGCAGTGGGAGGGAGGGCGAGCGGGAGGCGGTGCCGCGGGAAGGGGGTTCCCTCCGCCCGTACCTTTGACGTGAACCCTCGGCAGGATGTTCTGGAAGGGCGCCGCGTGCAGCAGGTCACACACCTCCTCGAGCGACTGCAACGGGAAGGAAACGAGAGGCGCTTAGGCACAAACACCCCCTGAGTGCCACAGGTACCCGAGGGGCGACTGTGCAGGGGCAGCCAGGAGGCCGCGGTCGCAAGGGCAGAGGGCAGCAGCCCCCGGGGCCAGAGCCACGCGGCCGCCCCATGCACTGCCCCGCGCCGCTTCCCAAGGCTCCTGGATGTCAGCAGCTCCCCCTGCATTCACACCCAGCTCCAGCAGCTTCCCCCCACCCTCAGCTGCGGGTCTTAAGGGGCGGGATATTGGTCAGCAGGCCGAGTTGAGAGGGGGCGATGTCAGCGTGGAGGCAGCAGACGCTCTGGCGCAGGCAGCAGGGGCACGCAGGCCAGGACTCGCTGCTCGCATGTTCTCACCGTGCCCACGAGCCCTTGGAACATCACCCAGCAAACGGGGCCGAGACGCATGAGGGCAACAGCGAGTGGCCCGTGCGGAGCCAGGCCAATCCTCACCGGGACGGCAGAGACGTCGTCTCGGGCCCCTGCCTGAGGCACGTGCAGGGGAACCACGAACACAGCCCTGTGCTCCGTTTGGTCTGGGAGCACCAGCCGCTGCCTGTGTTAGAGGGGACCAGGGACAGAAGGGGAGGCCCCTCGCCAGGCAGGGGCTGGTACGAGGAGCGCCGCCACGACGGTGTCCGGAAGGGCCCCGCGGGGCCGGGGCGCCCGGGGGCTGGCAGGGCCTGCGCCACCCGGCTCCGCGCCGCCACCTCGCTGCTCTCCAGGGCGTCCGTGACCCCAGTGCTGAGCGTCGCCGCGCCGCCGTCTCCCGGCCCTCCCACACCCACCGAAACCCGGCCAGGCCTGCCGAAGCCAAGGAAAGGGCCCCGAGGAGCAGTCCGTCTTCAGCATCTTATCCGACACTGACAGTTCTAATACTCCCTGGGAAAGGGGGAGCCTTATATTCACATTTATTTGGGTGCAACTTTATTTGTTTGGCCCCGGGCAGCCTGCAGAGGTTGGAAGGGACCTTGAGAGACCATCTAGTCCAACCCCTGCTCATGCAAGGACACCTGGAGCACACGGCACAGGGTGGCATCTACGCGGGATCCATCGGATGGTCGCGTGCATCCGAGCTGGCTCCCTCGAGCCGGCCCCAGGAAGGAGGACAGCGTGCTCGTCGGCCCACCCGGCCCTCAGCGAGCACCAAGCAGCACAGGAAGGAGAAATCACAAGCGCGGCCGACTTGTGCGAACAGGAGATTGCAAAGACGAGACAGAAGAGCAGGAGAACACGGCAGCAGGGGGAACGGGCGGCCATGGCCCTGCGCCCATGGGAGCGGGCGGCTCTGCAAGGCGAGGGCAGAGCCAGGCCCCGGGAAGCAGCGGGAAAGCTGCAGGTGCCCTCACAGGCTGCTCCCACTCGGGGAGATGCTGCAGGCCTGGCACAAGAGCCGCCAGCAGCAGGCACCCTCCTGGGAACGGGGAGACCTAGGAAATCCCCGTGAGCTCTGCCAAGGCTCAGGGGACAACCTGACGGGGTGGGACGAGCCGGGCTGGGAGGGTCCCGCAACGGAGGCACAACTCGGTGACAGGAGCCCCGCTGTCACCCTTGGTGGGGCTGAAAGGAAGGCAGGGGAGGGCAAATCAGTCATGTTGGGAATGCCTAAAACTGTAGAAAAGAATACTGAGGGGCACGTAGGAGGGTGACGACGAGAGCGCGAGGGCAGCAGCCCGGTGGAAGCAGGGGGCTCCACACCCACACCCCCTCCGCTACAGCAACAGGAAAAACAACGTAAAGATTTGCTGCATCCTGGAAGGGCGCGTGCAGAGATGCTATTAGCTGAGTCTCCACTGCCTACACATGTCCCCTTCCCCGCGCTGCAGGTACCGGCCGGCCCAGCTGCGGGCCTGGCCCTGCAGGACAGGTAACCTGCCATCAGCTCCCGGCTGCCCCTCTTCCCTGGGACACTTCAGACAGGGCGCAGGCAGCCCAAGAAGATAAGGAACCAGGGAAGAGGGGGCCGGCAGGAGGCTGCAGCCTCCAGGAGAATCCAGAGCCCGTGGGAGGCTGCAGGAGGCTGCTCAGCGGGGACGGTTTCCTCAGCCATCCGTACACCTCCACGAGCAAACCTGACTGTGCCGCCCCTGCTACTCGCGACGCTGGGGACCAAAAACCAGGAGCCCTCTCTGAGACGCCGTGTGGTTTTAACGCAGCACCTACCAGGCTCTGTTCAATGAGCAGGCAGAAGAGCACAGCGTTCCCCACCTCCCGCAGGTTCTGGAAACACACGGTCTTCAGCTCTGCGTATTCAACAATGTCCTTCAGCTGATGGTGAAAAAATTCCAAGATACCTGAAATCAAGACAGGAGAGTGAATCTTGGGAGCCGGAAAGTAATTCTTCTGGTGGTATTCACATCATTTTATTTACTAACTTGAAAATGCAGGAAAAACAGAAAAAGATTCTGGTCATGTGGATAGCAGTCATACAGATTTGGACTACTTTCTCTTGCTGTCACAAAAACACATAAGTTTTGTAACTAATTTGATTATCCAAAGCTTTCAAGGAACACACATTAAGTACACTGCACCTGAGCACAGGAAACCAAGGGTGTGAGTTTACAGTCCTTTCTTTATGTCTCAACATGAGATCCTCTTTTTCACTTACACACAGGCAGCCTCCAGGAAATTGGATGGGGCAGTATTTAAATGCATCAAACCCAGGAGGTTCTTAGACGCCGAGCCAGCGGCGCGGGGACCTTAGCAGCTCAGGGAGCCATGCGGAACAGAGCGCCCAGGCTCCCCGTCCTGGGAACGGCCGTTGCTGTACGGAGTTAGAAAACAACCTCCAGAAAGCAGGGGGACAGACTAGGGCCCCTATCCGCTATTAGGACCTGTTGCAGGCCCAGACTCTTGATTCTATTTCAGTCTCGCAACCTGTCGCGCCGCCCGGCGCACTCGGCTCCCAGCTGCTATTTTTCAAGCAGGAAACAGAGCCAGCAAGGAGCTGAAGAGAGAGAGAACGTGGGGGACCCTGTTAACGCCACAGATGCTCACGGACACTCTGAAAAATATCCAACAACTAAGTACAGAAACCCCAAGGCAAACGCTGCTGGCACAGACGTTATGTACTGACGAGCACCTCCCAAGCAAGAGCGGAGCTTCCACCCACCCTGCTGCATTCTCAGCTCTCCCTCCTCACCCTGCAGAGCAACAGCCCCCAGACCCTTGGTTAAAAAGCCCAACCCGGGAATGCCGAGGTGCAGGCAGCCTCTACAGGGACACGGACAGGTCCCAGTCACGGAGACTGGAGTGACAGGGCGCAGAGAACTACCAGAGAACAGCAGTAGATCTCACAACTTTCCTGCTTTTTACAGCTTATTTCTGCCAGCATTTTGTTTCACGCACCTTCCATCTGCTTCCATAAGTCAGTCACTTTTAAAAAGCAACCCAAAACCTCAGAGCTGGTGAACAAAGAAAATACACAGGGCAGAATTCATGAACGGTACTAACCTACGTACGGCAGCTTCCTTTACAGTGAATTAAGAGGTCCTGTGGCTAAGTCTCCACAGGACCACATCCAAAGCAGGGCTGTATTTAAAACAAGTGAGAGGGGCAGAGGGGAGAGGAAACATGAATCCCGCCGACGCTGCCCGCCCTGGACTCGGCCCACGAGCGCCGTCTCCGCAGAACATGAGACTCCTGCGTCCACGCGAGAAGGCAGCAGCCCAGACACACAAACATAACGTAGGGGCTGCAGCTATGCCAAGGAAATCCCCCAAATTCAACGGAGGAACTTGGAAACTCTCAGTGAAGGAAGGAGCCATGCAGCTAACCCACACACTTCTCTGGAAAGCCACAAAACATTAAATTTAGTAACACAGCACATCAGTGAAGTGCGTGGCAAGGGGACACGGCGCCTGCTTTGCCACATCTCAAAGAACTATTTTATTTGTCAATAAAGAAGCGTCAGCAACGAGTCTTTCCATATGAATTCAGCAGTGATAAATTCTAAACTCGACGTTATTCCGTAGTTTACCGTAAGTGCCTCAACGGGAGGCCGCAGAGTAACGGCGACAGGTCCGCGGTAAGGAGCGCTCGCGGGCCTGGGTTCCTCGACAGGAAACTGCGTGTGGAAGGGAGCAGGTCGCAGAGCCCCCAGCAGCCTCCCCCCAGCGCCGGGCACGGAGCCGCTCCGCGCGGCAGCACCGGGATGCTCCGCACGGCTGCAGAGCTGCCGGGAAGCGGAGGCCTCGGGCCCGCGTTTGGAAGGGGAGGTTGAAAAGGCAGGGGGAAAAAAGAAGAAGAAAGTCACGTGAATTATTTCATGCTGGCAAGAACAAGGAAAGAGGCACTGGGAGAGGTCAGCTCATTAGGCTTTTCCATGTGCCCACATGCGACGGTTACACTGCTTAAGTCCTCCCCCTGTATCTTCCTGTCAGTGAAAAGTCTTCCAAAGCTAGAGAGAAAGGTCTCCTAAGGATCAAGTGCCAGAAGTCAAGTCAGATGCTGCCTTCGTCCCAAGACCGGATGCCCTTCTGGAAGCAGAAGGGCATTGAGTTATCCTGAGCTTGAAAAGCTTTGCTCTTCAAAACTGCCCTGTGCCAACTGCCCCAGTGCTCTACGTGCAGGGGGCACGTGAAGGTGAGCTGGGAATGGAAAGCAGAGGAGAAGATGAAAAAGGAGATAAGAAACAGACTCCCAGCACCGAAAACGAGGCTCCTGATCCTGCAAACGTTTAAGCAGCGGCCAAGCTCGACTTGGAGGAACAGTGCCCTGCTTGTTCCCTTGAGAACAGCACAAAATCACCCAGGTTCTTTAACACCGACAGAAGCCGCACAACACCAGGATCTGAAAGCATCTACCTATTACAAATTTAAAACGTGTTTTAAGCATTCTCCTAAAAACAATAAAATCCATTAGCATACTTAGGGTCCAATTCGTTGTGGAAAATTTTATACACAGATGAAGATGTTCCAGCACAACCTGCTCACACACTCAAAGGTGCATCTTCAGGAGCATCCAGGGATAGTTTAAGGATGAATGTGGCAGTGTTTTCAAAGCAAAACCTAACGGGCACGTACAGCAGGGCCAGAGGCAGTGTCATCTGTTGTTCTGGTGAACACACCACGAACTACGTATTCAAGCTTTGATTGTGCCAACAGGAGGTAGGGCCTCTGCTAGAACAAAAAGCCATTTTAGTTCCTTCCCTCTTTAACAGAGTCAACAGAACCACTCCAAAATACACTCTGAAATTCCTTTGGAAAGCTCCTTACGGTACTACAGGGCATGGCTTCAGGTAGGGAACTGCCCCTCTCTGCTTGCACTTGGGCTGCCCTACCCAGGGCTGCTGACCACCTTCATGCATCTCTACACGAATACCTGGTTATATTGGTTCTGTTGGCTGAAGACAAACATTAACTTTAGCAATCTGACAGAAAGAGAAGCAAAAAAGCAGCAGTCTACAGTTTAAGAAAGATAGGAAGATAAAGAGTTAAACTACAACAAATCATGCTTGAGAAGGAAGGATACTGCTTATAAACTGTGATTTCCTCCCCGAAAAGTTTGGACAATGCTGAAAAGAGCACCCTAAGCGCAGAGTAGCAGGACTATCTGTACCAGGAAACAGGAGATGTCCAGAAAATCCTTATCTCACCATACCTTCTTTGGACGTAGAAATAAGAATAAAGAGCAGGAAGGTCTATAGGACAAAAAACATTTCACGTGAACGAGGAAAGCCCCAGGTCACAGGAGCAAAGAGAAGGAGGTCCCTTTTGCTCTTCTCCTGCAGCCACTGCCATCATGACTATTATCACTGCTTGGAAAATCTGACACCTTGTGTCCCCCGCACAGTTGTTCCAAACACCAGTCCCAATATTGCCCTAGTTCTGCTTGGAAAAAACCCTTGATTTACTGGCAGAGCAGCTGAAAGTTTGCAGAACCACCTGGGAAAGTGGTGATGGTCTCAGAGATGCCACTGAAGGCATGAAGGGCTCCCCTTGGCACAGACACAGGGCCAAGGTGTCACTAAGGCTTCAGCAAGGGCCCCCCAGTGACGCTGGAGAAGTGCACATTTGGGAAAAGCTAGATAGACGTAAAAAAGCCCAGAAAAAAAAAGTGTCTCAGAAAACTTAGTTTAATTTAATTGCATGCAGGCTTCTGCCTCCTCATAATTGAATTGGTGGGTGAAATTTGTAAATGGCGGAATTAGCTGCATATGCACAGCACTCAAAGCCAAATGAATCAAGGCTTTTTGCTCCTTCTCTCTCAGAGAAAGCAATTTTAATTAAATCCGTCTATTCCTGCAGAAGGGATAAGGTTAGGTGCAAGAATAACCCAATATATAATCCCTATTTCTGATTTGCACATCTCAGTGGAAACAAATGCTGCTCATATAAAATAGATCTAGTAAAGTATGGAGGATTAATAAAGGATTTCACCCCACCTCTGCTTCCAAAATCCTGTCTCGGTGGTACTCCCAGAGCGGATGCCAGGTTGCAGCTGTGCAGTCTGCACACTGGCTAACTGAGGAAGCCAGACCAATCAACACACGGAGACACGAAACTGGCTGGGTCTCTTTGCTTTGGTCACCTTTCATTTTCTATAAAACAATCTCAGTTTACACCTACAGACACAAATCAAACACGTTCCAAAGCTCAAAATAGTTCTGGTACCTACCCAAAAGATCAGGGCAAAAAATGGCTATTAATTATAAGCCTAAACTTTAAGGAGGAAGAAAAAAAAAGAAAGGCAGCCTGGTTGTGTTACGATTCCTTTTCTGCATAGCACTGCCTGACTCTGCTTGGGCAGTGAAGGTTGCACTGGACATCTCCAGAGCTCCCTTCCAACCTCAGCGTCTGTTATCTGTGACACCAATTTGACCATTCTTTTCAACAGAAACATTTGTAATATTTAAGGATACACCTGTACCTAGGAGTGGTGCCCACAGAGCCTGTGCACTATACTTACTTTGCTTGAAAGAAATAGTCTATTGGTTTTCATATCTACTATATTGTTTACTGCCCTTTCAAGATCATCTAGGCTTTTGTTTTATGAAAACACCATTTAAGCTTCATCACTGCTTTGCTGACAGTAAACTGGGATTACTTCCTTTAAGCACTGACATTGAGGGCTACCTCCAAAGTCACTGGCATTCCTCAGCTTGCCTTTTATTCCTGCAGCCGAGTGGCACGTTCCAAGTATCAAAGCAGCCGGAAGCAAATACGGGAGGGGAAGCTTCAGAGAGCAGTGCCATTTCCCCCGAGTGCAGCGTAAGCACATGCTGTTTCACAAGATCGTAGTCTGGTTTAAGGTACGTTCTGCCCTGCACCAGCCATTTGCTCACTTCCCTTCAAAAAGGAGAAACTGGGAGATGCTGTACTCCAAAACAAACAAATAAACAAAAGGAAAGGCAACTGAGTTACTTTTTCTCCTAGCTTGTACCTCGATGAGCTCAGGGGTTCTCTTTAAAAGCTCCCTCCGGGGGGTGACGCAGTGATGGCATCACCCAAACCTCAGCCCCACAAACTCACTTCCTCCTCGTGTCCAAAGAGACTCCAGGCTGACAGGGCGCAAAGCACTTCTGCTTATCAAAGGCAGCAAGGCTGTAGTCAGACACTAGAAAAATATCAGCAGAAAACGTTACCTCCGAGATGAAATTTCATGCTTAAGCACTCGTAGGCCAATACCCTTCTAAGAGCTTCAGAGACCACGCAAGGCCCTTTTAAAAACCCCTGTATTTGCTGTATTTTTAGACAAACGTCTTCATGATTACAGGATGAGCGAGATCCCCCCTGCTTCCGGAGGATTGCTATGGCAACCGGCCCACCGGGGAGCCGGAGTCGGGAACACGGCAGGGCCTCGCGGAGCAGCGTCCCGTGGAGCAGCGTCCCGAGGAGCAGCGTCCCGAGGAGCAGCGCCCCGAGGATCAGCTCACCGAGGAGCAGCTCACCAAGGAGCAGCGCCCCGAGGAGCAGCGCCCCGCGGAGCAGCTCACCGAGGAGCAGCGCCCCGAGGAGCAGCTCACCGAGGAGCAGCGCCCCGAGGAGCAGCGTCCCGAGGAGCAGCTCACCGAGGAGCAGCGCCCCGAGGAGCAGCGCCCCGAGGAGCAGCGTCCCGAGGAGCAGCACACCGAGGAGCAGCGTCCCGAGGAGCAGCGCCCCGAGGAGCAGCGCCCCGAGGAGCAGCGTCCCGAGGAGCAGCTCACCGAGGAGCAGCGCCCCGAGGAGCAGCGCCCCGAGGAGCAGCGCCCCGCGGAGCAGCGCCCCACGGAGCAGCTCACCGAGGAGCAGCGCCCCGAGGAGCAGCGCCCCGAGGAGCAGCGCCCCACGGAGCAGCTCACCGAGGAGCAGCGCCCCGAGGAGCAGCACACCGAGGAGCAGCTCACCGAGGAGCAGCGCCCCGAGAAGCAGCGCCCCGAGAAGCAGCGCCCCGAGGAGCAGCTCCCCGAGGAGCAGCGCCCCGAGGAGCAGCGTCCCGAGGAGCAGCGCCCCGAGGAGCAGCGTCCTGAGTAGCAGCGCCCCGCGGAGCAGCGTCCTGAGGAGCAGCGCCCCGAGGTGCAGCGCCCCGAGGAGCAGCGCCCCGCGGAGCAGCACACCGAGGAGCAGCACACCGAGGAGCAGCGTCCCGAGGAGCAGCACACCGAGGAGCAGCGCCCCGCGGAGCAGCGCCCCGAGGTGCAGCTCACCGAGGAGCAGCGCCCCGAGGAGCAGCGCCCCGAGGAGCAGCGGCGCCTCCCCGCGACGGCCCGGGACGAGCGCGCGCGGCCGGCCGGAGCAGCCGTCGGCTTCGCTTTCGCACCGCCGGGCGAGTGAGCCAGAACGAGCGTGCTGCACAGGGGAGCGTGGCACGCGGAGACAGGGCGGCAGTGAAAACGAAGCAGCGGTTAGAGCCCTCCCTTAACGCGCCACATGAGGGCCGTGGTCTCCAGCGTGTGCCATCGAAGGGAACATTGTCCTTCGTCAGCCAGAGCTACGCCAAGGGCAGGCACCTCCGTGCCAGAAAGGCTCCAGACACAGCAACTCTGCTCTTCAGTGGCGTCAGAGGGATGAAAACGCACTGAACTTCCACGGCTGCCTTCTTTTAGTATCCTTAAAGGCTGGCTCTCCCACCGCTTGGAAGAGAAGCTCTGGGAAGATGTTTAAGAATGGGAAAAACATCTGTGTCAAGACAAAACCGCTGTCAGGAACAGAGGCAGCAGAGGAGCACAAAAGGAGGTGGTTTTTGTTCTTGAGATCCATTCCAACTCTACTGCTTTGATCTACAAGATCTAACAGCAAGAACTACTCTCATCTCTCAGTACTGTAGCATCTAGCATGTGGGATTTCTTTTGTAAGCGTAAATATAAGGCCAAAGTAATTTGCAATCTCTGCCAAACAGGAAACTGATGGAGGATTTTAAAAAGGTTTAGATCCTGCAGCAAGACCCGATCCTCAGGTCTTGTCTCAAATCTGTGAAGGCTGCCATTGCACAAGTAAGTTCCCCTTTCCTCTAGGAGAGATTGCCTTGAAACCTCAGGAGAAAGCACCTGCCTGGATCCCTGGGAATCTCCTGCCAAATGCCCTGTCCTTACAGGTGAGAAGTCCTGGCAAAGGACTATGAGCTTGCTAATTCTTGCAGGTAAGATTCCTGCAGCATGGCAGCCCCTGGCGATGCATCCTCTGTATTTTAGAGTACCTACTGCTTTTGGGTCAAGCCTTAAGGGGTACACAAAAACTTCAGATTGATTACTTTTATGTGGATAACCACCATGATTCATCCATTTCTATGCTCCAGGGAGCAAAAGAGGAAGGAAGCACTTAGCAAGTCCTTGATTGCGTTTAAGATTGGTAATGAATGTCAAGCAAGCTGTGAGAAGCAGAAAAAAACAGCCTTATTCCAGTTGGAGTGGCATTTAATAAACCTAAGAGACTCTGGGAAAAAAAGGAAAAAAAAGAGACACTCGAGAGGTGGGTGGCACATGGAAGGATTAATTTGTGTTAATTAGAAGTTGCGGAGGAGGAATATTTTGCGGGGTGGGGGGGCAGTTTTGAAATTTCAGAGAACAACGTGATAAATACTAATTGGCAATCATTTCTCTGTAGTGGCAACCAGCTTTCCAAGTCATTTCTTCTTCTGCAAGTGTCACACCTCCTGTTAAGTGGCTAAGATGCTCCTGCACAAGCCTCAGGCATCACCACTCTGGCAGGACCAGTCTGCCCCCACCAGCAGTATCACTCCTTCTATCTTGTGGCTGATAAGGGTAAAAGAGGGAGTTAAGATTTTTTTCCCCCTCAGAGAACTAAGGTTATCTAAATTACAGAGATTTAAATAATCTGCAATGAGAAGCTGCCTTGCAGAGAGAAAGCTCGACATGGTTATGAGCAAGACTAGAAATAGAAACTAATGTGAAAAATCCCAGCTCATAATCAATTATATCATAACGCTGTCATGCACAGATGTCACCCTTTTATTTGCCCTCAGCACGCAAGTTTTAAAAATTTCCAGTCCTTTCCAAAAGCCCAACACTTAATCATTCCTGTTATAAGGCTTACATTAAACATGAACTAACCTGGAGAACCATATTCATGTCTCGGTAACCTACAGATTTTAGGCATCACTTCCATGAGAGTCTTGACATACTGAAGAATCGTCCCTTGCAGCTAAGAGAAAACAGGTGTTTATTAAATTAGTGTTAATCATCTCAGAGACTTTACAACAAATTGTATTCAGACAGCATGAACAGGTTCTAAAGATCCTGCATATCACACTGTCAAGCAGCATTTTTAAAGGGGAAACTTTGAAAAAGAAAAAAACTTGCATTTTTACTTCATATAGCATTAGCTGCTTTTTGCTACAGAAAAATCACAACTACTGCCGGGAAGAAAAAAAGAAATACAAGGAGTTACGTATTTTATTGCAGGAAATATCATCTCTGTTGTCTAACCAATCTTTAACTTGTTTTCGTAAAGAAAGCTGCATTTGAGTGTTTTCAAAAGCTGCAGGACAAAAATCCTCAGCATTAGACATGTCTGTACCCGGTCAAACTGCCTATGCCAAATTATCTTGAATGAAGGTATTTAATTTGCTGTGCACCCCACAAGCCCACCCAACCAACCTTCCTGTCAAAATCTGCTGAAAGCATCTGTGTTTGCATCTTTCCTCTATGACTGTATCACAGGATCCCCTTAAGCAGCCCTCACCCTTTCCAGCATTTTAAAAGTTTACTTCGAATACTGTGGTAAAATTGTAATTTTTGTGTCTGAAGTGAGAATATTAATGCTAGAGCTGTAAGGTTTGATTATTTTCATCATATTTTCCTTTCAGGGAGGAGTAGGGAGGAGACCATTTCTGTAGCTTAAATTGAATTTTTAAGTGTAATTACATGATGACTGCATACGTAAGTATGGATAATACAGTGAACAAATAGTCCTGCAGTCTCCTCCTAAAAGTCCCTTGTACTCCAAGCCCCATCCTTCTCCTTCAGGAGCCCATTTCTAACACCAGATACACCAGACCATATGAGTAACTTGTTCACCACTTGGTCTGAGCTCTCTCCCAAATAAGCTTGATGGCATCCACTGCTGGATCAAGCACAGAGATTAGACCTTCCTTGTTATTAAGGGTCATCTGTCAATGACAGTATTAGTGAAAGCTCTGAAGTTAGAAAAGGCAGAAAACACTTCAGCTGTTCTCAAAAAAAACAAAGTAAATTTATCAGTAAAACTTTTAAGTAGAAGTGAACTCACTTGAAGCTCTTTTACCTGTCCAGAGAAGTTTACCAAGGATTTTCCAGCACAGCCCTGCACGGATTCAATTCATCTTCAAAACAGAAACTGAGACTTTCCAAACACTGCACGGATCACCCAGGCACTTGCTCTACTGCTTTCTGAAGATTTTGGGTTCTCTCAGCCATAGCTTATATCGAACTTAAGGGAAGTCATGTCTCAGTGAGTATTATCTGTGTCTTATTTTACTTAGAAACCTAAATTTTACATGTCATAAGACAATTCCTATCAAAAGTCACATAAGCAGAAAATGAAATACAGTCCACATACCAGGCTCTTGACAACTTTCAGCAGCTCCTCCATTACTACAGCAATGCCCTGATAGCCAAGAAGCCTACAGATGACTTTAAAGTGAGGCGGGCCAACGAAATTCCTGTAGTTGCTGTAGATGCTGGAATAGGCCAGATTCAAAGCCTAAAAAGGAGAGAAACAGATCTGATTAATGACAATTTCATCTGATCGCATCCTTATAGGAAACTCAAACAAGCAGTATTTTAAAATATGTCAAAAAATAAAAAATGGAAAAACAGCTTTATATTTTGCTGTTACATAGCTTCGCCTTTTCAAGTAAGAAATTCCAACGAAAATCTCAATTTTAGCAAGAACCACTTGTGAATAATTTTTGTTCACCAGCCATATTTCCCTCCTAGTATTTGTCAAGCCACGAACATTTCCTCTATTTCATATTCTTCTGCTTACACAAGTAGAAAGGGACAAAAGTAGTCCAGGCCAATGTTTAGATTTCTAAATTTACAACAAAGCCCCTCAGCTTATACAGCCCTCCCTCTTCATGTACAAAACATTTTCAAATAAATGACTTCACTTTTCATTTCATGACAGCCCTTTTAATTCCCTGAAGACTCAACTAAACGAAAATAGGCTTCTGCAGTGACTCCTCCCAGCACCTAATTAAGAAGGATCTCGCTTGCTCAAACCCCATTGCTGTCCAGGGGATCAAAGCAAACCTGGGCCTGGCAGGGAGCCTCTTGGAAATTATTCTGGAGCTGAATATATAGACCCAGGTGCTGGGCCATGTTATTATTTCTTCAAAGGGAGTGAAACGGTGCAGGCTGATGCTGCGGATGGATTGAGAAACTGGCTGCCTAAGTTGGGGATTAAAGGGGAGCGTGCTAACTTAACGTGCACCATTTGTGCAATGGGTCATTCTCCAAAAGCCCTGAAAGTTATTTTTAAAAGGGAATCTTGTCAACCTCCCTTGTAGAAGGCTCTGCCGCATTTCCTTTTCTTTTCCACGGTTATCATCATCTCTAATACGAGTACACAAGGCTACGAGACCTTCAACTCAGACGTCAGCTGTGACGCACAGAACTTCCCTTCATCAGTATCCAGGGAGAAGAGCACTGATTTTCTCTCCAGCGCGGATCCTACCCCAGTTACCCATGCAAGCCAGAACTAGATAGCTGTAATACGTACCACATGGCACCGAGCGAAGAAACTACTAGGAATTTAAGCCATGAAATTCTACCAAGCTCTTAAGAGTATTTTTGTCTTATAAAATAAAGGGATTTACAACGTGTGTGGGGGGCAAAGAATGGGAACTGTATCTTGGGCTGGCAGAGCGCTGCCAGCAGGACGAGGGAAGCGACCCGGCTCCGGGCTCCCAGCAGCAGATGGACAAGGTGCTGCAGGAGCAAGCGCAACCGAGGGCCACGAGGGCCACCGAGGGCCAGAGCCTCTCTCACGAGAGGAAAGGCCGAGAGAGCAGCGACTGCTCGGCCTAGAGACGAGGCCACCCAGGGCACCTTGGCAGGGTGGTGAAGTATCTGCAGGGAAGGTGCCGAGGGGATGGGCCAGACTCTTCTCCATGGTGCCCAATGACGGGACGAGAGGACGTGGCCCTGGGCAAGGCGCTCCAGGAGACCGTGCCCAAGCAGGATGTTTGCACCACATGAGCTCCAGAGGTGCCTTCCTGCTTCAGCCTTTCTGTTACGCCGCGAAATCCGTTCTAAGGATGGTGCACTTGTGTTGATTCTGCAGGGACATGATGTTTTGAAATTCTCAGCCATCTTTCCTGGGAACAGAAACTGAAATAGCTGTTTGGGAGATGATGAGAACCCATACGTGACGCCACGGCCTTGCTATGAGATCAGAGCTGACCAAGTGGCTAAATGCCAGACAAATACACCTGGCTGACTGCCTAAAGCTGCAGTCCCTCAAGTACAACATGTATTTATATAGCCTTCTGTTCACAGAAATGGTTCTGGGCTATCAAATGGGAAGAGAACTGGTAAAACCTATGAAAAAAATGTGTGGATGCCTTGTTATACTGAGAATTTTATAAAGTTACCCATGAAAGATGAGATTTCATCTTTTGCTTTTGGTGTTTCAACAGGCAACACAATACAACAAATGTATCCAAACCACCTATGCCAGCTACAGAAAGTTATAGTGTAAAGAGTATTTTACTCCAACAAATTAAAGAAATTTCCTGGCCTGAGTTCTTCTCATTCTACTACAACACAGATTAAGCGAAGGGGATGCCCCTTCACATACCAAAATTTGTCATAGAAAAGGAAACCCTTAAATCGCTACTTCAGCATAAAAAGTTCCCCAAACACAACAACAACTTGATGAATCTAAAATAAAAATTAAAAAAAAAAATCTTTCGTTAAAGTAACGTTACTGGGGAAGCATCTAAAAAGGTCTACCTGTGTAAACACTGGATTAGCAGAGCTTTATGAACAGTGATAGAGGATTTAAAAAACCACCAGCACAAGCCATCACTGCCTGCCCCCCATGACACCCAGAAACATAAAGCTCTCAGGGAAGGAGCCACTGACAGGGCTGGTGGGGAGCGAGGGAAGGAAAAGGAGAGCGAGCTGGCTATTTTTTAAGCTGTGCTTGCTCCCTCCCCTGCTTAAAAGAAAAAAAAAAAGACCTAGTTGCTAGTTGCTGATGTCACCGAAGTGCTAACATTAATCACTCACAGCATCACTGGCACACACAGAGCAGCACGTAGCGGGGATGCTGCAGCAGTACCGCGTCCAACAGGAGGTGAGTGAGAGGGGAGGAGAGGGACACTGTTTCCTCTAGGATTTTCTCTGGAAGCCAGGGCACCTTTAGGCCAGACGTGTCCCTGCACAAACAAGAGCAGAAGGGACAGAGCAGCCCCGCCAGCAGCAGCACCGCAGGGAGACACCGCGCACTGAGAACTCGGTCGAGGGAATCCGAGGGGAAACAAAAATATCGAGCGAACTGGCCAACACAGACCATGAAGGAAGCACCTAACGCAGAAAAGGAGAGGAAATCTGGTGTTTATTTCGTTTTCAGGGCAGCGCCACATGAAAATTCTGTTCTGAATTCTCCATCAGCAAGTGAAGGTGAGTACTGACTTTATCATCTATAAAATACCAAACGTGTTTCCCAAACATTAACTTGCCAATAATCACACATCCTCTAGCAATTTATGTTTCAGAATAAACAAAAATAGTCTTACTCTTACTTATTTAAAATCCAGACACTCTCTAACTCTATTTACGAAATGCTGTGAAGATGAGAGTATTACCATTTTTAGACAGTATCAGGAAGTGTTCCATAGGAAAAAAAAATATATATATATTTAAGTTTAAGTAGTCAGGACCTCTCAGATAAGAAGAGAAAGACAAACAAGAAAGCAGGTGTTCAGCTCTACTGGTCTACTAATGTGGCCCACTTTTAACATCTACACAAGCTGGTGTCAAAATGTGTCTGTCTAACAAGTTTATCTGACAGCAAACTCAATTCCTTTACACTGCTGCTCACCATAGGATTAGACAGACAGTCTCTACCTGGATCACTCTCATCTAAGATTTTATATTGTAATGAAAATGCACATACATATTTTTCTCACCGCTTCCCAGAAAGGGTAATCCAAAAGCCATAAGCAACATTTTCACATATAAATATCACCGAATTATTAATAACACAATATGACTACCAAGATCCTACTCAAATAACACAGATTTTGCCAGCTTTCTTTCTAGTTTAAGCACACTGATATTGTTCCAGAATATGTTATGAACAAATTGGATCAGCTTCCTTTATCAGAGAAAAATTCCATATTTGATTGTTAAGCCAGGAGACTTAACATCTTAACACTGATGATAAAAAACAAAAAAGTTATAATGAGTTACATAATTTCATAAACAATGAAATACTGTGTTACTGCTGCGGGCATTTATGTTCATTAAAAAGTAGGGAATCTTCACAGCGGAAAAAAAACTTGCATAGCTGTACCACTAGAAATAGAATTAAACCAGAAGAGAACCAGAATAACTTGCTTTTATATGCTTTTGAAAGACTTACGTTTGCATCAAAAGAAAAAAAAAACCCACACACCAAAATCAAATCTACTGTTTCTTGTTTTGTTATCAAACAAGAGTTTTAATTGTCTACTGAAGTCAAAGTGAGCCTTTTGTTCTGTAAAGGAAGATATTCATAACACAAGCGTTTAGGGAATTATAGAAAATAGGTATTTTCCTTGCACTATTTATAGTGGTAATAGGAAATGATAATTTCAAAACACTAATACTAAAATACTAGTATTAGATTTATTACAAGGAGTATTAGATTCATGCCTGATCATCTGGGTCAAAACCCAGGACTTTATCAAAATTTATCCCTAAGTACTGCACTCCTGCTGCCTCTCACTTGCTAATTAACAAAAGGAAATTCACTGTCTCAAAGCAAACTTCGAGATTACTGAGATTATTACGCAACTAAAAATACTAAGAATACTTAAGACTTTAGAATGACTCAGGCTTAAGCACAGGAGAAAAACCTTTCAAAAAAAAGAAAGGGAAGAAACACTTCTCAACACACTCATTAGGATGGAACTAGGAACTAGTTGGATAGGTAATCTGTCTGTCTTTAATACAAACCCAAAACAGAGAGTTTTTCAATTCAATTTAGAATTTAATGTCATTCTTCTCATGAGGGCTTGGATCAAAATTTTGTTAAATACTAAGTTTTCCCATTTAAAATGTTTATGTTATTAAACCAATTATTCCTACGTTGCTCCAAAGAGAGACTTATTAAAGCATCCCTCTCAGCTTCTGAACATTTGCTTTTTTTCCTGCGAATTCCTTAAGATAAAAACAGCCACCGACTTCATCCTAGGGATTGTACCAAGCGCGTTCGCAGGCGGGATGGCGAAAGAGGCAGATCTGGGGCGGGTCGGGGGGCTCCCCGTCCGTCCCGAGGGCGCGACGGCTCTCGGGGAGGCAGCTCCTCGGCTCCACGGGACGCGCCTCCCCTCATGGGGACGAGACGCACGCGGACACCTTGAGAGGCAGCAGCGCCTGCTCAGTTCCTGTCAGCATTTCCTTTAAATTGGAAAGAACTACGCTCCAGGCTTCTATCAACAGCCAACTCCTGTTTTTACAGAGCAGTGCCACAGGTAGGAGCGCACTTTCCTAACGAGCCCTGTCTCTCGGTTACAGAGCGCTACCGCTGAAGACCCACGAACCCCCTGAGGCGACGCCGCGGCCTCGCCGCTCCGAGGACACCGCTGCTCGCAAAGCGGCATCGCGATGGCGATAACCATCCAGAACGTCACGGGAAACACAGCCGTGGTGATCTGGCCCAAAATGGCCAGCTGCGCCGACAGCTTCTACAGCGTCATGTACCACCCCAACTGGAACAGCGTGCTGTCCAGCTACTCGCGGAAGAGCTTCCACAAGGAAGAGAGGGTGCCCACGAGCCGCTCCTCGTTCGTCTTGGAGAACCTCACCCCGCTCACAACGTATATTCTGTGCGTGACCTGCCAGTCTGCCAGCCCCTCCAGGGACCAGTGCAGAACTTTCCACACGCTGCAAGCAGACGCGGCCTCCGCGAGCAGCACCAAGAAGGAGCTGGCGCTGGGCATCTGGCTCACGAGCAGCGTCCTGCTCCTCGTCATCGCCGCCATCCTCCTCTACGGCTGCCTGCACCTGCTGTGCCGCAGGAGGCGGGAGCACCCACAGGCACCAAACAGGGCCTCGGAAGAGGGCGACGGTGGGAAGACGTGGGCCAAAAGCGCAGCGCAGGAGCTGGGCGCGCAAAGCCAGACCATGCGAGACACTGAGGGGACGAATCCCGGGGGCATCCAGCTGGCCACGATAATAGAGAATCCCTTAGCTTGCCAGGAGCCCATCGTGCGGGCTTCCAAAAGCCAGGAAGCGGTGCCGACCACAGGACAGTTTTCTGCCATGGACTAGAAATCTTTTAGTAGGAAGCTGGTTCACCACAGACAACGTCCCAGCTACTTCAAACTTCGTGGAGTGTTTCCTCTTTCCTCAGCTCGCACTGAGGAGCTCTCGTTGAACTCCTTGAACATCCCCATCTCCACACCTGTAATCCTCACGTCTCTTTCCAACAACCCATGCAGAGCCAGAGGTACTCAGAAGTGAAGGGTAGCGATTCCCAGGAAGCGAGTACTCCAGTTGCATCTTGTTACTAAGAAAAGCAAAGCATTTAGCAAGATTTTCAGAGGACTTTTTGGTTGCTTTTCTTTACTCTAAAACAATGAATGATCATAATACCAAATGAAAACCGGGAAAATATTTGTATTAAGACAAATTAAAATTGAACTGAATTTTTCAGACGGGAACCCAGACTGCTATTCTACAGGCAGCTAAAAACTACCCCGAGGATGAAGCTTTACCCATATGACTTTTATTCCCTTGTTTCAGCTTGCTTCCCAAACTGCACAATTTCCCAACTACAGTGCTCTCCACAGTTCCCATTTCAAACTAGTTCAGTCACAGTACGTAAGCTAAACTCATCAACATTTTAATGGTGTACTTTCATCTGTCTTTGAATATCCCCTCCGTCTAAAAATATATTAAAGGAAAGGTCTCTCTAAGGACACTTCTAACTAAACTAAGGCAATATCCTGGGTGATCTTTGCAACCTTTCACACCCACCACGAGCCAACTTCTGCACCACAGGGGAGAGAGTCCCTATAGAAGAAGGGAGCCCAGGGAAGCAGCTCCCAGTGCTTCTCTCCTTCTCTTTTACTTGTAATAGGGGACCTCACTCATCATCTGCAGATTTCTGTGCAGGCATAAAGTGACTTTTGTATGATTTAGGGCAAGGAAGTAAGAACATGTTGAAACACATTTTATTTTTAGAATAATCAAACTTGCTAATCATTTAACCTTGCCCTGATCATTTTGACAAAGTACCAAGAGAGGCCCCGAGACAGAAATCTGTTCACCCTCACAAAATCATGTGTCTTGTCTGGCTCATATGTACGAGACACCCATTTTTAAATCTCTTAGTTGCATTTGTATTCCATAAAAATGTACTAAGTCTTAGTATCACTGTATCATAGGCTATTTCTAAAAACAAATATATACTATGACTGCATGCATTTTAAATTGCTATTAACAAGAACATGTACTTCAAGTCAGCTCATTATAGTAACGAAGGACGGAGAACTGCTATTTCGACAGCTGCTGTGGGTCCTCACTGTGTTCTGGAGACCAAAGCACGTGCGGGCAGCTTTGGTAGGAGAGCCCCTGCTCAAATATTTCACAGGAGGCAGTAGGTATTTTCAGCTACTGCATTTTAGCAACATTTCCCACTGTTTGTCACTGGCTTCTACTGTCGCATTGCTAGAAATACATAAGCTGACCTAACTTTGATTCGTTTTCATTACTTTTTTTTTCCTATTAGGATAGATAAGATGCACAGAACAGAATTTATTAGAAAACATGTAAAAAATGTTCAATTGTATCAAGTAAGCATTCATGGGCTTGCCAACCCTACACAGCATTTCCTCCAGCTGACTTCTTGGGGGGCTTTTTTGTCTTTTACATCCTTCTTCAATAAACTGTAAAGATGAAAAAGGATTTACTATGTTTTCAAATGAATGTATCCTGCTTTCAAATTAATGTATCCTGTGAAACTGTTTTTCAGAAATACTGAAAAAGAATCACTTCAGAACATGATGCTAATGCTACAGATTTACTTGGAGAGGGGGGAGAAGGATAGAAAAAACATGTTTTAAAATCATCTTGCAATCAAACTGCAACATTTCTCTGACTAGCATATCATAAAAGAGATAAAAGGTAAACGTATAGAGCCAAGAGACTTAAAAACTCCCATTTCTTAGGCACCTAGAAGATATTATTCTTTTTTTTTCCACTTCTTAATGTGGGGTTTTAGGCAGCTCAATGCACCCATTCGTGTATTACTCAAACAGTCATATATACCACTCTGAGAAGTCAAGGAGCAGTTTGAGGCAATTCAGCTCCCTGATTTATTGTTATAGACACAAAACAAGCACATGTACAGAAACACACTTGTATGTATCATCCTGAGAAGGCAAGAAGCTATAGTGGAAGCGTTCCCAAGGATGAGATTTAGCTCATCTAAACATAAAGCTGAATTCCATCCAAGGAATTTACTGTGCACTACTTAGATAAATATTTGTATCATTTTACAAGCAATGACTGTCTTGAAGCCACTGTAAAATAGCAATATATAAAAAGTGTCATTTAGGGGCTTGCATTAGTTTTGAAGAGCTGATGTGATTGCACACACACAGCTACAGGATTCTCCTCCTATCTTGCTCAGAAAGTTTTATTATAGATTCCTAAAGGTCCAGACTCGAGGTTATGGAATTGCCTCACACCTTTCCATTAGCCTCCAGCCTCAGGTTCGTCTCGGCAATCCAGCATTCCAGGTACCCCACTCTCCACTTTTAGCTGATCTAATAAAGGGTGAGCAGTTCAAGCAACAACTGAACGGTTAACAAGAGTTAACGTAGTGCAACACAGTGCAAACTGCTGTTAGTACATACACCAGCACTAGATAAAAATCATCACATTCACATTGAAAAGCAGTCTTTTGATTTTTTTTCCACAGAATGAGTTAGCATCCCAAAATGTGGAAGACATTCAAACATGAAAATGTTGTATAAGCCAGAAAGCAAGTTCTTAAGCTGTCAGTCTACAAAACGTCAGTAAAAAACAGGTACTTTATTAACAGGCAAAGTTAGTTTCAAATCTCCAAAAGGGACTCTTTTTTACACACACATTACAAAGCATTTTATTCATCCACCCACTATCGCCTTCTCCTCTATAATCAAACTGCAATCTCCATTCATTATTAATCCTACACACATTTCAGGAAAGTACACGCATTTCAATGACCATGCTCAAAAAGCTCTCAAAAAATTCCGGCTCATTTAAGAGCCTGGCAGGTTTTTGCGGGCAGAGTTACAGAATCACAGAACGGCTGAGGTTGGAAGGGACCTCTAGAGATCATTTAGTCCAACCCCCCTGCTCCAGCAGGGACACCCAGAGCACGTGGCACAGGGTGGCATCCAGGCGGGTTTTGAAGATCTCCAGAGAAGGAGACTCCACAGCCTCTCTGGGCAGCCTGTCCCAGGGCTCTGTCACCCTCACAGGAAAGAAGTGCTTCCTCATATGCAGCAGAAACTTTCTGTGTTTCAATTTGTACCCATTACCCCTTGTCCTATCTGACACCTCTGCTCCAAATTATCCAATTCTCCTTTGCAGAATTAACTTCTCCTGACAGCCAGGAGAAATTCGCATCAGCAGCCTTCTGTTTTGCTAACAAGATAATGATACTGCTCGGAAAAATTTACTTAGAGAACAGGGAAATCCACGTTCTGCAGAACATGCATACAAATTAACACAGAAGAAACGCCTTGATTCACTTAGAAATGTTTGATATTACGTGAAGTCTTTGAGATCAAAGCTAGGTTTTTCTTTAAGTACTCTTAAGTAACACATCGCTTGTACAAAAATTCTGCAGAGAAAGTATTTAACCATTATAATCCCAAACTCGAATATACGACTGCACACGTGCAAAGGAAACCACAACGTCTTTATCTAATGATATACGATCAATACCTTGGACACCTCAAAGAGTTCAAGAACTTAAAAAAGATAATACAATAAAACAAAACAAAACAAACAAAAACACACGCACACAGCTACTGCATAAACCACTGTTATCCAGACACAAGGCAATTCAACACAGGAACAGCTGAAGGACTCAGATAATACAGAGAGTGGATGCATTCAGTGAGAAGCCTGGGCGGACAGTGCACAGAACATTAGAAGCACATACTGGAATTTCTAACCTCTGTCGGGTAAGAATTACAGGTCAACTCATTACTTGTTATATACGTTGAAAATGTCCTCTTAAAGTTCTACTCAAGATATTCTCAGTTCCAAAGTACACTAGGCTCAAGCACAAAAGTACAAAGAATATTTGGCAATACAGAAATAATCAGTTACAGAAGTTGCAGAATTGCTTCTGGGAACAGATTGTTGCTGGTCATGGCAATACAAAAGTAATCAGATTTCTGAAAATGTACAGCTTACAGAGTAAAGGCTACTAAATTTATTTTAATAATGTAACCTGACTGATGCAAAAAGGTTCCCTAGTTAATCCTCTCCCACTTACACTGCTGTATCACCACTTAGACAAATTAAGGTAGCAATCTCTACCAAATTCTGTGGATTTTTTTTTTGCTCTTTACGCTGCATCTGCTGAGTTCCTGAAATAGTAAAGAATACAATAACACTAATGTAAAAAAAGCTTTCCTATAATTTAATGTTCCCTAGCTATAGGAGAAGAATTATATAAACCCTAATGACAGTACCAAAAATAATTTATTAGCTTTCCACATTAAGAAATATGAATCTTTTCCATCTCCTTTACATTTCAAAGGCAAAGACCTTCTACTGTAGCAATAGATATATTAGAACTGAGATTTTTAACTTGTGAGCTAGCTCTTCAGCTCTTCCAAACACTAGCTAGCTGGGCAAATTACTTAACACAGTTTGCATTGTGAAAGTAGGATATGATATGTAGGAAAAAACAAACAAAAACAGTAGGATGAGATTTAAGCATATTATCATAGGAAGTAGATAATGAAGTTGATGGCATAGTCTACTTGTGCAAGTTACAGCTAGTGTTGGGTCCTATAATCATTTAAAGCTGTTTTTTTCTTTTTTTTTTCTGCCAACATTTCTCTAATCACTTTCCCTCCCTGACATTCAAAAGAACAGATCAAAATTAGAGTGCTATTTCTTGTTAAATACTCTGAAATGATTTGCTCAAGATACCATTGATGCTTTTTTCCTGATGAGTATTTCTGACTGGATATTAAAAATGCAGATCTATTCGTGCTACGCCTTTGGCTGTTGTTAAAACTCAGCTATTCAATTCCTAAGCTTAAAGAAATAAATCTGAAATAATCAGGGAGAAAAAGTCTTCTTCTCCAACCTCCAGTACTACACACAGTTCTCCAACCTCCAGTACTACACACAGGAACACAGCTTTGGTCCTGTAAATACCTGCTAATTTTCCTCACTTGGATAGTCCAATTAAAACTCCTTAAGTCTATTTTCTTGGGCTAAGTTCTCCCACAACTTACCACCATTATTTGTCACTTTCCAACTTCAGTTTTGGGTTGGCCTTAACCATACAGTTCACAGCTACAAATGAGGAGAGCTGGATGCCATTGCTGCCTCTTATATTTACTTCTGCAGAAAACTTCCCTTAAGGTTGTAGGCACTTGTAATCTCAGAGGAGGACAGATGATGCTAATGCAGCAGAGGAGACTGCCAGGAGGCCAAGTTCATCAGTCCCACTTTGAGACCCTCCAGTTGAAGATGGCAAAATAATGCTAAATTTTCTTTAAAATAATTTAAGAAGCTTAGTATTTGAATGATAGCTTAGGGATGGTCAGAATCTATGTTCCTTTCAAAGTGAGATTACATTTGACGCAGTTTTTCCTATTTATTCTGCTTTTCCTGCCGCCACAGCCCTCAGCACCGTAACGAGGGTGCAGCTGCTTCCACGACGGCCTCTCGCTCTGCCCTCGCCAGCTAATTCCAGTCTGTGCATTTCTAGGAGCCAGTTCTGCCACCATCAGCAACTGTGCAGTGCAAGGGGCTTGAAAGAAGGACCTATTTCTAGCAGTGTCAGATAAGACATAACATCTAACCAACCATTTGCACTTTGGCTGGAACATATGGTAATGTTCAGAGCAAAGTCAGAAAAGAGAGCATATGCCGATTCTGGAATACTCTCAATTAAGTAATTAAGCCCGTCACTGGTAATAACTTTCATATCTCCCACAATCTCTCTAATTAAAAAGACACCTTTTAAGATGTGCAAGCCACAAGCATAAAGGAATAAAATCCAACCTTCGATCCGTAGAGATACTGGGGCTGTGCATTGGGCTGCTTGTCTCTCTGAAACTCCTGAGAAAAGGGTAGCACAGTTCGAACAAATCTATAAAAACAAAAGAAAAGATCAATTAACTTGGTAGTAGGTGTGCACCTAATGCATCTAACCCGACATAACAGTGCTTTTATCAGCATATTAAAAAAAATATTGAGAAGGCCAATTTGAGAAAGGAAAGCACATCAGCCTGCATGGCCCCAAAACCCAGATGCAAACAGAATCCAGCTCTCCCTCGCTCACTGGCACGCTGTTCTTCCCAGCTGTGTGCAGGGTCCCAAGTAGTTCTCATCTCTAGCCTAGCTTTGCCCAGCAAAAGGAGAAACAACCAACAAAACTATTATAGTGGCGCATCAGGGAGAGGGAGGAAGTTCCTTGAAGTTCCAAACTTAAATCCTTAAGGATGAACAGCACCTACAAAGAAGTGATATGTCCATTTAAGGTCATTTTACAAAGAATATCACAACAGGATTTTCCTTCAGGCTAATTCCTGCACATAATTAAGATTAAGAGTATAACTCTCCTACCAAAATTAGTCTTAGTAAAATCTCACCATACTTAAGGGTGAACACGTACCACCACAAACCGTGTTGAGTGAACAGCTTTACACCTGTGTAGTGTAAGAGACAGGATGGTATGAGAACTACAGAGATGCAGAGTACTGCAAAAGACAGGATCAAACAGCCCTCTCCACAGTGAGTTCTCTGAGAGTCTGAAAAACAGTGTTCGAGTAAAACTCTGCACATTCCAATATTCTAATGAACAGGGTGTACCAACCCGGGCCTCTTGTATTGCCCGTTAATTTTGTATAATTTACATTTCACATTTCACCCAAACCTGCACCAAAGTTATAGCTGTTAACAATTGTGCCCACTGGACTTCAAGTTCTATTTCTGAGTAATCTGAATAATTCTTGGGAGATTTTACAGCTTCAGGAGAGGATTTTCTGTATTTGTTTAACAGTTTTAGCTGTCATTTATACACTATTTTATCCCTGTCTTCAAGATAATTTGTTCTTCTTATTTTTAATCATTGTTGATAAACTTGCAGCAATTTACCCATTGTAATCAAACGTGCATTATAAAGACGAAGCAGATGCAAAGTTTGGTAAGGCAGCAGGCTTTTCAGCAGTGATTGCTAAAACATTACACTAGCTCCCCAAAAAAGGTATTTTGGGGATCAAATCAAATTTGATGGTATTGCTGTAAGGGCTGCCAGAAAGCTTACAGTGAAGCTGAGAATGGTTGAGGCTGGAAGACACTTCTGGAGATCGTCTTGTCCAGCCCCCTTTCTCAAGCAGGGCCATCTACAACACATTGCACAGAACTGCATCCAGGTGGGCTTTGAACATCTCTAAGGATGAGGATATCACAGCCTCTCCGGGCAACCTGTTCCAGGGCTCTGTCACCCTCACAGTAATGAAGTTTTCCACATATTCAGGCAAAATTTCCTGTGCTTCAGTTTGTGCCTGTTGCCTCTTGTCCTGTCACTGGGCACCACTGAAAATAGTGTGGTCTCATCCTCTTGGCATCCTCCCAAATATTTCAACACCCAGCACATTTCAGTACTTCTGTATGGAAAAATCCTCAGCCTCTGAACAAAACCTGAAGGCTTTGTACACGCCTGAACTCTCTACGAATGTCTGAAATCAGCCACTGCAAGCACGCTTGGGGAAAAAGAAAGCTTCAAAAGTTACCGGGCACCAGGCAAGCTGACAGAAACATTAACTTTAAAGGAATGACCATTACACATAGGCTCCAGTTAAATTTAAAAATAAATAAATAAATCTGGGACCTTAATCCCTGCCTCTGCTTTCCAGCTTTTCTTTTTGCACCTCCCCAGAGCTCCCCGAGGAGCTTGCTCAAGGCAGCAGTCTGTGTAACAAGCATGCCTAGGAATGGTGCGCCGACTGTCTTTCCTCTTCCAGCAAAAATGCCCGTGGGCACCATATGGTGGCTGTACAAACACATAATCCTCTCACCACGCTGCCGTTTCAAGTGCGTCAGGGACCCGCTTTGGGCTGAAATTCCATGATGAAACACGTCAGGCTGCACACACGGTGCAGATGTTGCCTAAGATACGCCCCCCGCTTTATCATTCCTTTAATTAAGTATCCTGAATTAATCATCCCACAAGCTCGAAGCTCAGCCTAACTCACACTGAGCGTGTGTTCTTTACAAGTCAGCAAGAGGCAGCGCGCCGCAGCGGGACAGGCCACAGCGTCACATACACTTTGTCTTAAGGCACTGCCCACTGTCTGTGTGGGCAGGATGAGCGCAGATTCAACCGTTTTGGTACCCACTGGACATCCTTCATTAAAGCTGCCAGGTGACACATGGACATTTGATCAAAATGTTTCTTTTTATATTATGACTAGGCGATTCTTAACGCAGCACACTGCATGTTCTAATGTGCATCTCTACACATGTTGATAATACTCAACATGCAAAGAGGCTTCTTCAAAAATATATCAGTATGCTGTGCAGAGTGATTCAGGCAATGAAAAGCTTTTGCAGTAAAGTTCTCGCTCAAAAAGTCATTTTTTCTGCAGACAGAATCGGAGATCTAAAATGCAACACTGCCAGCACAGCTCACATGAGACAGGGAAAACCGTCCAAAGAGACAGAGAAAGGTAAGGACATTGGTCCTCCTTTTCCTAGCGTCCAATATTCAATACCACTGCACTGTCACTTCACCAAAATCCAAGCAAAAACTGATTGTAACACAAACCCTCAAAACTGAGCACAAAGCAAGAAGTCCAGAAATACAAAGTGCCAAGCACTGTGCCTTCCGCTGCTTCAGATTTTAGATTCTCACTCTCTTCTCTTTCCATCATTCCCTCTCCATAAGCACCACAACAGTAGGATTGAAGGACCCCTGGAACACTGAAGGGGCCTGGAACAAAACTCTCTTTTTCCTGACCTGCTCTGTCTTTCTGCTACCACCAGCCAAATAAAACAAGCAAAGCTTCAGAACAAAGAGACTAAGTTTCAAACACAGCACTAGTATCTGAGGAAACATATAACCTAAAATATAATTTATGCCTTCACTGAATGAGCACTGCAGATTTATGAGTCTTCTCTGTGCCTAAAAGGAGAGGAAATGCTTTGAAGTCACTCTTGCCTTTCTCTAGCTGATGAAGGCTCAGTTATGTCCAATTGATATGTGTGACAGACCCAGAAGGTCTACGGACATGGAAGACAGCAATAATGCAAATAAAATCCCATTCAACACACAGAGAGCTCTTCCCTTACACTGTAAGCCATCCTTTTTCTTCACATGAACACAGAATGTTCATGTGGAGAACCACAGAATCAAGAGAAATGTGATTTTATTTCCATCATCTCACAGCTGAAGATCTTGCTTACTAATTCTTGTTTACTTCCTGACACCCACTTGGCAATGGTTTTGGACACACTTTGTTTTCCAGCGCATCATAGCTACAACATTTAAATATCATAACACTTTGATGATGAGGTTACATTGGACTTCTTCCATAGAAAAATAATAGGCTTTCATACACCTGACAGTAAATCGACTCATTCTTCTTTGTTTCAAACAAAGCATAAGTAGTAAATACGCCAAATGAGTGGAGATGACCTTGGCCAGTGTTTGCTAGGAAAGGAGTTGCAGGAAAGTCAGAGAACAGCTGCCAACAAAAGGCTGCCAGGCTGACCTGTTAGTGGATCCATTGTAGCAGTAGTTTGGAAGGAAATCATAATTGAGTTCCCAGAAGACGTGAAGGGTGATTCTTCCATATGGGGCTGACACATTGTGATTAGCTTCTCTGAACATGGCATCAAAGCTGTCCAAGGTCATATACCGACTCAGAAGCTTGTGAGTCATTTTGTTTATCTCTATCAAGCCATCCAGCTCCTACAAAAAATAAAGAAAAAAAAAGAAAATCAAGCAGTTCATTTAATGCAGAGGAGAATCAAGAGAAAGTAGATAAATACCTTGTCCACTTCTAACTCGAGAAAAGAGTGAGAACCTATGATCTAAACTACACATTATCAGTGATTTCTGTTCACTTAGCCACATGCCAGGAAAATCGTGCACATTACAAAGAAAAACTACATTTAAACACTTCAAAGACAAACACCAAGCACTCAAGAGTCATGAAGATCCATAGTCCTGCCCAGCTCTGCAGGCCAATATTTGTTTTATGTTCCGTAAAGAAGGAAATCAACAAAGACACTTAAAGCAGCTACTGCATTACAAAATCTTACAGGTGAAAGACACGCTAAAGTAAGACCAATGGTAAAAGTTCTTGCTCAATTTTTGCCTTTTTTCACTCACACTGATCAGAATGACTATCTTTTGTCCTTTTTGACTGCCTATTTATTTGTCAAATATAGGCTGCCTGGAAATCAAATTTGCTCATTAACATTTTAATCAGGAAACTAACTCCAAAAGACATGTTGGCATTGCCCAGATGCTCTCCCTCCACAGGTGTGAGTCAGACCTCATTTCTTTACAAAAAAAAAATTCATTATTTTGTCAGTTCTAGAAAACCAAGCTGCTTGGTCAAATAAACTCATTTAATTCTACCAGGCACAGGGCTATCTTGTTTTGGTCTGTAACTTATATTTAAAAGCCCAAGTAAAAGTTGGCTTAAAAAATATATAAAACACCCCAGAATCAATAAATCCCATTACACTCTATAATGGCAAGAGAGGATTTGCCAGTCGAATTTACAGAGTAGTTGAAGCTGGATAACTACACTGCAAAGGAATTTCTTTTGCCAGAATTAGCTGCTTCGCCAGTAAGGGGTTTGGTCAGTCCAGACTTAGTAAATGAGACAAACTTCAGCCATGTTACTTGATTTCACACTTAAGGAAAAACAAAAAGCAAATAGAAGATTTGGGTTTTTTTGTTTGTTTGTTTTAAAGAATATAAGCAATCTTTTTAAGATTGCTTCATTCTTTTCCATTTGCGTATATTTAACTAAGCCTTGGAACAAAACAAATTGCAAATGGGCACATTAGTCATTCAGCCTTGTCTCCCTTCAGAAGAAGGGAATGACTCTCCATCTATTCATTAGAGAATAGTTGTATAGTCCAGAAAAAAAAAAAACAATAGAACTTGTTTGCTTCTGTTAAAAATGAGCACAGCTTTATAGTGCAAAACGACGAGTCTAGGTGTCAGTCAACCTCAATGAAAACAAAATCTTGCAGTCAAATAAAAAAGAAAAGTAGTAGCGCTCCAGAGCGGCACCGTCCCCGCCTGCTCTCTGGGACAGCAGCAACACGAGACTCACCACAATGGAGGTCAAATCCTCGCTCTCGAAGCGGCCGATTGCCAGCTCCATGGATCGATACATGGCTGCTGAAATCCGCTGCGTGATTAGTCGGTTCAAGTCTATTGACCTGCCAAGAAGCTGAAGGAAAACATTTATGAAGTTTCGAAGCGGATGTCAAGGTACGAGACCAGCTGCACAAAAAGGCGAGATTTCACATGCTAAGAGCCTCAGACGTGGTGCAATGGCATTTCAAGTACCCCAAAACAGAGCAGCTGGATAAAATCTCCACGAAAAAATACGGTACTGCATTTTACACTCCAAGGATTATAAAAAGAAAGTCGTAAAATTACGTGTTGCATTTACATCCAAGTATTTCTATCACCATTTTATGCTCCTCTGTCATTGTGCTGACAATTTTTAAAACACCATTTAAAAAATAGATAAAAATAAATCATCAGACAGACAATACTACCACATGTGACATTCCTATTTGGCTTGTGTGTGCTTAACCACAAAAGATACTCATTCACATTAAAAAAGGATCTTTCCAACTCGTTGTTCTTTCATAAGACAAAAAGAAATCTATCCCAAATATCAGCTATGCTGCTTAGATGACAGACTATAAAGAATACAAACTGCCTTGCATATTTACATAAATCAACAAAAAATTGCAGAGCAACTCAAAAGCAAAGTTGCTCACCTGCACGTGTCTCTGTTTCAGCAGCGTTTCGTAGCGGTTGGACTGCAGTAACTGAATGGTTGCTCCCTGGTTCTTGCATTCTGAACGCAACCGTTTATCCAGCAGCAGACTGTTAAGAGAGGAAAAAGGTGCTTAAATCACATTAAACAGCAAATGGGAAAAGAAATACACCAATAAAAGTTCTCACTATAGGAACAGCTACCTGCCAGCCATTGCCTTGTAGTATGCAAATATTTGGTCCGCCAGCTTGTAGACAAATTGATCAAAACACAGGTTTACCTTGAGGAAGAAAAAAAGTGTTTAGAGCTACTTAACACTAAAAGAGGGAGCTTCTTCAAGACTTCTATTGCTTAGCAAAAATAATTCAGGAAGTTAACACATGTTAATTTTCCAGCCCCTCCCACAGGATGATGACATTCAGTCTTCAGCTTTGGTGTAAAGGGTTTCACAGATCTATTTCCTCACAAGGTATCACCTAGAGTTGCCAGTCTTTTGTCTGTCCTCTCAGTTTTTTCGTAATCACCATGCGCTCCGAATCTCTCATAATAAGTCTTTGACTTCAGCATAGTTTTCACGTTCAAGCACAGACTATTTTCCCCCAGTAGGTAAGGTTACTTTACCTCTGCTTCAATTTCATCATACAGGAACTGCTTCTTAAACTTGGTAAGAGCGTAATGAGCACTGTCATTATAAAGGTCCAAAGAATACAGAACATACCTGAATAAAAAAGAACAGAAGGAGTTACCCACAGAAACTACAGTTTTTCAAGATGCTACGGTCAACAGATTGTGAGTTTGGCAATATTCTGAGCTACGTTTCATGCAAACAAGATTTTTTTTGGTTTGGGTTTGTAAAAAGGAGTAACTCTTGCTCCTTTAAGTCAGTCTTTTGATAGTTCATAAATTTGTGTAGATAATTTGTAGTGTGAAACTTGTTTTCCAGCTGTAGCTTTCCATCAAATGGAAATATGCTCTTACTACTATGGATTGTATTTGGTATCTTTGTTAGCAAGGAGGTGTACTGAAAAACAAACCTAGAAGAACTGATCCAAGGAACAACATATTTGGCTGCTGCAGTGACACTTTAAGCTTGAGAATTCTTGAAATCAGCAAACCTAAGCTGAGAACGCTCAGAGTGACTGCTTGGTGAAACCAACTAAAGCAGCAACATCATAATGTGCAGTGGCCATCATGCAGAATATTTATTCAGTGGAAGAGCACAAGTAGGTCTCTTACTCCATCATTGATGCCTCTTTGGTCTCCAAAATATGGTCCGTCAGAATCCAAGGCATGGACATCTCAATGGGAAACTGGATTCTTCTGCCCATGGTCAGCTCTAAGAAGAATTCCCTGAACCACAACTGAGACAGATCACAGCACTGCTGCAAGGTTTCTTCCCGAAAAAAAATAAGACAGAATTACACTTCTTGAAGAGGCACGTTAAGAAAAATACATTTGTGATTTTGATGATGTATTGCGAAACAAACAAAAAAAAAAGCGGGCGTGAATCACCAGAGCTATGCATAGGCCACGTGTGAACCAAATTCAAAATGTAAAGACCATGACATTTTTCAACTAATCCTGAACTCCATGTTGGTCCCCAAAGTGGTGTCTTATTACAGAAAATACTGTCTAAGTAGAAGAGACCACCCATTGCATGTAAAAAAAACCCTGCAAACACCATCACAGGAGGATTTCTAGCTTAGTTTCTCATTTGGAGCTGTGAAAGCTGTCTCTTGAGCTTGTGAGGTAGCAAGCCATGGAGACAAGATTTACTGGATCCATCAGTGCTATCTATCCTTCAGGAGGACTCCCTACATTCCTGTTGATTAGATGGGAAGGAAACGAGATACAGATTCATGAAGGCAGGGTTAGAACAAGACATTTCTAGGGGCACTGTCAAGGATGCAGAAATGTTCTTCCCATCTCTCTAGCAAACACTGGACTCAAGCCTTCTTTTGCAGAATGCTTGAGAATCAAAACAGGAATGAGCTTTTTGCATTAGGATCTTCTGAAAAAATCAAAGTGCTGTTTGCAAGTGTCATTATAACTGAAATTAAAAGGCTCCCCCTTCTTTGAGGGTTTAGGAGTCCAGTAACGAAACAAAAATGAAAGACAACACAGCATGGTGATGACAAAGACTAGACACATTCAATGTCAGTAGGTGAATTCTTTAGGACAGCATGTTTCCGATTACAATTAACTGAATAGTAAGAGTGGTGAAATGACATCAAATTTATCACAACAGAGAATTTGTTTCCTCTGTACTTAAAATGAAAACAACCACCTCCCCTCCAAAAAAAAACAAAAACACGATGATTCCCTTTTAAAATTTTTCAGTGTGTATGAGCTTATCTGTCCCCTGCATATAAATACATACATTAAAATATATTAAAAAAACGGAGGAAACAATATGAAATTCGACCCACTATAAACAAACATACAAAAAGGCAAAATAAAATTCCCATCACAATATGGAATATCACGTCTCAGAAAACGTTTGGACAGACCAAGACTTTTGATAAGAAAACCACAGGTAAGTTGACTTAGGCAATCGGAAACATTTCCCAGGTCGTGTTAGAGGTGTTAGGACATGCTAAGCTGGACACTGATCATCTATGATATGTATCTTACCACTGAAATTTATCAAATGAGTGTAGAAGAAAGACTCGCGATGGAATTTTTCTATGTCCAATATGGTGGGCCCCTCAAGGCTACTTCTCAAGGTTTTCTTGGAACCACTTTTGTCAGCAATGAGGGACTCTAACATAGTTCTCACCATGTAAAGCTGTATCATTAAAGGAGACAATCGTGGTGGAAAGGGAGGGGAAAAAGGAAAATACACATGGTACATTAGTTGAGCGACACCGAGCATTACTATCAGTAAGCGACTGCTCCGCTTCAAACTGAGAACTGGCCCCGCGTGGCCACGAGCCTCTGAGGCGACAGCGCCAGCCGACGCAGCAGCACAGCGGCCTACCCGTGCCGAGGGCACCTCCAGCACACCACTTGCATTGGAACAGTTCACATCACCGCAAAAGTAAGAGTAATAAGTAATGTCTTACCACCAAAGTTTAAAAGAGGCGGATAGATGTAGGACTGCCTCAGAAACTTGTGTGTCACATGCAAGAGCTTTTCCAGTCCCAGAGACTTGAGCTGCTTCAACAGCTCGGCAGAGTTCAAGGACTCTGTCATAGTGCGAACCATGTAGAGCTAAAAACCAACAGACAGGGGCAGGCAGGGGAGAGAGAATCCGTTAATAACAACACACGGGTAAATAAGGAACGGGAAAGAGAAGCACAGAAAATGTGTTAGTTTGTTAAAAATGAAAAGCAGTATAGCAAGCTTGCAGAGGAAGATATACCCTTCTGAAACAGAAAGGTTTCTTCTCACGGAATTATTATTCTGAGCCAGAGCTCTTCCAAGGGAATGGAAAAGTCCCCACTGATTCAGAAAATGCTGAAGGAGACTCTTGGCTCTTTGCTTCCCAAACTATTTCAAGACTATTCCCAAGTATGACCAACTCATAAGCAGCCCTTTTAGAACTGCAGGGAATGTTGTCTAGCATGGATGTATTTGACCTCCCTTCTTCCTCTCAGCCAAGACACACAAGTTTGCCAGCCCAAGAGCAGAAAAGGAAGACAGATCTGTGCGCTCCAGCTTGCTGCAGCCACTGAAACAAAGCCCTCAATCATACCAAGGACAGAAGAAACACATTGGTGGTATATTAAAAAAAAGGCTTTTTGCACAAAATTAAAATCAAAGTAATTTTTTCAACTCCCAAAACATTGTCTTCATTAAACTCATCTTAGTGCAAGTCAAGCAATACTATTACTCAAGATTATTATCCAATACGTCCGCTCCCCACATATCTTAAGTATTACAATATTTTATTGACAAATAACAGTTGCCTTCAATTTTTCATTCAAAATATTCAGTAACTTATTTTCCTCAGTTAAACTACAAATACAGGACCATACACTCATCGAAAAATATATATATAAAGAAAATAAAAAATTGAATTATATAGAGGAAGTAAGAATGAACATATAGGTACAGGATTTCAATGACTATTTCAGAAAACATACTTGAAATACCTGTTCTTTTAGAAGAAAATTAGATCTTTAAAAACAGTTTTGTCATTCATTATTGAATAATAAGACGGATTGTATCAGAACTCATATTTTATAGGCAGGAATTTAAATTTTAAATCTAATCTAAAATTAAGTAGACATCTACTGATCTATGGGATTTAACCAAAACCAATCCATCAGACACACCAGAGAGTGCCTAGAAGGAGATGAGACTAAAAATAAATCAAAGAGTCCAGAAATTCTTTTGAAAGATGTTAGCTCAATATATTTCCTCCGAGTTAATCAAATTAAAGAGTTGGAACACTTGGAAATATTTTGCATTTGAGCAGCAAGTGACAGCAGCCCAGACAGCAGATTACGATTAAGTATATATAATTTTGCAAATGTAAATCTAATCAAAGCAGATTTTGAAGTTTCCTCAAAGATTGGTTGAAGATTCCTTAAGACAGTTCAAGTCACAAAAATGCAGTAATCACTGACAGGCATCACCACCATCAGACAGGAAAATACCTGAGTACTGGAGGGTCCCACTGCGCGCCGTGGCACTTTGATGTCAAAGCCGCTTTTGGGGTCTTTTTCTCCCCTCAGAGCTGGGTCATTGAACGGTTCATGACCTGCCTCCCAGTCACAGACCGTCTTGCGGATGGCCTGCAAAACACTGAACACAACCCACGCTGCTCAGTGCTCTGCTCATCCCAGCATATTGGTAAGGGTTGCTTTATCCTGACTGTTCTTCCACAAGAGCAGCAGCTCCGTATCAGCACGCTCATAGCTCAGGATAACTCAGGGAAACCACCATCTATTTCACCAATGGCTCCTAAAGCGCTACATCTGCAACGATAATGATTGCTCTGCACCATTTCAGCTAAAGGACAGTCCAAAATCCTTCTCCTTAGTCAAAGAGAAGCTGATGGCTGGGACTGGCTCATCAAAAGGCAAAAGGCAAAATTTACGTGTCAAGAATTCACCCTCTGAGAGTCTTCTGCAAGTGTATCAGGTCATTTTGTACCCCCTAAGCCACAAAAAGCAGATTATTTAATCAAACTAGGAAGAGATGATTTGGGCTTGCAGTAGAATTTCTTATCAGCTGAAATTTCTAAAAACGACATCATAATTCTAACTTCAAGTACTGAACTGGACTTCAGACACTCATCAGCAACACAGTCACATCCTGAAGCTGAATGAAAACAACATCTGGTACCAAATCCAAACAGAGATGAAAGCAGTATTTTTCCCTATTTCATGAAACACCCTCTTTCATACCCACAAGACTCCACACTGCAGTGAATTTGTATAAAAAATATAGCTGGAACAACAGTAAAAAGACTCTCCTTGCAATTTTAATAGTTGGAACAATTTGCTTATCTTTATGATGAGCTGTATGTGACAGCCAAAGAATTTAGCAATAGCCTAACAGTCAATGACCCTAAGAGCCTTGCAGTGAAACATGGGATTAAACTAATGCTAAGCATGTGAAAATTAAAAGTGTGGGAACACAAAAACAAGCTCATGAATGACACCAACGAGGGCAAGTAGACAAAGCATTTAGAAGAGAAGTATAAGGCTGATAAGCCAAAAGTAGGAGTTGAGAAACAAGGGCAGAAACAATGTTATGAGATGCAAGGAGAGGAAACACAGAATTGTAGGAGGTAGGCAATACCACCTTTCCTTAAAATAAAAATACTACTCTTTCTTTAAATATTTTAGTACTTACCTTTTCTTAAAATAGAAATAAATAATGGACAACACAAAAGTTCCTGAGGGGGGATATGCTATCTTGCTCAAGACTACTCAAACTGTCTCACAGTAACCATCCTGGCATCCATTCATTTTTGACTCCCGGTTTTAGACTTTTTTGACTTCCAATACATATTCAAGAAAGACTCCAAGTGCCAGACAGACTAATGATGGAGGGCAGACTTAAGAGTCAAAAATTAATAAATGTGCAATAATGTACCAAGCTTAGTAGGATTTAGGGCACACAGTATAGGAGAAGATGAAACAATAATATTACCTCTGAATGACATTTTTCTTCTTTTTAATGGCTTGTCTTAACGGCTCTCTAAGTGTAACTTGGGCAAAGTCCTGCAGAGCTGCATAAATGGTGTGGCGAATGGCATGATTGAAGACACTTTCCATCCTTCCCATCAGCACCTGAAGACCTTTGATCATGGCAATCACCTGAAAAAAAAAGAAAAAAAAGAAAAAAGCAAGTGTGCCTTTATCTAAATACAGATAATGAAAAAAGGGGAATTTAACAAGTTCAATAAAAGATAAGGTCAAAGGAGGCTCGTTTTCTTGTGTCCCTTCTATACTGAACAGAAGAAAATATCCTCCTTCTAAGCCAGTACAGCACACAGTACCTTTTCCCACTGAGTACGAGAAAACGATTACAGAGAATGCTCTCCATTATATAGAATTAGCATTGAGAAAATGCCCACAAGAAAAGATTTATCTTACCTCAACCAAAGCAAATTTCTCCTCACTAGTATAATTGTATCTTGTTGCTCTTTCATACTCTTCTGCATTGTCAGGACAATCTTTATTAGAGTATTTGTCAGTTGGGTGTACCAGCTTCCAGGAATACTGCAGTTCATAGAGCAAAATGGGAGAGAATGGAAAGAAACATGCCTGAGAAACACAAGAACACTGACACAGTATACATTCTGAATACAAACAACTTCCTTATAAAAATTCCAATGTGGTCAAGAATATCTGAAAAATATGATCTGGGAGTATTCTCAAAAAGTTATGAAACTACAGTCTAATATAAATGCCAGGCTCAGTAATTTGCCTAACAAATCTTCTTGAAAGACAGATACTCTGTATTGGCTCAAACATTGTAATTCACACTCGGTAATGCACTTCAGGATATCTCTTCTGCTGAGGCAAGGTCCTCAAAGAAAGTCCATTCTGGAACTGAGAGGATAAAAGCAGAGCCAAGAATTGTATCTTGCTATAGAGATACACTAAAGTAGAACATTGCCACTGAAGAGAGTCTCAATACAGTAATTTGTAAAGAGATAAATAACAGGAGCGAGATTGGGAAGTGTAGCGGTCCGAAACAGAGAGCAGCAACATCTCTTAAGAAACAGAAAAGGAGAACAAGATTTACACCATAAAACACATTGTTGATTGAAACAGGAGAAACTATTACTCATCTGCTAGCTTTTAGAAGAGGCAGTTAAAAACACACAACAGGGATGTTGTGAAGGCCTAGCTATGCCTTCTGTGATGACAGACTCAAGCACTGCTCCCTCAGATGCCAGAGGCAAGGCAGGAAGAAGCCTGGCTTCTCCACTCATACAACACATGATCTGTCTTCCTCTCTTCTGGATCATGTTTTGGTGCAGGTTATGAAATGCTGCATTTATCTAAGTGTCTGAGACATGAAAAGGATTTTTCTCACTCTAAGTCTTAAGCAATTGCATACTGAAAAAAACAGGCACTTTTCTAACTGCCTCCTGTTTTTAAAATAGACTATTGAAATTAAAATACACAGAAACGAGACAAAAAATGTATTTCCTCTCCCTCTGCTCTGTTTTCTTATACCCATATTTAATTTCCTCATGACTCACCTAATCTTAAGCCAATGGGGAACTCACTAAGCAAGCACGCCTGAACACAGCCATCTGCCCGCTACTACATCACCTCCCTTCGGACTGTGTGCTCCTATGGATATTGCTAACAGAACAAAATTTAAAACAACTTTTCAGGGAAAATAAATTAAGTCCTATATCTACAAAATGAATGGCCCAAGAGCTCAACAGCAAAATAAAAATATGTGGTCCGTGTTCACAGACAGATGATCACCTATCCGTTAAATACAACAGGTTGAATATACAGCATGAGTTCGTGCCTGCTACTGTGTCTTCGAAACAGCACTGCTACCCAAATCGTGCTCAGCCTTTACTCAGACAACATACCACTTCCATGACGTGCGCGCTCCACTGAGAGAGAAGCTGCAGCCCTTGCAGGGAGAGATCAAAGAGCTTCCGATACTCCGCGTCCGTCTTCTGGGCCTCCTGGCGCCCAGAGCCCGTCACCACCTACCAGGTTATTGAGCAAAGACATCAGAACACGCCGTGCCCTGCACCTAGAGCCAAACTTCCACACGGCTCTCCAGAAAGCACTGAAACAGCATCATACATCATTGCCCACCTATAATACATTAATATCAGGTTTTTCTGCTAAAACTTATACAGTTAAAAATGCACAATTTTGGTCTAGAGATCAAAAGCACCAGTAGCCTTGATCAACAAAATGTTATTGCAGTTCAAAACAAGCCACCACTTATATACAATGTACTGTGTGTGTGTGTGTGTGTGTGTGTACACAAACATTCAAACTTTCTTAACTATGTTCTTAACACTCAGTTTTGTCTGAAGTGTTACAAGCACACACTTGGAATAAGGGCTAGACAACCTCTTACGACAGGGTCGGGCAGAAGCTCTGGCATATATAAGTAGAGGAATACTGCAATTCGTATCATGTACTAAAGATTCATATTTTAAATTGAAAGATCATAAAAATCATGCAGAGACTGGGCACCAACTCTGCAGTTAGTTCTTCTTGATTTGGATGGTCAAGTGTTGTTGTTACTTGCTCTTCAGATATTTAACAGCAGCAGCTGCTCTATCACACAAGCCCAACAGGCAGAAACAGCTCTAATCCCACACACCTCACTGTTGCTGTAACGAGCCAGTTCTGAAATGAAACGCATATGGTCCTCTCTGATCTGGATCATTTGCTCACATATATTATATTGGGGACTGCTGCTGGAAGACGTGCATGTCCATCTGTTTCAGAAGATGGAAAAAAAAAAGCAAAAAAAAAACACCTGAGTGAGTCTAGGCAATAAACAGTACAACTGGTAGGGCAAAACAAGAATCACAATGATTAAATTCTTTTTCTAAATCTTTCTTTTCCATTTGAGGCCTTTCCTCTCCTCAAACCTCTGCCTCTGTACCTGTACAAGGAAAATTAGCAATAAATTACCTTTCTCGGTCCAAATAGTCCTTATTCCAAGCCATTAAAAGCCTTTTTAGTTCTTTTAGACTGCTACTATTCAATATAAGCCACCATCTGTCTTCAGAAACATACAGGTATGGACAGAACGGCAAGTATTGAAAGGCAGGGTTGCAAGGTGTTTATAGGCCACAGGCAACATTTACCTTCAGATTCTTTTCCTCTATTCATGTTTAATTATCAATGATCTATAGTATGTATAAATGTATTATTAAATACTATTTATATATTATCAAGAGGGACACAAAAATCATGCTACCAAGAATACCATGTTAAATAGCCTTATGCTTTTAGTAGCTCAGTAGGCCCACTGCTGCTGTTTTTCTCTTAGCAATTACATGCAGGTTATATATTTTTTTCTACAGGAATTAAAATGCAAAGCACTGTATCCTAAGTTCCTGTAACTGCATGGATAGAAGGTCTCAAAGGAGCACAGAAACATTCACTAAAACAAAGCAATAATCAGAAACCATGGAACTATTTATGTAAAGACTGACTGCATTTTCCAGCCATTTCGTTGTGTTGCACACCTACTGGGGGGAAAATAAATATATAAATAAGACAAGCTAAGTTGCTGCTCTGTAATACAATATACACATGCCTATTTACCCATGCACTAGTGCTCACCTTGCTCAGTATAATCCTTCATTTCTTTTATAGAAAGTTTCATATTTAAAGGAAAAAATAAAGATTAAATTAGTGTAAGATAAAACTCATTTCCTCCAACACTGGTGATAAGAAATGCCTCAGATACAAGATTAACCCCAGTACCACAGAAAGGTCTCTTAAGAAGCTGTCCCTTTAGGTGTCAGGTACATTAACAGTGAAACATGCTTAAATACCCACACCATAGAGTAGACCAATGTGACAATCCTGTTAGAAACAGGTCGACAGAATTTAGACAGTTTATGAAAATAAATCCCAGAGGTCTCTCTCCCAGTCCCTCGCAGTATCTCTTTGTTTCCTTCCTCCCCTCACCTGGATTTATTTTCCTCATAGTGAGCACTGGTCTTAATGTATCTTGCGAGTTCAATCTGCATGTCACCGAAAAGTGGGACGACCTGCAGCTGCTGTAAACAGGGAATAAAACAGATTACACATGTTATTAAATGCCAATCTTTGTGAGAGGAACTCTTAATTTACTCATATGAAAGTTCATAACGATTTGCATTTTATTTAATAATATAAAACTGTTTGTACATTTAGAATGCAAGGGGAATTCCCTCTAGAATCACATACTGAAAATACCTCTCGACCAACCTTAAAGAACTTGTCTATCTTGGCCAAATTTATCCTCTTCTTTGCATCCAGCTTGTAGATGTTACTGACACTTCCATCCATCAGGTACAATCCAAAGCCCATAACCTGGAAAGGAAGGAAAACAAGCCTCTGCAAAACAAACTCAGAGGTAAAAAACTGCTGCAATAAAACTGTTCTTCATGTCATTAAATAAAAGTAACAGTTTAAAATATTTCTGTTTACAGAAAAGAAAGTATTTCAGGAGGTAATTTCAAAACTTCCTGCTCAGGAAAAACATACACTTAATTCAAATATATACATTTTTGTAGTGCTGTTCACTACAAGTACATTAAGAGTATGTTAGTCAGTAACATCAGCCTAATAGCTACCCCGATAGGAATGCTACTTATTTGTGTAAAAGTCCAGAAATCACACCAAAACTAGGATCTAGCTACTTTTAGACAGTTCTTTGTATTTCCGTTTCAATAGAATACTGTGTGTACAAACTGATCTGCAATTGCAGTCTAGGTCTAACATCTCTGGATGGTTACTTTTCATGAGTTGTAAATACAAAAAAACAGAAACATTCAGAAAAACACTCATTATGTTTCCTTCCTCTCTCCTTCCCCCCACAAGTTTACATAAAGCTATAATTCAATATTTACAACAGCAAGCTGACCTGCTGGCTACTTAATCTATTCTAAGCACACATTTCCTGAACAAAAGGCCTTTACATGAGAGACACTGGATACTCCTCCAGGTAGGATGCTCATGTTCTAGAGGTCATGTATTGTTTCCATATGCTTCAGTTTGATCATCATAAACATAGTTCTTCAGAAGCTAAATACTGAAGTGCTTCAAAATATTTGTCATAGGACAAATTTTCAGTCTTTAATCTAGGCATTTTCTTCCATTACAAAAGAATAGAATCAATAAATGTAATAAGGTACTGGAGAATATGAAATATGGTTGATGTTATTTCAGTTAAATTAACTTACTAACCACTTAAAAGAATAGACACTTGAGAGGAAAAAGAGTCACTAATTTCAGAACAAGAATAGTAATCATTTGAGTTATTTTATAATCTGGTTCTGGGAAAGAAAAGAAAAACACAAAGGGAACTCAGACATCTGTGTCCTGCCTCAACCATCCCTTTTTGATTTTGTAGTAGATAGGAACATACTTTTAAAAGCATGTGTTTCTCACTGGGTGTGAGATACATTTTGTTTTCATAGTAGTCCACACACAAATTCACAATATCTGCAAGCAGCTCCTCATAGCCAACAATCACTTCCAACTGCTGCTGTAAAGACTGAAAAAAAAAAGAGGGAAAAAATGCATCAGTCAATGTGAGGGGAGTCAATGTGAGTTCCATCTACTATGGAACTTAAGGGGTTTTCTTTTAATACTTTTGAAAAAGTATTAGGTATTTTGCAAAAAGATAACTCAAGCTTACCTGAGTTATCTTGTTGTGGTTAGCGAGGAACATGGAAAGATTCTGGGATTCTTGAATAGACTGAGGATCAGCCATTTTACGTAGGAACTGAGCAGCCCTTCAAAAACAGGAGAGAATTTCCCTTCAGCAGGAGAGGGTCTCAACAGAAACCCACCTGGCACCACCTTCCAGCTCTGGCAGAGCTCCAGAATTGTCCCCAGATCATCAATACACACCCGGTATCACTCACTGCTCCCAGCAGGGAGTCAACATCAGCACACCTTTCCCACCCAGGACAGGTGGCAGGGGCCTTAGAGTGCCAAGGCAAGACTCGAGAAAAGTCAGCCTTCCAGAACTCAGTTTGCCCTCCTCAAATTACATTTCCAAAAGGGAAAAAAAAAAAAAAAAAAGGAATAAATATAGGTGTTTTTCAGGGACAGCAACTACAGAAGGCAATAATCTGCAGAGGCAAAAATAAGCTAGCATATAAGTGGAAGCAGCACAGATAAAACTGGCTATCACTGACTGACTAATTATCTTTATGAATGACCTGGCACACACTTCTCAGAGACTAGGGATGTTGGAGCTGGCATAAAGATGCTCTTCCTCCTCTGCATCAGCCACTGACACCATCTGGCAGTGCTGGCCCAAAACCCGGCCATTGACGTCCGTCCCTTCATCCCTCCTTGCAACACCAGCATCCCAACAACCTCGAACAGCGACGCTCCAACACCTGAGGGACAGCAGCATTTCCCAGCTCTCCATATTCAATCTGAATGCCAAAAACAGCGGCAGCACAAGTGGACCGAAAGACAGTTCTCTCCAAAAGTTAAAAAGGAGAGCTTTATAGAGCAATGCACATTCAGTACTTTAGTGCACACCGACACAGGGAATTTGATAGTCCTGCGCTAAAAGAGCACAGAACCTTTTGTTGTTGGAAGAGCAGCATTAAAAAAATAAATATATCCAGCCGTTTAACTGCAGTTGCTGCACCTACAGAGTAAAGGCCGCCTGCTTGGCACCTGAAGGGAATTCTTTGGAGGAGAGAGCTGCCATCCCAGGAGCAACTGCTGCCACTTGGGGAGGTTTTGCCGCCTCCGCTCACCGCTTGTAGGCGGAATGGTCGTTCTTCACGCTGCACTTCATGTTCTTCAGCTCATCCAGCACTGCAAACATGTTGATGAACTTGCCCAGCGTGATGAGGTAGGCCTCGGAGACAAAGTCCTTCCTCCTCTCCGCGTGGCACAAGCGCCTCACCTCGCCACAGAAGCGTTCAATCGCGTTTCTCTGAGGGAAATAATAGAAGAAACGGGACATAAAAAACAGCTTTCCAAAAACAATTTTGTCACACAATGTTGACATTCATGTGTTCTCCCCTACAGGCAGGCTTTCACTTTACACACAGACCACTCCAGCACCAACTGTGTGGTCCAATAGAAAGCACCACCAGATTTTTTTTTTAAGCTTTTGAGCACGCTGCTAGTGATGCTAAGGAGGCACCAGCACAGGCTTTCCAGCTCCACTCCTGTTTGGTGCTTCATGTCACAGCCCTGAGCTTGCCTGCACGACGGGCAAGATATCGCTTTGCAAACTGAAGTCACAGAAAGTGAAAATCTCTTTGAAAGAAATGATTTCTTATTCTTTAGTGAGGAAGGACATACGCATTAAAAGTCAGATTATTGGCATACTCTCTTAACAGCAAAACAAAGCGAAGAACACCTAGTAGCAGCAGTACATGCTAAGATCTTGGCACATCTGTGTATGAAGGTAGAAATTTCTAATACAAATGGGAATTTCTTCTGAGATTTTTTTACAACATTTTACTCTCTTTCAGTGAAAGGAGACTGCCGCCTGCAGTCAGTAAGATCCACCACTTCTGGAAGAGGGCAGGAAATGCTACATTTCCTTCAGCCTCCTCTTCCTCTGTGCTGAGGAGGCTCAGCTGCCTATGAAAAATGCCTGAGCATTTAAATGCCAGCACAGGATGAGACAGCAACACGCGCTGCTGTTCTGCAATGTCCCAACAACCCACAGCAGCTGGGATAGTTCACCTCAGTTTTATGAATTTCTGCAACAGGGAGGCATCCGGTGAGATGCTATCCAGCCTTGTGGCTCCCCCACCCTCAACAGTGGCTTTTGGTGCTGAGATGCTCTTTGATATGCATGAGACACACACTGTGGCTCCATTTCCTTTCTTCTTAGAGTGCCAGATCTCCCCCTATGCACTATGTGAGGACCATAAGCAACTACCTTGCACTGTATGCAGGGAATCTTCACGGATGGAAGCTGAAGTTTTTAAGGTACACATTAGGAATTTTGCCCTTCTGTGAGACAGGGTTTTTTTGTAGTATTTCAAAGCTTAATAACCAGGTTCATTATCTGAGCACACAATGCCAAGCATATGAAGCAGGACTACAAACATACATGCCTACTGAAAAGGTTTTGTTTCCACTGCTTTTACCTGAAAGTACATAAAATTCATCAGTTTTGTGACTTCTGGCTCCAGAACTTCCACAGTTTTCTCATAGATTTCTACTCTGTTAGGCTGCTCGTTACACTTGACCTGAGGACAATTACAGACATCGTTACAGTCCAAACTCTCCCGGATAAAGCCTGAGAAACTGAAATCCTAAATGACAACTTCGGAGAATATATTGCAACGATAAAGATAAAAAATTAAGGTATAAATGGGAAATGAAGCAAAATATTTCTGTGGTTACTTTATCAAACAAACAAAAAACAAACAAACAAAACAACCACACAGCTCACATGTGCTGAAAGGCATTATTCATATTTGAAATATATATGAAAGACACGCCAAGCTTGCCAATTTGGGAGTCAAAGCAGACCATATTTAAGAGTTCATTAATAAAACAGCATTCATGCATTTCCATACAAAAAGAAAAAAGGGTACATATTACACAGTAGTTTAAGCTTCTTTACCTGAGGAATGGCTCTTGAACAGCTTCTCCATGTGTATAACATGACGGCATATTCCTGACCCTCTTCTAACATTTCATTCTGTAAGACAGACACTCAGCATAACGAGGCATTGCAGCACAAAAGAAGGATTAAACCCAAAGCCTTCCATCCTTCCAAGCAGTTCTGCTCTCTTAGGGGAATGTTTATGTATGAACACACACATATTGCGAATTGAATGATGTGTCATACTACTTCTATGTAAAATTATTTAATATTACCATACTATATGGGCATATTTGGCATATTATTTGTATCCAAACAACCTCTGAGTAGATCCATTACTGTAACACGGCTTGACTGTAATCCAGCAACCAAAAATAAATCACAATTAACAATAATAATAACAATAATAATAATAAATCCATCTGTTCTCAGATGTGTTTTAGCAACCACTGTAGTTTTGAGACAATTCACATCACCATCTTCATCCTACTTAATCCAATAAACACCAGAGCCCTAATCAACAATTCCAGCAATTACACTGCCTAATGACAAAAAACATTATCTGTCTGGAGCAAATCATCTTTTGTTTCATTCTTTCCGAATACAAGGCGCTAGGATTTACACATAAAACTGCTAATCTGGGAAAAGATTAGATATTTCACCTTCTAGAGGAGTTGGGAAAAAGGAAAAAGGGGCACAGGTGGATTTCAGGAAATGAAGTCAGCACACACTGCAACATGGTCTTTGATTTGCCAGGAAAGAAGGCAAACAACATGCAAACAACATCAACAACAGCAAAAAGACCACAAGCCACCAGATAATTTTAACAACAGCCTGCTGTACGCTCACATAACTTGTAAGTGGCATCTAATCATGGGTTCAACCTGTCTGCTCCACAATTTGTGTACTGGCTTCTAGGATTACAGCACGTATTACTCTTCAGTTTCCAAGATGCCGTGAAACCATCAAGAGCTCAGTACAGCCCAGCATCTATTGCAACACTGCAACACTACCAGCAGATAGTGCTAACGACATGACATCTCTATCTAAGGCTCTGGAACTGTTAAAAGACACAGAAGACCTTACACAAAAGCACGCCAAGAAACCTCTAGCACCCGTTCGGCAGTGAGAAAGCCAACAGAAACCCTTCAACACCACAAAACTGACAGAAGCAGTCGAAATCTGGGAGGACAGAAGGCAGTTCTTCCTTCAAGTCACAGCAACTAGCTGTCAGTTCAGTTGTCAACACGACTAATTCATCTGAGAACACTGGAGACACACTTAATGAAAGAAAAGAAAAGCTTGAGCAGCAACACTGGTTGACAACAATCAAGAAGACAGAAAATTCTAAAATTAGAAGTACAGTTAAGGGAGAAAAAAAAAAAGAAAAAAGAAAGGCACACACTTTTGCATCTTACTTCATCCAGGAAGTGCTGGAAGCAACAGAGTTTCCTATCTTCTGTGACCAAGATTCTTATAATAAAGGACACAGAGACACACTCCGCTGTTTTTATTCCAGTTCATAGAAAAGTAAATATCTGAACATCTACTTACCATGCTGGAATGCACTGTAGCTTGCTCAATGTATCTTGCAATGCCAGTGACAAATGCATTTCTGTCTTCAAAGTTAGTGTTGAAGTTTGGCTGCAGAGAAAGCAAAATGTAGAATTATACCCTTTGCGGGGAAAAGAAACTACATATACTGTAAATACCAACATGGGTTTGGGTATTTTTTTTTTGAAGAGCACATACTCTCTTCCTAATAGCAACGGGAACTGCAAAAACTCTTCTCTACAGTGACAACATACCTGGTAAAGCAGAGAGGATGGTGGAGGTTCAATGCATGGTTGCTGGTCTGGCAATGGTAATTCTTCCAAAAGATCCACATTGGACAAGGCATCCTCTAGGGTTACTTGAGCAGTCATTTTGCATCTGTGGTCAAAAAGTGTGTATAGGTGTATATACATAGATATGAAGATTGCTATACAAGCTCTCTGGTTAAACTAAAAGGAAAGCTATTCCGTGGTCTTCTTCAGCTGCAAGAAACTGAGAAAAATCCCATAACAAGCACAATTTAAAAATTTTCAAGTAAAATATGAGTTTTGTCCTAACAAGTTCTTCAAATCCTTCTCCAAAATTTCTTTGCAAATACTATTACTAGCCCATCTACAGGAGCCAACTACAATCTGGTTATCAACAAGTTATTCTGTGATCCAGTGCTTCCTATAGCAGATTACCCAAGCCTGCTTTGAGTAGTTAGTGATACTCGTCGATACCTCGATACAGAGGCCCAAAAAACCTCAAGGTCACAGCGAGCTCGGTTCATCCCCAAATGCTGCCATGCAATCTAGAACCAAGAAGGGCCATGAGAAATTTTAGGAGGAAAACCCAGAACAAAAAATAGCAACTTAATCATCTGCTTTCATATAATGTTCTACAAGGTGTTGCCAGAAATCCCTTGCTCTTATCATAGTACCTCTAACCTATTCAGTACTTTTTTTCTGTAGGGCTTTACAAGTTGCCAAGAGGTTGCTGTACAAGTTAGAGCCAGGCACAGCCCCGAGGTGCCTGACCCACCACCCGCCAGGGCCCGGCTCGACCGCCTCCTCACCAGCTCCTACCTACCCACAGCTTCTGGGGGAGAAGCACTCAGACACGGAGCAGCTTTAGCTTCAAGGAAGCATCAGCTGACAAAGGAAAACCAGAGCAAACAGGAGGAAAACTCACAGAGTTGGTTAGCTACATCTGCAAAAACATTATCTGTGGGTAATCAGTGGGGCCAGAAAAGAGAACACAAGGAAGGTATCAGCCAGAGAGAGAAGATGAAAGTGGAAAGGCGTCGGGCTGGCGGCTAACCTATCTCCCCCACCGCCAGGATGGGGGCAGTACAAACACGCCACACGCCACAGCAGTTCGCTGACAACTTCCAGCATCAACCACCAAAAAAAAGAGTCCACAGGCCTGTTAGTCCTTGAGACATCAGCTCAAAATTTGCCTCAGCTCAAGCATATGAAGCTTCAGCAAAATAAGCACATAAAGAGATAACACCCAGATTGCACAATTTCAACCCCTGCTGAAAGTGGTGCAGGACTGGCCTGACCGGAGCGCCCGCTGGCACAGCAGCCCGAGGAGCTCGCCCAGCCCACACCTGGGGCAAGCCCTTTACGATGATACTAGTGACAACCAAGGGAACTTCCTTCAACAAACAAACAAGTGCCAAAAATTCAACGTTTAGCCAAGAATCCTGTGTGCAGGTCAAACTCTAACAGTTTTTAGCCTAAAGGAATGGGGAGGGAGTTTGTAAGAAGCCAGGCTGTTTCAAAGAAATATTTTAATTTTTGTTGAAAGCATCTAGAGATCCAGCTTTAACTAAAGGAACACTTGATTTGGCTTAATTTAACTGAGAAGTTGCATCTGACTTGAAACTTTTTCTGCTCTTGGTTTCACTACAAAAATCACAGAATGGTTGAGGTTGGAAGGGAGATGACCCCCTGCTCAAGCAGGGTCACCTGGAGCTCATGGCACAGAGTCATGTTCAGGGGATCCTGAGCATCTCCAGAAAGGAGACTCCACAAAATGAGGTATCCGTTTGCCCATCTCCACTTGGGGTTCCTTAGGGTGGGACTGATCATCCCACTGGCTCTCCCCCATCCCATGGTAGAGGGTAGGAGAAGGGCCACAAAACTCCACCAGGTACAACAGGGATGTGCTACAAAGAGCTACTCAACCCATGCTCCAAAAGAACACAGTGAAAAACGGTCACCCGTTCTACACTAAAAGTTACCGTCCATATCCACGCAAAGCTAAGCTGCCAGTCAATAGCAAAAACTAACAACTCCCTCTCCCAAATCCATGCATCTTCCTCGTTCTCCTACTAAACAGCGCATTAGGGATTTAGTGCCCAGGCACAGGCATTTTTCTGCATCCACAAAAGCCAAAAGCTTGTGACCTGTGCGTCCTTAGCACTGCAAAAAAAAAAAAAAAAAACCATTCTGGAAGTCATAATCCCTGTTGTGCTTTCTGAAACACTGCCGTGTGTGTCATTTTTGGCACTCGTGGCTTTTTTTCTGTGGTTATTCTTCAGAATTTTCTATTTTCAAATTATCAGGCATTAGACTACCCGGAGATTTTTTTGGCTGTTTTTAGTAAGAGATATTAGAAAATTACTTTAAAAAACAGAAAGCAAAACACAAGCAAAACCAGGATCTCATCTTTCTTAAATTGCCGTCTATAAAACAGTGCGCTTTTGAGAAATTCCTTTTACCGGGATAGACAAAGAAGGGAAAAAACAAAAACAACAAAAAAAGAAACAGGAGTTTCCTGCTGCAAAAAAAAAAAAGAAATGGGGAAGGCACATCAAGCCCCCTCAGCATGATCAACCTGTTTGAACCAGGACAACATAAGCAACTGGGCTCAAGCTGTTTAAAAATAAAATAAAATATAAATAAATAAATAAATAAAAAGGCTTTATTGTTTTAAGATTGCTAGCAGCTTCACTTTGCAATTTTGCCAGCAGTATTGAAACTCTTGGTGTTACTTTGGCCAAGTTAGCACTCAAGGCTCCTTTCTTCAGATTTTTATTTTATTACCACGCGAGATGTGAAAGAGGAACGGGACTCCCTCCTGCCTGGCTTCTAATGGGCTTGCGGACGCCGGGAGGGCAGGACCCCCACGTCCCCTCCTGCCCCGGGGGGCAGCCAAGGCCGGACAAGGAGCGGGGCTGCACGACGAGGCCGCGCCAGCCCCGAGACCAGGGCCACGGGCACCTCATGGCACCTGGGCCACAGGGGCTCCTCATGGGGAAGCCGCAGGGCCAGCACAGAAAGGACTGTCTTGGGTTCTTCTTTTTCCTCTCTTGTTGTTGGTAACGAATCCAGTTCCAGAAGAAACAGATTATTTCTAATGTACAAAGATGAAGGTCTGGCAAAAAAAAAAAAATCTCCCCTTTTTTCCCCCACTACCTTTCAGAAGAAAATAATTTCTGAAGGCTCAAACTGCCAAGACACAAAGGTGGATGTTTTTGCTTAAGACGCTCAGAGCTCACTCGAGGAGTTCATACGGCTGCAATTCCCAGGCAAAAGTGCTGATACTTCAGCAGACTCCCTCTTGACAGAGAACACAAGAAACTTCAAAGACCTGCTTTAAAAATCCAGAAGCCACAGTATGATTAGCAGTTTACCTAAACGGGGACAGATTAAAATGCTGTAGTTAACAATAATGTCGGAATTACCAGTGTGAGTGAGTAAATGTACCCTAACTGTGAGAATTACTTTCTCACTAAATCCACATGAGGTCATGTATTGAGTTTTCCAGCTGCTTGAGATCTTCCAGGAAAGATATTCTCATGCCAAAGACATGCAAGAACTACTTTTTACATAATCTCTTTTTTTTTTTTTTTTTTTTTTTGGTCATTTTTGTATCCTGACCCCATCATTACAGCCCTAAGGTCAAAATGCCTTCCAAGAACAGGTTTTCCTGGATGCAAGCAATTAAAAACCATTCAGTGCTTCACCTCCCTTCTAGGATGAAAGAGACGATGGACTTGCCTTTCACATGATATAATCAGAAACAAGCAACCAGCTTTCTAAGCAAAAGACAGCAGTGTGTGTGCACTGATTTTCAGCTCCTGTAAGGACTTTTTCTGAATTTCAAAACCAACAGCCAAGAAATCTCTATCTCTGGCACAGACAAGGTTCAGTCTTGCACTGCTAAGTCCCATGGGACCCCAGAATCAGATCTGTGAATCCCAGGATTTATCCCAGAGTTTTTAGGCAAACTTTGGGTTATGTCATGTTCGTATGGCTATTAGTTGGCACATGTTAGCGGTCAGTTAGGTGACCAGGTTAAACTAGGACATTTCTCTTTTCCCTCCATCTTAAAGGAGGCAAGCACTGGACCAGCCTGACCTGCTGTCCCTACAACATCTTGGCCACAAGAAAAACAAATCAAAACAAGGCACCTGACCTTGAAGCTCCTTCAGTTTCATTTACATTCTCACCTACCTGCATAGCTGACTCAATACTGGACCATAACAGACACATCAAGACCTCTCCAAACTATTTGGAGAGGCTCTGCACCTTGAGACCATTGGCTGCCAACCGTTCCAAAACAACCTGGAGTCCTTGTTTGCAGCCTTGTTTGCCTGGAGTCCTTGTTTGCACGTGTGTGGCACAAGCCCAGCACCCTGCTCACAGCATCGCTCTGGTATTTAGAGGAGGCAACAGGCAACCCCGAGCACAGACCCCCTGTGTGCACGTCTGCATCCCAACAGAACCGCGTTGAAGGCTCTGCAGAAGATCTACGCTTCCAAGACCAAGGTATCAGAAAATGCCCTGCATGCTACAGCCTTGCCCTTTGAAGCCAGCTGAGGCTTCAGACATTTGGGAAAAAAAGGGAAGGGGAGCATCATCATGAAGGGCGAGTGACAAGAAAAAAACCTTGTGGGCAGAACAAAACAGAAGAGAGATAAGAAGCAAATAATAATAACGACAAAAAGGCCTGAGAAAGCAGATAAAAAAACCCACTAATTTCAAAATCACCGTGGAAGAGCAGACTTCCAGCTTTCAGCTTTCAGGGTCAAAGCTTAAAAAATAACTCTCAAAAATTCTAGGGAACTAAGAAATTTCTGAGTTTTAAAGATTTCTTGCAGTAATGGACTTAAGCAGATCAAATTATTTATCAAAAAAGATCTAAACACAACATAGGCACAGTCTATAAATAACTGAAACAGGAAAATGCTAGATGACAGGAGATAGTGTGCAAATGTGCAAAGGCAGCCAAAACTCTGACAGAAGTAAACTGTATCTAGCAAGCAAGTCTTAAGAAAAACGTGTAAAGCAAATGAACTTAGGTAACTGCAGGCTTCTCAGCACTTTTTAAAAATGCAGAAACTCCCAGGCAGTTCCTCTTTAGCCTCTGCACAAAGCATTTGCTCAAGACTTGCTCAGAAACGGCCCGTGGTAGCCTGAAGAAGCTGTTAGGCTGAACTTTGTAATACTTCTTGTGTTTCATGTTAGGTCTTAATGTGAAAAGTTCAAACTAGAAGAGTTGGGCTTGATGCTATCTACTTATAGACAAAAAAAATAAAGCCCCCCACTGTAAGAATTATCAGAGGAAGTACTATGGCTCTGTCAAACAAGGTCAGAGTAGATGAAGATGATGGTATCTTAATAATAAATCAAAAATTATCTTAGGTATGCAGGGATAGAATGAAAAGTAGCTCCTTAGAGAGGTACACGTACACTTAAATTCCATGCAAATTTGCATTGCCTTCTCGATTAGGATTTTCAAGTTCAAACTCACATAAGAAACAGAATTGTATAATTCAATCCTTAGGTTATAAACTACAACGTAGAATCAAGTCCCTCCCACAGCAATGCAAGAGCCCAGCTCAGGGCAGGCCCTGCAACAGCGCCCCGCTCAAGGCGCAGAGGAAGTCCCTATTCAGATGCAGAAGAGAGGACTGAGCACTGGCACGCTCACCAGCCGGGTCTTTTAGTTTTGGCAAACCACGCCAGCCAGACCACGAGATTCATGCACACCACATCCACCATATGTGCTTTAAATGCACATATTAAAAAACAAACCTAAGAAATCCCCCAAAGTGCACCCCCAAACTTCACTTGTTAAACCATGAGTTCCAAATTTAAAAGCCGCATAAATCCACTAAAAATGCACTTTTTTAATGGAGGGGAAGGGAGACAGGGGCACCAGGGGAAAGAGGGGACTGACTTCACAAAACACGTTCCATGACTCCAGTAGGTTCCGAGGAAGCTCCCGGTGCTCAGGAGGAGAGGCTGGGGCCTCCCCCGCGCAAAGGGCCGGATCAGCAGTCTGAAACCGCAGCGTGCGGCGAGGGGCAGCACACGCTGCACGGGTCCAAAACCGCACTCAGCTCGAACACGTTTTCCCCCCGCTTCTCCTCCGATGGAGAGGGATCGCAGCGTGTTGGGCAACGCGCCAGCGCGACCGCACACCCGAGCACGCTGCCGCAGCCCGGGCTCCATCCGCGCCCTTCTCCCCTGTCAGTGATGCGCCCAGAAAACACCCCAAACAAAACCAAACAAGCAACGCGCAGCCGCGGGTGTCCGCAGCTCGCGATCCCTGCGGCGGGCAGCAGGAGCAGGCGCAGCCGGCCGGCGGCCTCGCCGACGAGCCGCAGGCGCGGTGCTCCTCACACACGCTCCTAAACCCATCTCCTTCCGCATAAAGCCCAAAGGAGCAGCACGCCCACGCACAGAGCACCAGGAGACAGCTCCCGAAAGCAGAGACGTTCGGGGATGTCCAAGAAGGCGTTGGTTTTGATACGCCACGTCTTACGTAACCCAGAAAGATCCCAAACCCTGAAATTTGCAAGGGAAAATATTATTTCTTAACTTTTTTTTTTTAAAAAAAAAGAAGAATCATACCAAAGTCTGAGATATTTGTGCTTAAACAACTTATCAAAAGTACTACCTGGTGACAAGAGTTCTAGAATATTGTATTACTTTTTGTAGATGGGAGCACGGTTTCATCCGGCTGAAAACAGGTGTCGGGAGGGCTTGTCCTGGACCTTTTGGCAGGCCCCCATACACATTTTTGTTCCATTTTTTAGATGGATGCATTTGATCCCCAAGTGTTTGGGCAAGTCTCCAGGCTCTAAATAAGGCAAAGAGGAAACCTCTCGGGGTTTTAAATAGCAGTTCCTCTGACACTGGCTCTCTTCTCTCGGACGTTTGCAAAAGCATCTTTGGATTTTAAATTAAGCAAGAACCCCAAAGCCATTACCCCACTTCGCAGGACAGGATACGATGATGAAAATCAGGAAAATTTAGCTTGCAGCCATTGAAGAAGAGGAAGAGTAGCCTTCACAGAGGAGGAACAAAGATGTTCAGCAGCCCATCCATAGCAGGAGAGAAATTAAACCAGGGATAAACTTCCACAGCTGACTGCAGGCCCTCCTGCACTGGCACCTAGGGGACCAACCTCGGCAAACGCCGCGGGAATTAACGACACCGTTCCCACAGGAACAGGCCCGGGCTGCTCAGCAGAGGGACTCCGGTTTGTTGGGAAGTTAAGGCCTGTCCCTGTGGCAACACAACATTTTTGTGTTTCGTCTGCTCCACTGTGTCATTCCTCCAGGTTATCGGCTTAGAGAAAATAAATCAATTAAAGTCTTTTTTTCTGTGAAGAATTTGTTGTTTCAATATTCCTTATAACATTCCTACTCGATAACGCAGTCAAACTGTTGAGACTCCGAGCACAAAAGGCTCTTATGGGGGCCAGAGCTAACAAAAGGAAGAGATTTTCTCTTCGAAGAAGAGAACAGCAGTGACTGCAATCACTCAATGCTCGACCAACCCTCCAGAGCTCCCTCAAACCTTCACTTAAACATAATTTCCATTCTGCTCTAATTTAATTAAACCTCAGCAGCACCAGCTGATCAATGACCTGCCTATCAATTCAGGCTGAGCTGACAGCTCTCGAACAGAACAGTAAGCCAAGTGCTTCGGAGGACAGTAATATGCTGCATATTCTCAGTTTGAGTGCTCTTTCTCGGTGCCTTGGGTGACAGAACCTGTCTTTTTGAAAAGGGGATTAACCTACCCCGTTCTTTTCAGGATTTAAGCCTTCCCTAGTTTCCAAGCAACAGATCTGCATATGCTGAAACAACAAAGAAAAAAAGCTTCTCACATCTTTTATCAGCCTACATGATTAAAGTAAAAGACAGAAGAAAGCGAAGAGCAGCTGACAGCCCTCTGTGGGACAGAGCTGACAGGCAGCCGAGCTTTCAAAAATGAGAATTGTAACAGGAATTGTAACAGGAAGGCTCAATAGGTGCAAGAGGGAAAACCAAAAACTGTAGCACTGAATTACCTCATCCCAGCAACCTTGCGAAGCCCAAAGAACAGCTACATAAAGGGAAAAAAAAAAAAAAAACATTTAGCATTAGACTACTGGGGGATATCACGGCTCTCATTATCCGCCTGGCCGTGCCAGGAGAGCGGCCTGGGAGAAACAGCAGACTTCAGGGAGCAGATACGGACCTGAAGGAGAGCGTAAGGCACAGAAAAGCCTCATTTTGGAAACGTCCCCAGACCAGAAGTGTTCCACGTTCAGTCACACGTGGATTTCCCACATGACGTGGATTTCTCACGTAATTGCTCTTCCTTAACATCAGCTGACATTAACACCTAACTATTTTCTGCCCGCAGCAGGTAAGTATCCTACCAAATATGTCTAATTACACCAAGACAGACACACTTTCTTTAAACAAGCAGCACCTACAACACGAGTATCCCATCAAGGTTCAGAACCTCAGTGACGTGGCCATGTTACCACCTCGCACACAGGTTTTGGGCACCACAGGATATTCCAGCAGACAGGAATATCCTGTCTCCCGCTTTTCCGAGCCGGCATGGCCGTTCCTGGCCTCCCGCAGCACCCTCACGGTGAGGAGGACGCAGCTGTTCGCACTGCTCTCACTGAGGTAACGGGCGAGCTGCCGCACCGACCACAGCAGCCGGCGGGACACGGCCGTGCTGGCCGAGTGACCGAGGGCCTCGCTCTACCTCAACACCCTGCACAGCCTCGAGCACGTGTGCGTTCACCGGGAGGCCTCTCTCCACCCCAACACCCTGCACAGCCTCCAGCACGTGTGTGTTCACCAGGAGGCCTCGCTCCACCCCAACACCCTGCACAGCCTCGAGCACGTGTGCGTTCACCGGGAGGCCTCTCTCCACCCCAACACCCTGCACAGCCTCCAGCACGTGTGCGTTCACCAGGAGGCCTCGCTCCACCCCAACACCCTGCACAGCCTCCAGCACGTGTGCGTTCACCGGGAGGCTTCGCTCCACCTCAACACCCTGCACAGCCTCCAGCACGTGTGCGTTCACCGGGAGGCCTCGCTCCACCCCAACACCCTGCACAGCCTCCAGCACGTGTGCGTTCACCGGGAGGCTACGTATCCTGCCACCAACACAGCGGGTCAGGAACAGCAAAAACCTGCACTGAGAATGGGGAGACGAGGTTGGACAGAATGTTATTTCCCAAGGGCTGCAACTAAGTGCAGCCTCTGCTTTCTGAGAATATCCCTAGGCAGCTCCTCAAAGGAGCCGTCACAGCGGCATGGCAGAAGCTCAAGGCCAAAAAGCCCGATCCAAAGGAATCCCACGCGTGCAAACAAGGAAGGAGAGTCAGTAACTGCAGGACACAACTGCCTCCAAGGGCACTGGCGCTCTAAGAATTTAGAGGGGGCATTTTGTTCGTTAAATCCACGCAGCTAAGCTCAAAGCCAAAGTTACAATGCCCCAATATCCAAAAGATCTGCTCTTGGTGGGGCCTGATGGCTCTGACAGTTTGCACTGCCATGATGCAGAATTTAGGTTACTTCAATCAAAAAGGGACGCATCTGCTTACACGCTCCCAAGCAGCAATATAGGGTGGGAAGAGCATCAGTCTGTCACGTTACAGATTAGGCAGAGACTGAGAGAATGACCAAATTCTGACATCCTTAGACTGCAACCCAAACAAGAGTAATAACCCCCATGCTTTAGACACAGCACTTATTTAACCATGGGAATTCAGGCTATAGTTTTATCTAAAAGAAAAAGTGTCATATTTTTGTGTCGGGGGGGTTGCATTGGTCTGTCCCAGCAGCTGCCCATGGGGACAGGCTGCCCCAGCCGCACAGCTGGGAATTCCGGCCTCGCGGGGCCCCCGCCGCGGGCGCCAACGGCTCCGCACGGCCCCGCGGGGCACCACAAGGAGTAACTCGCTCCCGCCGCGCAAACCCACGCTTCAGACTGCGGCTTCAACACCCGCGTGTTCAGGGGTTAAAACAAATCACGGAAATACAGCAGCAAGGGGTGGAGGAGAAAAAGGAAACAGGCAGCTTTTAGCAGCACATTAAGCTTTCTTTTTTCTCTAAATGAGCTCATGATCTGCAAGGTCTTATCCTTTCATTTTTGTACAATAAATGGAAATACGCAACTTTATTGAAAATTCTTCATCAATAGCTTTTCTCCTGACACCACTTGACAAGTATCCGCATCTATGTAGCTCGAGCAACGTTTCTGAACTGGCATTCAGAACATAATATTCAGCACACTCTCCTCCTGCATTTAATTTATGCCAGTGAATCCACTCAAAGAAACCAGAGCTACACTCTAAGATGACCATAAAGCAATTTCAGGTTTACAGCACCAATTATAGTGCTACTGCTTCTTCCTTAATATTATACTCATTCAGAAGAGCACTGCAGACGTCCAGCATTGCTAACTGTTTGCAGAGACACCATCATGTTGCAAGAAAAGCTATCCCCTATCTGAAGTCTTGGGATGCCTTTTGGGGAAGGGTGAAAGACATTTTTGCTCCAAACCAGCAGTACTAGAAGTCAAAATATTTGACTAAAATTTTATATTGCTTCTTTTTGTATCGAGTGGACTGTAAATCCTACTATGCCTGTGCTTAAAGTAGCTTTTTTTTTTTTACATTTCCTCAGATAGAGCAGTGCAGCATTTTTGTGCAGAACGGCCCTTGAATGACCGTGCTTGGTCGTTTCATTGCCACCTTCATGCCTTATTTCATTACCTTCCTGAAGAGCAAGATCCTTCCCCTCCAAAGGCAGCCACGCTCCCAAGGGATTCCTGCTCCAAGGCGCTCTTCCAAGGGGGAAAAGGGGACAGTCACCTCCGGCCAGGAGGCTGGGACAGCAGGACCCTCCTGGCCCTCTCTGCATTCACCTCCATGGCATGAAAAAGCCAAAATCACCTCCCTGCTATGGGCCTAGCCTCGGTGGGCTGCCCAGCCATAAAATCTCTCGTTATTGAGCTGTCGGTCAGTCCAGGGCACGGGTGAACTTGCACCATGGAGGGATTTTTCTACTGAGATGACAAATAGGATAAGTCTTTGTACCATAACAACAACTCTTTGTACCATATCCACTTTTACCACCACCCTACTTTGTTTTTCCAGCTAGCAGAAGCCTGAAACTGCCTCGTTTCCCCAAAAACATTGAGTTGTCTGAAGACAAGACCTTTTCTACAATATAAACGCTTGCGAACATGCATCTATTTATAACACAAGTGAACAGCTAAAAATGTACATAGCGACATCAAGGAAAATCCTTTAAGCCCTGTAAAGAAAAATGAGCTTTGGGTTTTCCTGAGGGTGTGCTTAAGAAAGATAAGAAGCAACTACCCAAAAGTTTAGTTACAACATCTCTACAAAGATAGAAAGATTATCTGCCAGTTTGAACCTTCTGCCTTCCTCAAGCAAGTTTCATCAGGGCCTCATGTTCCTTTTACCACTAGGAATACAGAGCACGTGGATTACCACAAATACATTTAAAGCAAGCAGACCAATGACACACACTCTCACCTACCCATATTACACACCTGCACTACTGGATCCGAGCTACGCACATGCACTTAAAGAGACTGATACACACGGCTTTACAGTATTTGTTACGTATTCAAACAGCAACGCAGCAAAACACTAACAAAACCCACTGAGAGAATGAGGTAATTCAGACTGTCAGAGGTCACTTAGAACATGTTACAAACACCAAAAGTTTTGAAATTTGTTTTCTTTCCTACTTGCTGTTAAATCCTAAGCTAATATAAAATTGAGGGCATCTGTTTCAATGAATCATACTCCTGAGCACATGCATTTATATACAATTCATCTGAAACATTTCACCCTTGTGAATGGCCATTCACACTTAGTGGCGCAGGTCAAGCTTCTCCAGCATTCCTCATAGGAAAACCAGCCCTCCACAGCTTGCTTCAAGAATAATCACCTCCTCGGCTGGAACTTGTCATAGCCACAGTTATTTAAAAAAAAAAAAAAAAAAGTGTATCTATATTATACATATATATACACATACACACGCAATAAAAATCCAGAAACTTGCACTATCACAGTTTCAGGAGAAGTCAAATCAACCTGACTTCTGATTCACTACAATGTAACATGTTTGTCCAACATCAAAGTTTGCTTTACCTGGTAGTACAGTAAGGAAACCACATTAAGAACTTACCCACAAAATGCATAACAATGAGTGCAAAATGAAACTGCAAAATTCAAACAAATGTATAACTGGGTATTATCCTAAAACTACTTTTCTCTTGTGTAGCACTGCAAGTGATCCTAGCAGCTTTGGGGCAAAGAATGAATAAAACCAAATCTGAGAAAAAAGGGAACTTTGTGAAGGGTTTCGTTCTCACACAACTGTGTAACCCCAATCTAACTGCTTGAAAGTTTCAATCCTTTGAGCAAGGCTTATTCCGAATTTCTTTAAAAGCTTTAAGAAATGAAACAAAAAGACAAAAAAAATTAAATCAGCTGGTTTCTGAAAACAGAGTTCTTAGAAGATCGCAAATCCTGTCCGAGGGAACCGAAGTCACCTTCCAACCACCTTTCTCTCAGAATGAACAAATGAACAAAGCATTAACCAAAGTAAATCAGGCAAACCTTAACATAAACATAGGCCTGCAATCTTTTATTATATTTTAAAGACAATGTACTAGGTGAAGAGAGCATGTGGGCTCAAGCCCAGAGGCAGGTTTCCGCCTCAAGAAAGCCAAGAAAAGAAAGATTTTTGTTACTAATGCTTTTGATATTACACATGCATGAATACATTAAAGATCAACCAATTTTTGTAAAGTCAGAGTGTCAAGAGTCAAAAAATGAAAAGCTTGCATTGTTTGTGGAACATTCACTTTCTTTCAGCACAAACCTTTTTGCAATTTATGTAGTTTCACTCAGTAGGTAGTGCAGCATCTCAGTGCTGAGCACGGGGCTCTCACTGCTTCTCTACTCTCTCTCATGATCATGACCCTCAACAGCTACTGACCAAACCAAAGGGCAGTGAACAGAACACACAAGGTCTTACTCATCTTCAGCATGGGAATTTTGCCTATTTTTCTTAAAATTCTGGGCTGCTTCTTCCTTCTAAATAATAGTAACAACAATAATGACACAGGTCTAACAATCTGAAAATCACAAAGTACTAGCTTGCTGATGATACCAAACTAGGAGGAGTAGCCGATACCCCAGAGGGCTGCGCTGCCATCCAGAGGGACCTGGACAGACTGGACAACTGGGCGGTGAAAAACCTCATGCAATTCAACAAGGTCAAGTGCAAGGTCCTGCACCTGGGGAGGAATAACCCCAGACACCAGTACAGGCTGGGGACCGACCTTCTGGAGAGCAGCTCTGCAGAGAAAGACCTGGGTGTCATGGTGGACAAGTTGACCATGAGGCAGCAGTGTGCCCTCATGGCCAAGAAGGCCAATGGGATCCTGGGGTGCATTAAGAAGAGCGTCTCCAGCAGGTCGAGGGAGGTGATCCTGCCCCTCTACTCAGCCCTGGTGAGGCCGCATCTGGAGTATTGTGTCCAGTTCTGGGCTCCACAGTACAAGAGGAATGTGGAGCTGCTGGAGAGAGTCCAGCACAGGGCTATGGGGATGATCAGGGGCCTGGAACATCTGCCCTATGAGGAGAGGCTGAGGGAGCTGGGCCTGTTCAGCTGGAGAAGAGAAGGCTGAGAGGGGATCTAATCAGTGTCTATAAGTACCTCAAGGGAGGCAGTGAGGAGGATGGTGCTGGCCTCTTTTCACTGGTGGCCACCGACAGAACTAGAGGTAATGGCCACAAACTGAAGCACCAAAAGTTCCACAGGAACTTAAGGAAAAATTTCTTAACAGTGAGGGTGACAGAGCACTGGAACAGGCTGCCCAGAGAGGTTGTGGAGTCTCCCTCTCTGGAGATCTTCAAAACCCGCTTGGATGCAGTCCTGTGCCACGTGCTCTAGGTGACCCTGCGTGTGCAGGGGGGTTGGACTAGATGATCTCTAGAGGTCCCTTCCAACCTTAAGCATTCTATGATTCTATGATTCTATGGAGATGTTGTATCAACCGCATCCCTTTCCTTAGGGAAAAAAATCCAAGCTGCTTTTACAGAGAAACATTGCTGGAAACTTCTCAGCAGACAAGATGAGTGAGCTTCAATACTGAGATTAAGTCTTTCCGACTGTGCCCCAAATTTTCCAAAGGCCTTTTGCAAATACAGCCAGGAAAACAGCGGCTGCCTGTGCCAGCCAGACCTCCCAGGAAAGTTTGCCAAGAAGGCTTTAAGAGGCTTTTATTGAAAAGATCAGGAGGAACTCTGCATTAAAAACAAAAACAGTTATTAAAAGGGCCAAAGCAGGAGTCCGATGAAACCGAGAACCAGACAGGGCATCACCGTGAGGGCTAACAACGCAAGCGCAACCATATAGCTCAGAGACACTCAGCCTCAACACAGAACAGTTTATAAATCTGCAACTAATATAAACACAAACCAAAGATCATGAAATTGTGCCACAGCATTGTCAGAAGCTCCCATCTGGAAAACGCACCAACCAATAACACCCTATGCATAAGTTTTCGGTAAGGTTACTCTCATAAAGCTTTGGCAAGTAAGGAAATTAAACGCAATAAGGGCTAGAGATGCTCATCAGAGAACTAACCTTTATTGGTTTATAGTAAAGCCTTGTTAGACCTTCTAATTAAGGAGAATTTCCCCAGACATTCTCCAATATTTGCGTGTGAGCAACCACCGCGGGCAGCTCCGCTCCGAGCCATGGGGACGGCTTCCTCCCAACATCTCTCCCTGAGACACAAACAGCAATTTACATGTCTGAACACTAGGCAAACCTGTCATCAAACAGTGCAGGGATCAAAGGGAAGGCAGCGAAAGGCAGAAAGGTAAAAACTATTCACAGACTTCCCGATGAGCTACAGAAACACACGAAATCCATGTCAGCGCTGACCTGTTTGTTCATCGTGGACACACGCAAAAGGGAGAGGGTTTCCAGGAAGCCTGCTGCGGAACTAGGTATTCACGCTATTAACTCTCGCTACAGCCTAATTATTTTAATTAGGGGACACCCAACTTCCTCAAGAGTCCTGCTCTGGTTGTGCAGGCAGATGCTTGGTCGCCACCGAGCAGCAGGACGCTTCGGCGCAGGGATCCCTACTTGCCGCTTTCCACTCAAGCTGCTGGCCAGCATGGGCAGCAAAGCTTCAGCAGCGCAAAGGAAGATGCAGGTGCCGCATGAGAGAGGACAACCAGCAAACTCGCACAGCACGCAGGTCTAAAAGGTGCTACGGAGCTTGTGGAGTCTCCTTCTCTGGAGATCTTCCAAACCCGCCTGGATGCCACCCTGTGCCATGTGCTCTGGGTGTCCCTGCTGGAGCAGGGGGGTTGGACTAGATGATCTCTAGAGGTCCCTTCCAACCTCAACCCGTCTGGGATTCTAAAACCTCTTCCAAAATGCTCCCTGTAAGGGTTTACACCCCTTTTTGCCTGCCCCCAAAGCGGCCACCAGTGGGTCCTCTGTAGCTATCCTGCAGGGCAGTGTATCTATCTATATATATATGTATATATAACACACACATATACATAGCACATACATATAGTATGTACTTCCCATGTATATATATACATATACCCATGTTTATCTCCGCATACGAACCACGCCACACAAGGCAGCCAACAGCACGAACCGACCAATTCCGGCACCGGGAGGAAAGGAAAACATTCCTGCCGCATCCAAGGAAGCCACCAACAGCTCCGGAGCCGCGACCGCCCTGATGGGGGCGGCGGAGGGGGACGTTATTTTTAGCTAAACAGCAGAGTAAATAACCACCCCGCACACGCTCCCCCACGGAGCGCGCGGCCCCGCGGCCTGCGCCCCGCGGCGCCCCCCGCGCAGCGCCCGCCGCCGGGGACGAGAGGAGGCCCCGCTCGCTCCGTCCCGCTCCGTCCCGCCGCTCACCCGCTGTGCGGCGGCTCCCGGGAGGGCCGCCCGCCGCCGAGGAGGGGGCTCGGCCCGGCCCGGCTCGGCCCGGCCGGCGGCTGCGCTCCCTGGGCCGCGCCTGCCCGGGAGTTTCCTGCCTGAGTCACGGGCCGGGAGCCGCGCAGGAAACTCCCTTCCTGCCGCTCCAGCTCCTCCTCCCGCCGCATCCCAAACCTGCCGCCGCGGCCGCCGCCCGCCCTGCGCCCCGCCCGGCCCGCCGAGCCCTCGCTCCCTCGGGCCCCCCTTGCTTTTCCTCTTTTCTTCCCCCCTCCCTCTTTATTTTCCTCCTTTTTGTTTGTTTTTTTCCTCCCTTTTTTACTTTTTCCCCCTTTCTTATTCCCCCCCCTTTTTCCTCCTTTTTGAGTTTTTCTCCGTGTTTTTTTTTATAATGTTTTTCTCCTTTTTATTTCTTTTTCTTCCCTCCCTCCTCCTTTATTTTCTCTCTTTTTTTCCCCCTTCTCTATAATTCCGTAGGGGAGATGCTAGGTGCAGATACGGATATAAGGACACAGCAGCTCCTCCGTCGCTGCCCGTAACCCCGGCTGGTGCCGCACAGGCCCCGGGAGATGGTGCCACGCACAGGACTCGCACGGCCGGGGCTTCCCCAGTGGCAGGGACATTTCCTCACCTCACAGGTCCAGCATAAAGACCCAAGGCTAATCTTAACCTGTATAGGGATTCAATAGAAAAGCCTTTAAAATATTACCCCTGGAGGGTGCTCCTCTATGCCTTTTTCACAGCTGAAATGCTGTTAATTGAAACTTAAAATAGAAAAGCAAGAAGGCTCATTTCACTCTTAACCACCTCCAAATTTTATTTTTCTGAAACACAGTATCACATGTATGCTCTCTATCTTAAAATTAATGTGCCCTTCCCACATTTTATTTCACACCATTTTTGTTCTATTTCTTCAATTAAGATTTATCCACTTGACACAGAATCCCAAGAAACAAGCTCTTCCTTTATGAAGTTTGTCATGGAAGCTGGTCTATCCGCTCATCGCCAGACAGAACACACGCTTCCTGGATCATACAGGGAGCGCAGGGAGTTGAGAAAACAGGAAAACTATAGCTGTTTGGAAGCATCAGAAGAACCTCTTTTTTCTTTTTTTTTTTTTCCTTCATATTTTAAGTTGCATCCAGTATTTTATGTCCTTTTGAAAATCCTCCCTTGCTCATTAGCAACCCACATAAAATTGCTTTGCTACAGTGAATTTATCACCTCTGTTTTCTACAGCTGCTGGGAGCCACTGTGCTATTAATGCTTTCTGTGCTGAGAACAGAATAGATCAAGGAAAGGAACAATCATTGTGTTTTTCCCCAAAGAAATTTCCACTGTATTAAATTTCCTTAAATAGCCTTTTTTTTTTTTTTTTTTGGTAATAGCATGTACAAGAAAGCCTTTGGGAAGAGGCATTAAGTTGCTCAGCCCACTAATTCTCATGACTTCAGGCACCATTTTATCACTCTGTCCTACTATCAAGAATTTCAACAGTTCGAGGATAAATTACACACCATTTCAGAATGCTGTTGTTGCTACCTCATCATGTGGATGACGCAGCTTTTGGGTGCTCTGCAGTTTAGCCCCCTGGTACATGAAAAGTTTTGCTTCTAGGATGTGGCTGGTTATTCTCCCCTAGGTGCTCATGCACACACAGGATGTATTTTGAGTACAAAGATCAAGTGGAAGATTCTCATCCATCACCTTCCCTTATCACCTTAGCCTTTAAACCCCAGACAAGTGGATGCTCTAGGAGACTGCTACAGCTGGAGCCTTCAAGTTTCTAAAACTTGAAGGATCCAACGGATACTGTTCAGTGAGACCCTCCTTACGCTCTCTTCCCCAGTCAGTCCTTAGTGCAAACAGGTCATTACAGTGAAGAGTAACTCACCTTTGTGAGACAGGATCATGCTTTGTCTGCTGGTCCTGGATTAGTAGAAACTTACAGAGGCCTTATCTTAGGGCAACCTAAGAAGATATGATGAAATTTGTAAAACTCTACGGTCTTTGGAGACTGAAAAATAGTTTGGAAGAGAGGGTCAGGAGCATTGTCATTAGTATTATTATTATCTTTAATTAGCCTGCGATTTGGAGATAACTAGCTTTAATCCATGCTAGCATAGAAAACAGAATCAACAACTACTTCTTCTATTTCCTGATTATATCGGTAGCTTCACACAAAGGTCCTCAAGGACATGAGTTAGATGGAAGGTAACCAAGTGTTTAAGTTGAGCATAACCAAGCAATCACTAGGGAATTCAAGAACACTGAATGGCCCAGAGATGGCAGAAGTTTACAGGAAAGAAAGGAAAGCAAGGAAGAGAAAATAAAAAGATGGAACCAGGTAGGGAAGGGGCTCTCTCTTAGGGCTTCTGTGACAGAATGAACCTGAAGATAAAGCAAGCAAATGAGGAAGAACTTTTCTACTGTGAGGGTGACAGAGCCCTGGAACAGGCTGCCCAGAGAGGCTGTGGAGTCTCCTTCTCTGGAGATCTTCCAAACCCGCCTGGATGCCACCCTGTGCCACGTGCTCTAGGTGTCCCTGCTGGAGCAGGGGGGTTAGACTAGATGATCTCTAGAGGTCCCTTCCAACCTCAACCCTTCTGGGATTCTGTGAAATATGGAGATAGTCTAGACAAAACTGTGACAGCCTCCAGTGACGCAGTGCAGTGCAATTTCCCAAGTAATTTTAGAACAGACATAATATCATACCTTGAATATTAGAATTTTTTTCTAAAACCATCCAACCAAAATCTTATTTTTAAGTACGCAAATCTGTGTTTGCCCTTCCACCCCTGTATCAGTGCTGCTTGATGTAATTGAGAGAATTGAACATTTTTATGATTTCAACTACTTTTTCTCCTCTTTTTTCAAAAATCCCATGCAGGCGTCTTCATGCCTTAGCATAAAGTAGGATAATCTGGCTGAGAGTAGGATCTGAACATTTTTTTCTCCATGTGTTTTCAAGTCTTCTAGGGTCAGAATAATTGCCACATGACTATAGACCTGATTTTTTTCCTTCTCTTCCAATAGTTGATCAAAATCTTTCTGCCCATAATCATTCATTTTTAACTACAAAGTATAAATGTTTATTATTTTATACTTTCTAGACCAGAGCATTTGGGTCAAAGGACATACCTTTTCTCATTTAATATCAAAAGGCTAGTCAGTATGTATGAAAGTAGCAGCCATGAGTTCAGAAAAAAATAAACTAATAAAAAGGTCCCAGCAAAATAAGAGAAATCTGCCACCTAGTGGACTTCTTTTAAATATAGTTTTAAATTAGAAGATACCTCTTAAAAGCTTAGAATGTTCAGTTTTAACATGCTCTTCTGGGTATTTTTTTAAGCTTTCCTTAGTCAGTTCAGAAACAAAGACTATGACAGAGCCCACTTAAATCCATTAACACATGCAATAAATCACACCTGGTAAATCATACCAGTGTTCTAGCACTAACAAAATTGCTTACTTTAAATCCTGGAAGTATAAGAGAAGCACACACAAACATTAGGTCTCTTCCATCAAAGAGGAGATGATCCAAAGTCAAGATTCAAGTAAACTCAGCAACAACTAATAAAAAAAGTAAATTGAAAAGCAGGGTAAAAAATGCCCAGAAATAACAGACACAGAATAATAGACACAGGACAGAAGCCAAGCAGTGACACCACTCTGTGAAGAGATCAGAAAATATTCCACAGAAAATTGGGTGAATGAATAGCTAAAATACTCCTAAATAATATCCTCCTTTTTCTGACTAGGCATCAATTAAAATAGGCATTTCCCACAGATCCGGTGAGAAAGTCTTGGTAGCATCACAGGAGATGCACAGCAAAAGAAAGGATTCATTCTCCCAAGGCTTTGTGGAAGGAGGGCATAAAATAAAGCCAAAGATATTCAGCAGCTGAGTCTGGCTTCCTCACAGAAAGCCAAGCACCAAGGATGTCCGTGACCAGAATCAGCCAGTGCTCCTAGCGCCAGATTTTCCATCCTGCTTGTGTGCCCGTGGAAGAGCAAACGAGTACTGGAGACTGGCTGAGAACCAGCTCGCAGCCAAGAGCAACCTCCAAGACACACAAAGGCCTCTGCACAGACTGTGCAAGGGCAATTCCTAAGCTGGAATCTTAGGTAAACCAGCAGCACAGAGCTTTAACTAGCAAGGAGTTCCTTCAATAAAACCAACAGTCACAAGATAGGGGTTTCCTAGGAATTAGTGTTTCATGAGAAGAAGGATTTTTTTCCCTGCTATCCAGCTGACATTACCTAAGGCAGGTTTATTAAGAGCAGTCATTTCACTGAAGCTAAGGTGATCGGTGTATAGAAGGGAAAAAAAAATAATACAAAGCAACCACTTTTTACATTTTTAAAAGTACATGGTGCAAAATTTGTGTGTACTCAAAAGTAATGAATTGGTATAATTACTACTGTTAATAGTGGTCTACCTTTCACCTAAAGCATCCCTACATCAAGTGAATAGCAGAGGATTAAAGACTGTGTTCTCTAAAACAAAACCTTCCCTCAGTCATCAAAAAGGAACACGCTACAGGGCAGCAGAAAATTTACCAGTATTGCACATTAAAAAAAATTCATTTTACTGAAAAAAACCTAAATTGGGAGGACCTCCTGAGATCATCAGATCACATGAGAATCGCAACATTCATTTTCAGAGAAAGTAATTATTGCTACAGAACTGTAAAAAACAGTTTCAAAATCCGAGCCACAATCTCACAGTTGGCAGCAAGATATTCCACTTACGTAGCAGAAACATTTCCTATGTTTTGTACGTTCCCAACTACATTTCAGCAGAAACACATGCACAACAGTGAGATGCCAATTAGCAAGTCTTTTATTTATTCAAATAAATAAAGACTAAAAGAGCTATAATTCTTTTTTTTTTTTTAATGCATTTACACTAATACCAGAATTAGAGGAACTTCAGTGGGGAACACCCATCTCATGTAAACAAACTGCACATTTGCTTTTCTAAACAAAAACCCTTTTCTGTATCATGACCAGTAGGTTATGATACAGAAAATTTTCTGCACGAAATTAGAAGCACCCTGATAAAAGGTTTGAAGAAGGTTAGAAGCAGGAAAATGGTCAAGCCATGAATCTCTGAAATATGTCAATAACCCAATAGTTAAAACTAATATATTACCCACTGAGTTCCCGATCCTGCTTAAACTGCCAAGAGTTTACCAAGAAATCAGCAGGCATTTGATCATTTTACATCAAAAGTATTTGTGTTTTATAGTCTGCAATAGCCCATTTCAATAAATTATTCTTGTATCTTCTTTACATCAGCATTTACATTATAATGGTCAAAATTGTTCCCAGAGAGTTCTTAAGAACCATTAAGCAAATAAAATGAAGCCACTTTTTTTTTTTTTTTTTTTTAAAAAGGGAATCAAAAAAAAGGGTGGGGGGAGGCCAACATGAACTCAAACCAACCTTCGGGTAATAAAAAGAATCAAGTTGCACCACTTCACACTACCCTGTGGCCTCTGCAAAGACGCAAAACTAATGGAAACTAAACGACCAGCAATTACTCATAATGGAAAAAATCTCTTTTCACAAGATGAAATACATTTTATATATCTTCAAATCTGTTTTACATAGCATGAATTTTACACTGTACATGATTTTCGATGTTACAACATACACACGGAAAGCTGCAATACTAGCAATACACATAAATACCTGTACATCATTTACATATTAAAATATTTTACACTGCTCCAGAGTGTGTCATTTAGCTAGGCACATTTCAAAACACAGTGTAAAACCCTTACAAAAAAAGAGTGCAAGTAAATGTTGCTTTCAGTTCCTTCGCAATTCAATCGATTCAGGTGCTAACTTTGCTCCATGCCAGCCATCAGTGATAAAGCTAAAGATTCCACTGTGAATCAAATCATAATAAAAAGACAAACTGTTAGTATTTACATTTATATCAAAAATAAGATGGAGGGCTGCAATGAATACTTTAAAAGATACACTTTTATAATTTAAATTGTAAAGATCTAAGGCTTTAGGACTGTCAGATGTTTTCCAAACTTTTGGTATTTCTGACAATACTTTGTTTCCCTCACCACCTGAAATAACTAAGTTATAACTGACAAGCTGCTTTGTGTGAAATACAAAGTAGTAAATGGAAAAAAAAATCTAGTAAATGGAAAAAAAAGGATTTTTTTTAATATGGTAAGCCATAATTACAGATGATTCTTTCAGAGTGAATAACGAGGATTTGAAATGATGCCCCTTCCAGACTGGGGAATTATTAATTGCTCTTGTAGGTTCCTGCTCTCAAAGCAGGAACAGCTGAACATGCACATAAGCCCCAGCAAGCCCCATGCCGAGGTGGGCACCGTAGCTCACAGTGCCACTGGTCAGTAACTTCAGCTAGTACATGAGGCTGCAAGTAGAGAACATGAACATGTCCTCCTCCTCTGAGGCACTTAGTGCCAGCAGAAGGGCAGAGCCAAGAGCTCTGGATAGGTTCAGCTATGACATAATATTTACTGTGACTAAATTCTAGATGTTTGTGATATATCACAGCTGTCAGCCAGCAACACCAGTAACAATTCTCTATGTCCTGCAGGAGTAGGGGGCTCTATAAAAAGAAAATACTGCTACAAGCTAATAAATTTCTAGACAGAATTTAGTTTCATTTGTTTGTTCAGAAAACTACTCGTCGTTTTCTTGGCTACATTAGCCATCCTCTCCTCAAGCAAGCAGGTAAACTGTAGACAGCATGGCACAAATTGCTTAAAAGCAATGGAGTTAACTGACTAAGAAGCCAGTAAAGCTTCACCTTTGTGAATACCTTCATTTAGTACTTTATAAAATGAGACTTTTTAAAGATGCACTGACAAACATTAGAATGAATTCACATAAACACATTCCTATGACACTTGTGTTCCAGTAAGTGTAGGCACATGAAAATTAATCCTGACATACTTACAATGAGGAAAAGAGCCTCGACAGACAGCTTTGTTCAGAATAGTTACGAGAAACATGTGACAGTTCTTAAAATCAGATTCCATCTTCTCTATGGATTCCATCCTAAGAAACAGTTGAATAGAAATATACTTAACACACTCGTAACTATGTCATCCTCAAAGCAAGACTAAAAGCTTTTAATGACAAAATGCTCCCTGTACATCTTAAATTCACGCCAGAATTCTACTTCATTTATGTCTGTGTACACCATTTCTACAAAATTACAGCAATTTTGACGAGAATGCCTGATTATTGCAATACTACCAATATGATTTTCTCAGCGTCCTGACTTGGCTGTGGGCAGAACAAACTCTGTGTCTCTAAGTGACAGGCACTGTGCCACGTGCTCTAGGTGCCACTGCTTGAGCAGGGAGGCTGGACTAGATGATCTCTAGGGGTCCCTTCCAACCTCAACAATTCTGTGATTCACATATGTTTTTGTCTTAAGACAGCCTTTCCTAGTGCCTAATGCTTCAGAGCTCCTTGGGGGTAAATTTGCACTGATAAGAAAGACTAGGTCAAGAAGCAGACTCCCAATCACTACACTGCTTAGTTATTCACTGACTCCTGAGCTCCACTTTGGACTTTGCCAACTTGCTTGCACCAGAGAAGGAAGCCCGGACAGTTCACACCAACCACTCCTGCCCGTTTTCTCCTCTCCCAAAAGGCAATACCAGGTGTAGTTCTTGACTCAGGCTGTCCTCCCACATCTGAGAGCAGACAAGCTCAGATGCAATCGCAGGCTGTAAAACGACGGCTATGACAGTTCACAGCACAGCCTCCATAAATACTTCAGACATTTTAGAACCAGAAAAGCACCCCAAAATAATTTCCTTGTGTAACAAAAGACAGGGCATGCAGTAGAAACATGCCTAGTCTGTGCCAAAAGGAACTACTTTCAAAAAGTAGTGAGCGAGTCCATGCCATGTGGCCTCAGGGTCTGTCCTTGACTCTTAGATGCAACCTTGGAGATCTGCTCACCATTTGAGCTGCAGGTGTTACAAGCAAAAAGCAAACAGATCTTTTTAGCCCAGGCTACAGAACAGCCTGATGACAACTGATTTACACCCGTAATTTCTCAGATAATTTTAATGTACTGGTCTGTGAGTCTTCAATCACAGTCCTTAAGCAAGTACATATTTTTAAAAAACACTAACTATGACAGTTGCCTCTACAGAATAGGTATTATGGGAAAAGCCAAAAATGTTCCAATTTTACCAAAAACAAAATCCTAGCATTTAAGCAAAGGTAATCAATCATTCTCCACAAAAATCTTTACCCCACAAATTCAATTCTACTTTTCATAAACCAATTACTGAACGCCAGCTTCTACCTGCCTACAGTTTCATAGCATAGCCAGGAAACACAATTATAAACCCCAACTGACTTTTGTATTTTACCACAACTAACAAATAGGATGGCAAAGAAAACACTCTCTCTGTTGCCGAGATCTAGAATCTTTTCAGAAACTTTTAAAGTCACATATTGGCTACTCTTTTCCACTAGAAAATCCTTACTATACTATGACACAAGTCTATGCAATTTGTTAAGTTCTACCTAAAGTAATTTTCTTTTTAGTTAAGAAAACTATATAGCCTACAGAATCTGCCACTAAGCATTAATTGAATGAATTACTGACATTCAAGGTCCTGTTGCTTCATACAGAGAAACATATTCATAGCTCTCAGCTTCAAGGTTATGACAATACAGACCTTCAGGTTTAGATACTCACTTCCAAGCCCCCAGGCCAGCCTGCCAGCGATCTGCAAACATCAATACTAAATTTAACACCTTCATTATAGCTTCTTTCACAAAGCTCACCTAAAATAATTAAAATAAAAGGAGTAGTAATTCCTTGTTAATCATAATCATTTTCATTATCAAACTGCAAGGCAATAATACACTAATGTCATTAAATCTCATCCATCAAAACAATCTAAGTACAGCATGATTCAAAATATATTTTGCTACTTCACTCACTCTCTGATTAATTTGATGGCTATTTTGAGGAAGACCATCATAGAGATTATTTGGGGTAAAAAGCTACAGTGATATCCAGCTACCTAAGGTGCCAACATAGCAGAGCTATTGCAGGTAATGCATAATCATTATATTATCAAATATTGCTTTGTTCCAATTTCCACATCTCTTAAAAGCAAATAAATCACATAAAACCTTACATAAATAATTTCAAATTTACCCTCTTTTTCACAGAGCTGAGGTAAGACTTGCAATGCAAAGTAAATCTCAACGGTAACTCTGGAAAAGTTACTGTTTCCTCAAGAATACCTATGTATTGCTATGCAGGAACTGCAAAACATGTAATCAGTACTAAAATAGTTTATATCCTTTTAATTCACCTTTTCTCTCAACAGGCAGCGATCATGGATTGTAGACAGATATCTGTAATGAATTTTTATCAACTGATCTAAATCTTTGGCTTCTTCTACCTGATGCTGAAACTCCAAGCCTGTACTGTGAAGAATCTTAAACAAAGAAAATACAATAGTTATTAATTTTTATTTTTTACACCAGGCTTACAGCTCTCTCTCAAGACACTTTCTGGAGCTTAAAAATGTTCAATTAATTCACTCTTCCCTTTCCAATCTACATATTTAAGCTCAGCCTCCCAGCTACCATCATTACAGCATAACTTTGAACTCTTGATAATCAATTAGATGACACTCATCTGCCATTGCACAACGGACAGATTATCCCATTTCTCTATGAGTTGATTTGCAGCCCATTAGTTTCATTAGGGACTTTTTAGGATATTGAAGTCATGGGAACTAGACATGGGACACAGATCATCTTTCAGAATATGGAAGTGCAAAATACTATCATGACAAAAGAACATTCCCCAGCTTCTTCTCTCCTCTTAAGAGCAACATAAAAACTAATTCCATTATTAGTTTCAAAAAAGGCAGTAATAGAGCAGCTATAAATCTATAGGCATTACCTTATTGTTTAAGAAGGTAGCAACTTTTTGATCTCTTATTTGTGATTTCTGAGGAGGATTCATTTAAAGAACTAACATTTCTATAGTAACACTTCTATGGCCATAATAACTCTAGAGAGAATGACAGCTGACAGAAATCTATTTTGACATGATGGTTTTTCAATCATAGCATTGGAAGAAATAGCCCAAAAAAACAAACAAACATAAACAAACAAAAAATCAAAAAACCAAAAATATTAGTATCCACAGATGCAAAAAATTCTAAGGAACTCTATTTTTTTTTTAATTACTGACATAAGATATATAAGCTAAAACTGACAAATATCTTAAACCTCAATTTCAATGCACAGATTGGGCATTAGACTAATATTCTATTTGCATACATTTAGTCCAGGTTGTTTTAAATAAAAATGTGCAAATGCAGATAAAATTCAACATAAATGAAATTATATTATAAGACAAACCCTCGTCATGATATAGTTGTGCAGGCTGTTAACAAAATGCATAAGCTTCACTCTTAAGAGGAACATGCGATGTATTTGTTGTTTTATACATTCCGTTTGTGATCCAAATGGAGGAAGTGTTCCCTGCTCTAATAAATTTCCTTCCTTAACCTGAGGGTTTTCTGCAGCACAGAGTAGCTCTAAAAAAGAAAAGGAAGATGTATTAAAATGAAGAGTATATGAAAAATATAGGTAAAACTTATATTACTTAAGTAATGCGAAACTAGTTATTTCTTATTATTCTGCACAGAAAAATTTATCAGTTTAACTCAGATCAGTTATTAAAATATATTAATTTTACACTGAAATATTTGACTATGTATATATATATACGCACACAATGCAATTTAAGAAATACTTGAATAGGAAATGCAAAATAAGTGCGTGTGAATAATATGTGAACAGATTAAAAAGCTTACATTAAAATAAAATTACTACTTAGTTCATTTTTTTAGGATTTAAAGAGCTCATATTGATTATATATGGAAGAAGAGTAGAAGTATCAAACCAGTGAACTGAGATATTAAGAGATCTATTTATAGAATCCCTACGTATTTGAATTGTGACTTAAAGTGTATATTCCGAACAATGTATCTTAATGTTTTGATCTCAATTGAAGCATATTTTAAACCGTTTTCTTAATTTGTTTTCAAAATATTACTGTAAAATCAGGACAACAAACATTGTTTATAATTGCTCTATATACTATTTGCTGTAGAAATCAGCAGACATATGTACCTTTAAACTACAAAACAAGTTTTTATAACATCTGTCATTCAAGCAGTTTCTTACCATCAAATCGTAAAACATCTAGGCTGTACTTGGCCCACTTTATCTGTAGTAAGAGCAGAAAAACTTGATTGTAAATTTTTTGGCACTCTAAGCTTATAACTATGTCCACAGGCCAAGGGACCTAAGAAAGAGAGAAGACCATCAGGGCAGAAAAGGGAAGCAACTTTAATAAAACATTTCAATTCTAATCAAAAAATAACATAACGACTTGGGAATGATGCTCTACCTTATAACTCAATGTCAGACCATCTAAGGTGTGGACAGGAAGCTTCTTCTTCGCTGTATCGACATTTTCAAATGATATGGACAACCTGTGTAAAGAAGCAAATGCTTTTATTGATGATAATCTGTTTTAAATTAGTGGTTATCTTCCTTAAAGATTTTTAATTTCTCATTGTGAAATATCAACTGGTAGAGGAAGGTAGAAAAGATGAAAGAGGTTTTGAACCACTGTCAAACGGATGTAATGAATATGCAAGAATTAGTACTGCACTCTGCAAGTTTATTAATAGAGCTAACTATGAAGGAAACAGCAACTGTACTGTATTTTGAAGAATTTCACAATTTACCTTGAACTATCCTCTGGATAGCGCTGCCCAACTGCTTCTTGAAGTTGAACATTTAAGAAAGCAACATTCTGCCAAACTTCTTTTTCTCTAATTTTGTCAAAAATGGATGTATAGAAATCATACATGGTATCCCCAGCTTCGAGTAAGAAAAAGTTTCTCATGGCTTGCAAGTATTCTACCAGCCTAAATGGGAAACAATTATAGACATTTCCTCAATCTTCATGACACAACTGAATCAAATACAACTTTTATAAAAACAAAACCCTTAAAGAAGACTCTTCATTTCAATAACTCAAAACTGAACACACTAGAAAAAGTCTACCCTGATTTTTTTTAATCCTTCAGAAAGCCTACAAATACATTCAGATAAAAAAAAAAAAAAAATCAGTCCATGGTTTGCTGTAAGTCTGAGCACCCCCACTAACTTCAATAGAACTATTTGGGGTGGGGGCGGGGAGGGCGGTGGTTCAGACATCTTCTGGGTTGGGAATTCATAAAATTGTTTATAAGTGAGAAAGCTTGTCCCTCTCCGCACAGAACTTGGGAACAGCAACGCAACTGCAACACAACTGTCCTGTATAAGGAAAGATTTTAATATTACGCCCCCCAAAAACAATATTGATTCTTTCTCTGATAAAGTAGGAGGAAAGCTACCTCATCTGTCACCAGAATCATGAATAGAGATTATATTAAGTATGTGTATGGCATGGGAGAGTATGAGTACTTTAGGCAGATTAAAGTCATTGTAATTTTATGACAATCTAAAAAAACAAACGCCACGGGCTGTCTTACTCTGTGTAATACAAACATAACTCATAATACTGTTTTGTATATTGTACCTTTTATACTGTCATAATCAAATCTCATCTTAAATAATGCTAACTTCTTAAAATATCTCTAGCAGTTTCAAATGACAAGACTAATAAAAATAGTGTCCAAAAAATTCTCTATTGGACATCAACTGTAAACAGATCGGACATCAACTTTACTCCTGATTTAACCTCGACAAGGTTCACAGGATTATTTTATGCTATTTTTTCCCTTTTTCTTCAATGTTTTTGCCTTTGTTTATCAAGTTGGAGTAGAAGCACAACACTGTTCAAAGCTCCTTAATAAAATCTTTAAAAGAAAATTCCTGCTCTTGTTATATGGCATAGCTTTGGCAATTATTATCTTTTCAAGGAAAAACACAATTTATTTCTTACCTATAATCCTTCTTTAAGGTTTGCATTAGATTACCACAGCATTCCAAGTATTGCTTGTCAATGTGAGGATAAAGGCAAGATCTTAATGTTAGTTCAAAAGTCTGGCAAGTCACTGATTCTGAGGATCTATCCACACAAACATCCCCACCAGTAAACTTCTCATGAAAGTCACTTTGTTCCAAATACAACCTTCAAAATAATGCACATTAGTTAGTGAAGAAGGCATTTAATACACAGAACACATTAAAAAAAAGTCATACCTTCCAAGCTTTTAATCAAACCTCTTCTGCTCTCAAAATATGTTGCAAAAGTATTAAGACATTTCATTACTATAGCACTCTCCATTCCTTACTTGTTAGTTTCATAACATAATAAGGCTACTAAGTGATCATTCACACTGCTTTTATATGACCAAGTTTAAGAATATTGAAGAGGATGACATCCTGTAATCACCCAGTTGCCCCAGGAATAATTCAGAAAAATAATAACAAGCTCAAACACTATGTAGCTTGATAATAAACCCTTTACCATAACATCTTTTAAAAATATATAGTGCATCAATAAAACTGGTGAACTGAAATTCTCAGGACAGGAAAAAATAAAGCTAAAAGGGCAAAAAAGCAGAGTTTGAGACATCTCAAATATGAATTCACATATTACCTCTAATATTGTACCTTGGGAAGACACTTCATGTGGATGTACCATAGTTGGTGCACTCTATTTTGTCACAGAAAGGATGAAATTATTACAACTTGGAAAAAGTTACTCAGTTTAATCTGTTCTATGAGGAAGTCCATTTTTAAAAAAATAATTTCAGAGCAGGTACTGCTTCAAAAGACTGAGTTTGTCATTTTATCAATCATGCTATCAGCTTTAATTAAAGAATAGTCTCAACCAACAAGTGAAATAGTCTTATCCTCCACTGATTCCATTTTTTGGTAACAAAAGGTGCCTTTAGACCTATCTTATGAAAAAAAATCTGACTCTAATCATGTAGATTTTGACCTTTTCAATAACAGCTTTCAACTGAATTGTAAACCAAAAGACACTATTAGATCAAGAACAGTTTTGAGAAAGCGAATAGACTTAAAACCCAAATTCAGAAAAAAAAAAAACAGGAAAAAAAAGTGGCTGTTATTTAATACTTAGTAAGATTTTTAAGAGTTACAGCCTTTCCTACTAATTCTTAATACATTTATTACCTCGAAAACTCTCTTTCTTCATTATGAATGAAGAATCTTTACGCAATTAACGTGAATTCTGGAAGGTTTTCTTCAGTTGTCCTATAATTAATATGCTTGGTATAAATTAAAGATATTTTATACAGTACCAAGCAAGCACATTAAAAAGTCTGAATTTTACAATGGCATTCACTGTTAAAATACATTTTATTTGATCAAAACCTATTATGATAAAGACTATTCTATTTTCTACACTAAATGATGCTACCAGCAGGATTTCACAAAAGCTTATTTACTTTAACTTAAAAAAAATAGCACAAGGGTAGTGTTTACTCAGTTTTTGTCACTTGTTATCAATGCTGTCCTTTATTCTGGGCTTAATTGTGTTAAGCAACAGCAACTAAAATCCAGTTTACAAATGCCAGCAAGCAGAATATGGCTTTCCACAACACAGCAGTAAGAGCAGTGATCTAGTGGTTAATTCATTTACCTGGCAAAATTAATAGCCAGCAGTGGATCATGGACATCATCCAGTTCCAAGTGCCTTTCTGCTATGGACTGCATCTTTATTAGGCTCTGCTTTGTAGCCTGTTGTTCTGTAATAATATCTGGAGCAGATTCTTCCCCATGCCGCAGGCGAGACTGCACGGCTTCCAAGAACAGCGTATACAAACTCTTTCGCTCAGCGTCTGAATTGGGCAAGACGTTTCACAGTAAGATTCGTTCCAAGAAAAAGCAAAGGTTGAACTATAGGAGTAAGACCTTTACAGTCTAACAGCTACCTGATATGGTTCAACCAACATTATTAGGCCACTATTTGGCAAACTAATTAAGTGTGTAAGTGGAGCTCTGCTACAGCAGTATAGGGAGCCCAGTATTTAAAAACAAGCATATATTCAAATGCATTACTGAACATTGTCTGAAATATGAAGTATTTCAGAAGATGTTAGAGATTTCCTCCTTCCAATTGCAAAGGCAATTATTTACACCTGAAACAGCCCTGTACTTTTTACTAGAACAGGTAATATTCTCAAACCAAACGGAGAAACAAGCCCAGAGCAATTCCAAAATAATTCATACTACGCTACTTGTAAACATAACAAAAACAGCAAAAACAAAAAAGTCTCCTATGAAAAGAGAGAAAATAATAATGACTGTTCTATGTTTTACTACTGCTTCAGAAAAATACCCTAAATATGCATTCTTATAAAGTATGTCAAGATTTTTCATCTAAACATCAATAAGCTTTCTTCAGAAGTTCTAGAGCTGTCTCAAAATTATTCAACCACTTACTACTGGAAAATACCTATTCATTAAAACCAAGAAGTATTATGTCTGGAACATATAAACTGCTTCTCCTTGTCTCATAGCAAATGGAAAATGTCTTGCAAGCTTAATAAAACAGATCAGGCTAATAAAAACTGAAGTGAATATTTGATCTTTATTCACTTTGTTCATCATTTATTTGTGTTGGAAAAGTAATCGCTTTCAATCAAGTGTGAGGTTTCAAACCATATTTTTGAAGTGTAACTAGTATATTATTTTATGCATTAATGTTTTCAGAATACGTCTGTACTGCTAGGCACACTCAGGACCGGTACTAAACAAACTGGCATCTCACCTCTGGATGCGGTTTGCTGAGGAGAACCATCTTTGCATTGTAGGTTCTTCAACAATTGCATGGATTTTCCAGCCATGATGATTTGCTTTAGAACTGGCTTCAGGAAAGAGACCATAGTGTGTTGCCTGCTTGAAGGGGCCTGATCACTGCCAGAGCTGGCACTGGCATTGTCACTCATCTTCTCTTCATTCTCTGTCTTTTCTGACACACTATATAACGTGTAGGTGGCATACCAAAAATCTCTGTGATTAACTGGGACATTTTTGTTTCTACAAAGAAATAAGAAAGCTGTTAAATATTTTTTTGAAAGATGAATCTTCCTTACTAGATGATACAAATCATGTTTTTTTTTCTGCACTTTGCCTTTCATTACACTAATAAAAAGCACTTTCAAAATTATATAAAATAAGCTCATACACCTATCAAACTATCTAGGCATCTCCAGAATGGTGGAAAGTTTTAGCAGGATAAAGAAATCAGTTCATAGTAGATAAAGACAATTTCATACCCAAGCAAGACAAGGACAACTGGACTACTAACACTGACTTTATGCAAGAAGTTAATTATACATAGATCTGTTCATCCTTAGTAACAAAATGATTAGTGTGATTGTCAAATTAATTTAGATGTATTTAGTAAATGAAAAATACAACAAAAACACTACTAGCAAAGCAGAATAATTCTATATTAAGTGAAAATTAAATTCTTAATCCATACTCTTTTGTGCTGTTTATATCATACATAGTTCTAACTTTGAAGTCATGTAAAAATAACATAAAATAGATAATTAAAATTAAGCTCGATTATAAATATAAGCTGAAATCTCACCTGTTAGCAGTACTGAAAACAACTATAGAACCAAGGAAAGAAAGATCAAGTAGGGTACAAGAAGGATGGTAAAATCTCAGTAAGGATTTTTTTTTTTACAGTAGTATTACAGAGATTTTCTTACTATCTGCTCACTTTTGCATGTCTTACAAATGTACATTCAATTAAGTATTGTAGAAAGAGGGGGAAAAATCTTAATTTGTAATGATGAGCCAAAAATTAATAGTTTTATATTCTCTTTCCATTTCTAACTATCAAAAAAGCTAGCAATAAAGTATAAGATATAAGAAAAGAAATTAATAGACAAAGAATATTTAGGAAGTGTGTATGTAATCAAGACATTTTATTAGCTTGCACTGGAAGTCTAAATCGGTATTTAAACTCTAAATAACATTTATATTAACTACAGATTAGTAAAATAAGTGAAAAGTAAATTTTACATTTTTTCCAAGAATTTTTTTTTTTAGTAAGTAATAGCTTTAAAAAAAAGTTAGTAGAATTACCAATTCTACATTATAGGTAAGAAAGTTAAAAATAATTTATTTCTAATCAAAAAAGTAATAATCAATTGGACTAAGCAATGCAATTTCCCTAGCAGGCTGAGACAAGTCCTAAGAGAATGATTAATAAATCTACCTAAATAAAATAACCAACATGAAGCATTACTTTCCTTGCCACTATTTTCTTCCTGGGTTCTGCAACAACTGTTACGCTCTCATTTGCATTGCATTTTGTTTGTCCAGTATCACTGTCCCTACCTCTGAATGATAAATTCCTTTGCAGGATCAAATAAATTACCATGGACTATCCACTCATCCACTGTCTGTAAATATGGCCTCACAGTTTCAACCCAAAGGGAGAACAGAAGGGATACCTGGAAAAAAAATACTGGATGATTAGGCAAAGCCTAATTTGTTAATTGTCCAAAAATAATACGATGTACTAACTCTACTTAAGGATTTTTTAAAAGATAAAACACTGAACTAAAAAAAAAAACTACAGCACACACTGTGCATGCTTGCCTTTATTACATATTTCGTTGCCATCACTCCCAAATAGCAACATTCTTTTTTCTCCCACTCTTACAGCTCTTAAGCAGAAACTGTTAGTCATGGAACATTCTGTGGTTTCATAACGTGGAAAACTTAAAAACATGTAGACAAATTTTTACTAGTATAATATCCAGTAAGTGTAAAAAAGTACTGTAAATGTCAGCTTTATTCAAATTATACACCATGCCCAGGAGAGTTACCTGACAGCTCTCTCTTTTGTAACAGCCTTCTTGCCTCTTGATTCCCCATAAATGCTCACTGCCTCAATCCTCAACCTCAGTGCAACCTCCTTGTAAATCTGATTTTATCCAGGTTAAGTGAAGGTGCAAATAACTCATGTCAAAATACAAAAGCTCACTTGGGGCAATCAAATATTTTCTCAATCTTCAATCGACTAGCTGAAGGCTAGTGTACTCAGTCACCATATCACAGAGAAATGTTACTTATCAAGCATTCAAGTGTGTGTTCTATTAAACAAGGTTTAATTCCCCCTACCGTTTGCTCGGATGCTTCTCCCACACTGTCGTATTCAAGAATAGCTTTGTAGAGAGTATTAAGCAAATGAGATGCTCGTACAACATTTCTAGTGTCAGGGGGCACTTCTGCTACTCCTGTGCTGAAGACTTTATGAAGTACCTTCAGCTGTGCCAGTCGGGGAGACAACTTATCTATTACTATTGAAAGTGTGACTGTTTGATCTGGAAGAAAAAAGAAAATTAGAGTGTATATGTATATAAAGATAACATCTAAAAGAAAACAAAACTTTGGCAACATTATTCATGATTTTTTAAGATGTAGCATAGCATCTTTCACAGTTTCAGAATTTGTGTAATGTCTTGCACGCTTTCCTTGTAAGAATTCATGTACCTCCCTCTTATAAAATTACGCTTGCACTGTACCTTTGTTGATTATGCATTTTTCAATTTCAGTAAGTTCTTCTTTAAAGCTAATGAAATATTTGTACAAGGCCCACATAAAAGCTTGATACGTTCTGAATGGGGCTTCAGTAGTTTTCTTTGGGGTAGAAGCAGCTCCATGCATTAGATTTTCTGAACCGTGTCCCATCACTTCATCAATAAACTTCTGTAGTCTAAACACAACTTGACCATATGCTGCGATTTGCTCCAAAACAGATCTTAGGCAATTCTAGGGGAAAAAAAAATATATAGTGAAAAAGTTTATTTTGTAAAACCTAAAAATAAAAACGACAAAATATTTTTATTTTCTTTGAACTTAAATATAATAAAATTTAGCTATGTCCATCACTTAATTAGGTTCTCAAATACAGGAACATCCCATTCGACTTTATTAAATCAAATGTGCTTTGATTAACTTAAGAAAAACCACAGAAATAGGACATTTAACTTCTTGTGAAAAAGCTATTTGCAAAAAAACAAACAAACAAAAAAATCCATTTGATGACACATACATTTGGCTGAGAGTCACCAAACAACTCACATGTGTTAAATGAGTTACAATAATATCATTCCGCACAGTCACTTTTCCATCATTGAGTTGAAATATGAAAAGTTTTTTCACTCCTGAGAGTAACCTGGAATAGAAACAAAACAAGTAATCCATTTTTTTTCTTTTAATGAACTCTTGATAATTATATAATTAATATAAAAATTAGCTCTTGCTTGCATAAACGTGTATTTTCTTCAAACAAGAAAAAAAGAACTATGATACTATTGCTACTGTAACCTGGTGCTAGAACAAGAACAATAAAACACAGACAGCCTACAAATATCCCCCTAAAATTCCCCTCCAGTTGAGATAGTTTCAAAATAAAGGATTTTTCAAAACTTCTTTTCAAAATTGCACACTTGTTAGAAATCCACAGGGGCAAGATAAGAACAAATCGGTTCTCAACAGTTGGGCCTGAAGAATCAATACAGGCAAGATGCAGCAAGCTATACTTTTCTTTGTGAACTTGAACAATTAAACACATGTTAACAGCATCTTTATTAATCAGCAACAGTCCAACTTAAAGAAAGCTCAGTAATAAGCAGTTCCTCAAATACGACTTCAATGATAAATCTCTTCTCTATTATACCCTTGAATGAGAATTCTAAAATAAAAGTTAATATAAAAGCTTTTTATTTTTTTTTTGCGTTTCTGCTTACCAAAGAGTTTCCCGTATAACCTGAGTTTCGGTGACTAGCGTTCGCTCTTCTGGCACATAGAGAGGATTACTGGTGTACAAGTGGTGGTCCCTTAGAAAGGGGAAAGGGAAACAACTTAATGCTTATAACCACAGCTGATTGTATGCATCTTAAGGCTCAGTTTTCCTCAGTTTTCATGGCAGTGCCAATGAATCACAGGGATATTTGAAAAATATAAACAAGAGCAGAGTTTGTTTTCGTATTGCTAAGGAAAAGTGCATGGAAAAAGCATTCAAATTTTCTTCACACACAGCTTCACAGCAGTTTAATAGCAACTATTGAAGTATTGAGGATTTTTTTTAATTTCTGTGAGAAGATAAGTCATGCTTTCCATTCAGAATATTAGGCAAATTCCTATTTTATTTTTGTTTAATATCAGCATCCAAAAAGTTTGCCCATGAAATGGAAATGCTTCCTCATGATGTCATGTTGCTTAATTCTTTGTAAATCTTTCACCATATTTTATCATATTTTCGCAAAATAAACAGCGATTACTTATTACAAATTACATATTACTTCATATGTAGTATTTTGACTTGTCAATATCATCAGTGGTAATAGCTATTTACCACATTTAAAATTCAAACAATCCAAATTAAGTACTACTGGTTATACAATACATCTGCTAGCTAACTTGGAAGTGACAACAGAACAGTATAGCTTTATTTGCTATTGATTTTCTAATGTTTCTGTAAATTTTGGTTCATAATCAGCTATGTAACTATCTTACTCTAGAACAGATTTACTCCTTCATTAAGGAATGTAATAAATTATGGAAGCAAATACAAATTTAATGGACTGTGTTAGTACAATACTGATGCATCAGAATTTTCAAAGGGGGAGATAGTGGATTTTTTTTTTTTAAATTAAGCTTCCTTCTCATTTTCCTTCCAGAAACACAGAGGATTGCAGTTAAATATTTTTGTATGTACTTTCCCCGTAATAAATTTGTGTTTAATTCTAACTTCATAAGGAAAACACCAACATGAAAAAAATAGTTAATTTTAGGAAATTCTTTATTTTCAGATACCATGTAAGTAGCATGACTACTTACATTCCAAGTACATTAGTTCTGCAGAGATGCTAAGAAGGGTTATCCTAAGCAAAATTCCCCGCTGAAAAAGATGTGCTCCTTCTCCCTAACATACTAAAACTATTTTTAAAAGCAGCTATAGGAGAATCAAGTCTTGCTTTCTAATCTTTTTGTATCCACTTAACTCTAAATTCTGTTTTTACTGATCATTAATAACTGTAATAGTTTTATAACACAGTACGAAAAACAGCCAATAAAGTCACTATTCAGCATTATATGATGCTGATAAAAATGCAGCTGAGTGATCTTGCTTTCTTACCAGACTGCAGCCAGGTTGGAATGCAGGTGCAAACTATGGGAAAAGCGAGGAGCTCTTCCTGTCCAGTACTGGGGAACTACATGTTGTTCCAGCCAACTGCGGGCATCAGGTTCACCAACTGTGAAAGCATGACAGCAACTGAGGTATTTTTATTTATTTGGGATATGCTTATAAAATACAGGAAGCAGTTATTAATGAGCCTATCCACTCACCTGCAGACGCACAGGTCTTTCAAATACACCAGGATTTACAACTACTTACACTTTATTGCACTCACAAGTATGATAACATCACAAACAAATTCATGCATATATAAATGCCTCATCTCCTAAAGGTTCTCTAAGTCCTAAAAAATAAACTTTCAATTCTTTCTCTGTGAATATGCCTCTGTTTCAGGCACTTCTCAAACAACTGACTAAATTGCCAAATATCACTAACTTTATTAGCATGTCACTTCCTACTATGAACTCAATCCATTAACTAAAGTGTTTTTCTTTAGTTATGATTACTGAGAAAACATTACTTTATTCCAGTTAGATAGCTTCTTGTATCATATATCTATAGCATGCTGTCTTCTTATACAAAGCATCTTGTACCCTATACTATTTTATGCAAAAACATACAGGTGTCTGAATCTATTCAGAAGTAAACCATTAGTATTTTAATTATATAAAAGCATTTTTTTCAAAAACATTTCATATATAGAACTTGTTCAACTGTTTCTCATCACTCAGTTTCATTTCAGCATTCTGATATTTACTGGTAAAGAGATCCATACCACTATGTTACATTTACTGAATAGACTTTTATTCCTGTCCTGAAATATCCATGCACGCTTTCACCACAGAAGTTTGTTTCCAGAAATAAACAGAAGTCTTCTCCACTTACAACAACAGAAATCACATCAAGCCCTCTGTTCTACTGCTTTCTTACTGCTAAAATTTAAACAAGCAGTAATGAACAGTAATGCACATCTTTAAACTGTAACTATAGGTCTAAGAACCCGCTACCTCGCTAAAAACAAACAAACAAAAAAATCAGCATTAAATTGCTAAAGTTTGAGCATATATGATTACATTAAAAATGACAGCTCTTTCAAACTTTCAGGAGAAAATTCTAACCTTTCCAGGAAACATTAGGTACTGTTTTCTTGTTTGGATCATGGTCTTCCAAAGGTGTCCTATCCACTTGGATACCTGAGTCCTCTCTGCTCAAAGGCTGAGTGTCCTCCTCTTCGTCACTTTCTTCAGACCAATCCTACGATAATAAAAACGAGTATGACTCAATGCAACATAACAGATCTATAATCAGTTTGTACTGTCTGAGAAGTTGAGTGTTTCTTCCACTGTAAAGTCAATTCAAAAATTTAAGACTAACATTACTGTCTACCAAGAACTTAACTGACTTAAGTCAAATAAAACACTAAAATTGAAAGCTTTTGGAGCAAGAGCATTTCTGTTTGCCTGTAATGGTTCTAGTGCAATTTGATTTAGGTGCAGAATAAAGTTCAAGCTACTGAATTTTTAAAATATATTTCGAAAGGACATATTCAAATCATATATGAAGTTATAATGATATCAGTGTGCTGTTCAAAGTTTTCAATACCATTTCTCCCGAGTTTCAAAACTATAAACTCCACTGAGCTTTCACTACTCCTTACATATTGCTATACAATAATTTTTCACTATATTATACGTACATACATATTACTTACATATTATGTAACAAAAAACACTGCTCAACGTATTTGTTTTGCAAAGTTCATAGTCATATATTAGGATATGGTGAAATGTTACTTTGAAATCTGTTGTATTTTAAATCTCCTTTTCCCAATACGCATCATAAACTGATACTAAAAAACTGCTATATCCTTTTAGTCCGAAGACAACAATCAGTAATCTTATAATTCAGCTATGAAATAGGAGAGAGGTTAGAACAGCCAATGAAAAACATTCTCCTCCAAGCCTTTTAAGTGAATTAGATCTTGGGAGTGGAAAAGCGTTCAAATGAGAGAATTGGAAATGACCACAGGAAGTTCTGATTAGGAGCAGGAAGCCAGCAAGAGAAATGAGAAGTCAAATTAAAACATGAAGAACAAAAGCATTTTCTCTTAATATTATTCCCAATTAGCTCTCTCTGTATTTCATGCTATTAAGTATAGAAGCAAGCAATGTATTAGGGAATTAGAGAGTACAGAAAGCAGGGGAACTTAGCCAGGTCTCTAACATGCTTTGAACCAGTGTTTATGGCATTACTTACTGGTGAATCTACGCCAGGGCCAAAGTAAACTTCTTCTCCTTCCATCAAATACTTTCCCCAATCAAATTCTTCATCCTTTTCTAAGAGGAGTATAAATACAAAAACACTGAGGCTCATTTAACTCTGATTTCTTTCTCCTCTAAAGCCATTTTCAAAGGTAAAAATATCTTGGTATTCCACGTCTTTACAAAAAGAGGCATTCTCTTCCACTTAAGATCATGCCACAAGAAAATTATACACTCTGCATGTGAAATGTACATGGTAACTGCATATTCTTTATCATTTTTCACTTTTGTTGCTTACACACTCAAAATATACAATGTGGTGATCCTTCAGCATACCAATCCGTATTATGCTATACAATCCTAGGCTTCAATACAGGAAAAAAAAACATGCAAGGATGCAACATACTTATTATAACTAGTCCCACTTAGCTCAGTAGAAACATTCTAGACATATAATTAACATATGCATAAGGATCCAGGACTGTAAACAAAACAAAGCAAGAATTGGCTTATTCTTCAGAAAAGACACCACACATCCATGATGCTATGTGTATTACTTCAAAATGGCAAGCAAACTTACAATAAATTAGATCTTAAACATGAAGTTTACTCAACTGTAATTAGTGGTGTTTGAGATAACCTCTTCATATTCACATTCCTGGAATGGGCTGAAAGTGCATTCAAAACACCGCCGAGGGAATGTGCAGAGATCACTCAAAAAGGAATCTTAAGATGCAAGATTTTCTTTAGGTTAGTCTGAAATATTCTTCTTTCAGTCTATGATACAACACCACAAACAAACTGGGGATGGCACCCACTCAAACTTAAGCATAAGCCAAGATGACAGGCACTGAGTGAAACAATCCTGCTTTCTAAATTAGGGCAAGTGGGATCTCTGGAAGCCTGCAAAAGTATTGACCTGTCCTCAACTTCATAGGGAACAGCAATTTACATTACTGTTTCAGTAAACCCCCTACTGAGATGCAAGATAGTTGCTGAGAATAGAAAACATTTGTCTTTGAGCCTCTAAGTGCTGCTGTACAGGAGTTTTAGTAACTGATAGAAGTACAAATGAAAAATCATTATCCAGAAACTGTGCTGGACAAAAAACTTCATTAGCTACTGGAAGTACGGAAGACTTAAAGGGTGTTTTTTAGTGTATAAATCATACAGCAGAATCAATAAAGCACCCTGAAGTGAAGGTGATAATAAAACAGAGAGTAAAAATGCCTTTCTTATCAGATTGTGTTAACTGATTGTATCTGCTATTAGTAACACACAAATCTTACAAGCTTACCCGCTTCTTTGTCTCTTGGTTTTTCCACATAGTTGGTGTTGGATGGAGAATCAGATAAACACAACAGAAGAGACAGTATGGAATAGTGTGTATCTGTCTTTAAAACACGTAATAGAAGCAAGTTAGTAAGTGGATTAAAATATTTTAGCTAGGAACAGATGAAGCCTGTTATGTTTAGGAATGTTCAGCATTACCTCCCATTCTTCTGTCTCAAACTAGGAAAACAAAATCTGCACTGCTGGATCAGATGCTATCAGTTTCATTAGGTCTGCTCACTAGCCAATCAATATTCAAATACTTCAAAATCAGCCATAGCATAAACTGCCTCTTTCTGAGCTGATAATAAGAACCCAGAAATACAGCAGAGGTTAAAAAAAAAAAAAAGTCACCACAGGACAAGGGATAAAGACGCATTTTTAACTCTGATACTGCACTAATGCAGTTGTGAAACAGAAGCCTTCAGTCTGCCTACAACACTGTTACCAAGATTGGCATGCTGCAAAGATTTGTGTTATGATCTGTTTCATAGTATTTGCTGAGCACCATCACTTATCGAAGTAGCCTCTTTCTTCAGCCTGGTTCTGAGTTTCCACAGCATGCAGTTCACCAAGCATGTATTTTTCAATATAATGTTCGTACTTAATACTATTACAACAGTTTCTCAACACCAGCAGGTTTCGACAGAAACAAACATGTGAGCTAAAGTTTCACTTACAGTCATAAAACTCAGATACTGAGTCTTTTCAAGTTACATACCATTGCTAACACCTAAATGTAGCTTGATACTCCAAACGTGAAGAACCACACAACTATACTGCAGTTGCATTTTCAATTGCACGGTCAATTCTTACGATATTTGCAACATTCAAGTTCTTAAAGTGTCCCCTTGGGGGTTTTGGGAGGGTCTATTTTACTTAACTCTTAAAACAGTCACATCTAGGACTATGCATTCCTAAGTCTCCACAACACCGTATAACATAAGAAGCACAAACCATTGAGGGTTCTTGGGTTTCTCACAACGAATTAAAGGAAAACTTGAGAGGCAAGCATCAGTTCAGTATGAAGTAGTAGAATCAGGCTAAACTTAGAACAAACAGCTCTGTTAAAGAATGACATTATCACCAGTCAAATCATAATTCACAACAGCAGGAACTTTAAGTTTCCAAAGGTTAAATTAAATACGACACTGCCATACTGGAACCAGAGTGTCCAAGTGAGTCAACCTTTGCTGTTTCCCTCCATCCAATGCCCTAAATTGATTTTTAATGCAGAAAGCATCCATGATAAAACATATGCTGTAGTTTCATTATTTGGACTATGTTTAAGAGTGCTCCATTTGGAAATATCATGAAACTAAAATGCCCACCTGATGTAGGGTTAAAAAAAAAAAAAAAAAAAACACTTCAGCTCAGCTAGCCAGTGTTTCAAACAGAGAATCTAGTTATAGTATTTGTACAGTGTTGACCATAAAATATCTCTGCAAAGAGATGTAATTTAAGTCATGAAATAGTGCTTGCTGAAACCCTGAAAAGACCAGAAGCACATCTCTAAAAGAAATGGAGAAACTACAGAATACAACCTTGAGGATCCACATAAACAACAACTGCAAACCCCATGGTAAAATCATCTATCATTTCCAATACAATATCACTACAGTAAGCCCCCATCATCACAACAGACATAAGAGTGCTGGAAAAAGGAACTACCAGAAAAAAAAAAGAACGAAAAAAAAAGCCCAACACACATACCTTTGTTTCTTCAACACCTGGAAGTGGTGAGTTCAGAAATTTTTGCGTCAATCTTTTCCAGCTTGCAGCTTTTCCCAGGTCAGAATGAACAACCAATTTTTCATGTATTCTAATAAGAAGATTTTTTTGAGCACTTGTTCATGCAACACACTAACAACATTATTAAGCCATAAACATAAAACTTACCCATCTATTGTCCTCTCTACCTTGTGACTGTTCACATCAAGAAACCGGTGAAACCTGTGAGAAATCTGCATTAGAAATGTTTGAAAAATAAAACTTAAGTGAGGAAAAAAACAAAGCTGGCTTACAAATAAGATGACAACATATCAGTAATATGTTTTCTGCTTAATAACGCATGATTAATTCAGCAAAATCATTAAGCAGCAGCAAAATTTAATCTCCGTGCCTCTTATCTTAAGGAGGACTAACTACAACAGACTTTAAAGATGGGAAAATGTAATTATACTTGATGCACAGTTTAAACTGAATGGAGAAATACCACTGTAGCAGCAAAGCAAGTAATTAAATTAACTCGTCAGTTCAGTCAAATGTGTGGAACTCAAAACTACGACTGTCAGATATTCCTGTTGAAGGAAGAAAAATTACATGGGACTTGCATCACAAGCACAGGGAAAATATCCACATGGAAAAGCCTCTAAACCTTAATGAAAAACCTTTATTAAAAGTAAAGGACAGTGACAGAAAGAAAAATGAAAGCCCGAGTAAAAGAGGGATGAACTGCAGAAAGCATATGTAAGGGCAAAGTAAGAGCTGATGAAAGGTAAGTTAGGCTTTACAAAAGAAATGAGAGTAGGGCAAAGTTCTTCAGGTATACATAGAGGAAAACCTGGAAATCTGATAGAGCTTTTGCAATCCTTGCAGTTTGGATTGCATCAAGATTAGAGATACTCTCTATGTAGCCCTGAAAGTCAGTTTAATATTTTGCCTCAGCTTCCAGCACCAATTGCACAGAACAAGGTGAAACAAATCATATAACCAAAAGATGGAAAACTGCAACGTTTGCACGGGAAGCATAAGCTAAGTTTAGCGGACTGAATTTAGAGAAGCAATCATCTCAGTGTCAAAGTAATGACCTAGAAAAGGAAATTGCAAGCCAAGTAGCAAAGACATTTAATAACACTACTGCAGGATAAAGACATACCTGCATTTAAGAAATAAGAAAACAACTTAGTTAACCAGAGACTGATTAATCTGACTTCAGATGTGTGTAAGGCTTTGGAATAAATGTTGGAAAGAATAACTAAGAGATAAAAGTAAATGGAAAAAGCATGATAAAATGTAATATTAAGTAAGCTGCTCAGGCTAAGAATTTTATCTCTTCTGTTTCAGCACGTCATCTTACACAGGAAATCATGAGCTCAACTGGAAAATGGTGATAGGTAATAGAACACAAAAATAGACTAAAAGATGACAAAAAAGCTGCATGAAAAGGGAAAACTAAGTCAAAGGAAAGTTATTAGCAAAATTGAACTGGTTGATACTTTAATTAATTACCCTAACACATTAAAAAAACATTTAATGCTTTAGACAAGTTCAGACAATCATCAGCAGAAGAGGACTAACATATCGCACTGAGAGAATTAGATGAATCTGAGAACTACAGTATAGAAATGTATTTAACTCTAGTAATGCAAACCACAAGTTTCACAAACTTGCAACTAAGGAGAAATTCTACTTTTATCTAAGGGGCTCAGCAGCTGGAAGCACCAGAGCCCCTCACTACAAGAAAGACACTGAGGCACTGGCGCGTGTTCAAAGGGCAATGGAGCTAGTGGGGGCTGGAGCACAGACCTTATGAGGAGCAGCTGACGGAGCTGGGGCTATTTAGCCTGGAGAAGAGAAGGTCAGGGGAGACCTTACTGCTCTCCACAGCTACCTGAAAGGAGACTGTAATAAGGCAATTGGTCTCTTCTCCAGAATAACTGCAGATAGGACAAGAGGAAATGATCTCAAGTTGCCCCAGGGGAGGTTCAGGTTAGACATTAGGAAGAATTTCTAAACTGAAAGAGTGGAGAAGCATTGGAACAAGCTGCCCAGGGAAGTGGTGGAGTGACTGTCCCCAGCAGCATTCAAGAAAGGTGTAGACAAGGCGCTTAGGGACATGGTTTAGCAGGCACAGTGCTGACAGGCTTACAGTTGGATCTGATGATCTTGAAGGTCTTTTCCAACCATTATGATTCTATTTCAGGCTGACATTCCTCGTTGCTTGGACAGCACTATCAGCATAAACACCTTCCTCTTCCCAATCCTCCCACCTCAAACTGCTTGCTGTAAACCCTGCTTTGCCCTCCTCCGTTTTCCGCCCAGCCACCCACCAACAGATATTTAGTTATCCCTTGGTGCAGAACAGCCTTATTGGAGCCAGTGAATAAGAGGCGCAGTCTGCAGAGCGCTACCCAATGCCGCAGTGCAGGAAATGCGACAGCGCCCCTAAGCACTGGACGCAAGCAGCGCAAGCAAGGCGAACGCTACTGATTTTAAACTGCGGGACACGTTATGCTGCTCCCCGGGGCGGGCACGGGGCGGCACCGGGCACAGGGCGGCGCCGGGCCCTGACCTGAAGTTGGACCAGGCGAAGTTGAGCGCCATCTGGAACCGGCCGCCGCCGGGCTCCGGCTCGTCCCGCTCGTCCTCATCGAGGCCGGTGACCCGGCGGACCAGCGCACGCACGTCGCGCTCCTGCTCCCGCTCGAACCGGCTCCGCGGCCCCGGCGAGAGCGGCGACGCCGCCATAGCGAAACCAGGGTGGGTTAACGGCCCGAACGGCCTCTCGCGAGACCCTCCCTCCCTGGCGCCGCCCGTGCGCATGCGCACGGCGGGAAGGGGCCGTGACCGTTGGCGGTCACGTGAGGGGGGGAGGTACCTCCTCTCGCCCTCCCGCCGCGGCCGCCCGTTGCTGCTGGGGGTGGCAGTTGTGTCCGTTGCGCTGAGGCGCTGCCGCGCACCCGCCATCGCTCAGGGCTCGCAGCCCAAACGAGCGACGGGCTGCTTTGCAGTAGCTCGGATAAGGCTCGACACGGCGCTGTTGGCTGCAGCAGACCCTTGGGCTCAGTCCTTCGATGTCTTACAGCCGTGTGCTTTTTGTGCCCTCCTGCCTTGCATTACCCTAAGTGGCACTTGAGTAAGGAACTGCATTTCACCTTCTTTTGAGGAACATGCCACACAGATCAGCTGTGCTGCAACTGAGTTGTCCTGAAGCATCTGTTTGTGCTAAACCCCTACCTGTGCTCAGTGGAATAAAACGTTACCGGTGGCTCTTCTGTAAGATATAAGCGACTAGTATACGTGAGGATGAGTAAGAAACTGAATTCAGCTTTCTCCGCCTTCTATGTCAAAAGCCCGCAATTAGGACATGGAGCAACCTGCCATGCGTTTGACCCTTGGCGCAGTTTTAGAGCATGGCGGTAATAACACCCTGGCAGTGATTTTTCTTGTAAGAGAAATGAACCAAATCTGCTCTTAGTATCGGCACATTTTAGTGACAGTCCCTGCTCTACTGCGCTTGTCGTATCCTTTCTGTATTCTTGGGCTTTGCCTGGCATACTTGATTTTGCTGACAAATATTGAATTGTGACCACCATCCCTCTCCCCTTCACCCATCCCAAATAATCTTTTATTCCTTTTCACTATAAAAATGTTGATATTGACACAACTGAAGCAGCAACCGGCAGGATCCAAATGAGCTGCAGAAACAGAGGCCACAGAAAGAAATGTCCTTTTTGAGTCGCCCCTAAATATCCATCACTTAGAATGGCAAAGGATGAACATAAATTGCAGCTTCCCACAGACCAGTTAAATTTAGCCAGTCAAGAGGCAGAGACACTTCACATGCAACCTAAGTTAATTTGTGATAACTTTTCCATAGCTCTATGCCCTTGGTTGGAATATACATCAATTCAAAATCTCTCAGTAAGAGAGAAATCCTGAAGCAACATTATTCCTTATTTTCTTTGCCTTGGGCGAACTCTTTGCTGTCATAGATTCAGTGACGATACTGACTTAAATTATTCTTGCTTTTTTGCATGTCCTTACTGGACAGTGCAATAATTGTAAGAGGTTGGAAAGGCAGAGGGATGATGAAAGTTTAAATCCATACTGCAAACAAGAAATAATTTCTGAAAATTTAAGTCAGATTGTTTACATCAATTTAGGTTTAAATTAATTATATATAAAGCCTGGAAAAGATTTAATGGTTCCCAACCACTATATTATGTATTTTACATATTTTTTTGAAAACAAATTACATTATATACAATTTTATTACAGTCAGTTCAACAAAACAGCTCTAGGCAAAGAAAAACAAACAAAGCCTTTAAAATAAATTACCTGAAAAAAGAAAAATTTTCAAAACATATTTAATGTACCAACACATGCAAAAATATGTAAAAATAAAGTACTAGTATGATTTTATAATTGTTAACAGTACTAAATTTGAAATTTCTGTAAGTTTTAATAAGTTAAGGAACGCTAGTATGCTTCCATACTGGTAGGCTAAATCATACCTTAAGCTTCATGTGTAAAATTGCAAGGCAGTGATGGTCTGAATGCACATGCAGGTGGGAAATTTAGCATGACCATCAGCTCAGAGGGGCACTGCTGGAGATATATTATTTATAAAGCATTTACTAAGCATTCAAAAAAAAAACCTATAGAACTTTACTGATATTTCTCCAATATTCTCTGTTTGTTCATTTCTCCTGTTTGTTCTTTACATTAGATTAGAAACACAGATGCAGTCTTTTTACTTTGATTTAGAACAATATTTAGCCAAATAGAGTTTGGGTCATGCCTTGTCCTGTGTGTTTTCTACTCAAGATCTACGCAGTGAACAGTGGGTAAACACCATGATGGCATTTCTGGAATATTCTGAATGGCTTTTAAACAAACTTACTAGGTATTACAGCTTTGGTGAGGCCACACCTGGAGTATTGGGTGCAGTTCTGGGCTCCCTAGTACAAGAAGGACGTGGAGCTTCCAGAGACGGTCCAGCATAGAGCAACGAAGATGATTAAGGGACTGGAGCATCTATCGTGTAAGGAAAGACTAAGTGAGCTGGGCCTGTTTAGTCTGGAGAAGAAAAGATTGAGAAGAGATTTGATCAATATGTTTAAGTACCTGAGGGGAGAATGTAGGGAGGATGGGGCCAGGCTTTTCTCCGTGGTGGCCAGTGACAGGACAATCGGTAATGGGTACAAATGAAAACACAGGCAGTTCCACCTCCATGTGAGGAAGCACTTATTTACTGTGACGGTGACAGAGCCCTGGAACAGGCTGCCCACGGAGGTTGTGGAGTCTCCTTCTCTGGAGATCTTCCAAACCCGCCTGGATGCCACCCTGTGCCGCATGCTCTAGGTGTCCCTGCTGGAGCAGAGGAGTTGAACTAGATGATCTCTAGAGGTCCCTTTCCAACCTCAGCCCTTCTGTGGTTCTGTGATTCTGTGTTCTCTTTTGTATAGTGGCACTGCCATTTCTAGCCTATCGCTTCTGTTGACACGAGCATTCATGTGCCATCATTCTGGTTGCTCTTCAGAGAGCAAGTTCCAGGCTTTGTAGTGTCATGGTGGAATGTGTGTGTCTCCTGAGCCCTTCGTGGTGTGGAGGCATTGCAGCTACCCATTTCGGAGCCCAATCAGGAAAAAACATCTTAGTAGTTGCCTTGTGGCAAGCAGAGTTACATGAAACAGAGCTTTTAATGACAATGCTGTCTGAAAGATTTCCTGTTTCCAGGCTCCTTTTCCTCTCACACCGCACCCTCAACTGTGCTATTTGTGAAGCCACACAAGGAACTGAATCAGGGAACTAAATCAGGTTAAAAATAATCTGTTTAAATAAAGTTTTTTTTTTTTAATTTGAGATCAGTTCACTGATCCATTTTATTGGAGGTGTCAAGAAGTGAGGAGAGAAACTAAAGCCTAAAATGAAAACACGATGTGAATGGGTGGTGAATTAGCGGTAAAGCAGCAACTTCACAGCTTGCAGCTGTAGTTCTGCCTGTCTCCAGCCTAGTTTTGTTTTCATGTTTCAGTTTTGTCTTCTTCCTGATCACAGTCCTGTTTTTCCTACATGGAGTTGGAAAATCACTAGCCCAGATACCATCACTAGCTAAGATATAGCTAAGATGGTTGCTATCAATATTGGTTTGTGTCTAAAAGAAAGAGGCAGCACTGCAGACCTGAAGAACGGAGATTTGAGATCCAGAGGAGAAGTGAAAACTGAAGTGCTGCAGGTTGAAGAAAAGCAGCCAAATCAGGGCTGGGAGAGGGGCCTCTGGGCTGGACACAAAACGCTGGAGCTGACAAAAACTAGCACCTGTGAAAAATGGTCTTTATCTGACAGGTTCAGACTAAACTTTTTTTAGCAAAAGCATGGTTTAACTACAGGCCACACCACTATGAACTGTACGTATCTCGGCTAACATCTTCCTCGATCACAGAACTAGGTCATGTGTGGAGCAAGTGCATGTAATATCTCATAGATGTTTAGATGCAGTCACATTCTGAAGGAGGAGTCACAACCTAAGTCATGTTTTGCTGAGCAGTGAGATGGCTCCGAGCACGCTAACGTCAATCTCTCTTACCTCCCGGCTTCATTTGACAAACCAGTACAACCAGTGGGATTGCAGAGCTGGAGAAGGAATCCATGAGACGATGGAATGTGTAAGATGAAGGCCAGGTTGCAGAGGACGTTTGGACAGGTCAGCTATGTGGGATTCACACTTAATGCCCATGGCAAGTCACATCGCCCATCACTTTCATTAATCATCTCTTGCCAGCACAGCACAGCACAGAGTAAATTCCACAGGACTGATGGAATACACATGCAAAATACTGTGTTTAAAGAAATATTTCACATATTTTTTCTTTAGTATTGAGGATATTTGCAGATATAATTCTTTAATACTGTAAGGGTTTACAGAAAAATGATACATCCATTTCTTACTAAGTATAACACATGAGACTAGTGCAGAGGCACCAGTAAAAGGTAACACGTCATTAAGATACAGCAAAAAAACAATACAAGTAATTTTGAATATAAAAGCAGACAATAATATCCTAAAATTTACTTGATGATTTACACTAGAGTTTAAGAACTAGTCTCAAGCAACAGGAAGATGATGTACCTGATCTTTATCCTTAACAGGAAGGAGGGTACCCAATAGCTTTCTGCTATAATAGCTTTTGATGTACACCATTTTTCTGCTTAACAATTCACTTTTACTCTCAGTTCTTCATCTGCTAGAGTTTCACAACTGAATATCATGTAGGGCAGATTTAGAAAACTGCTGAGACCAGCTTTTTTAAAGTCACGCTTTACAATTGTTTGCACTTCCCGTTACTTGCACATATATTCAAATAGACTTTTCAGGGCATTAACAAGAAAATCATTAGTTGCCTACCCAGTTTTCACTTGTGCCGCACTGATGAAGAAAAACTTGGTGTAGTCCAAAAGAAAAAAAAAAGCTTTGTCAGTCTAAGCCATCAAAACAAGATAGATGAGTACTGAGAAAAAAACTGTAAGGATTCCAGACTGACTGAAAAAAAGACAGTAGGGCTAATATGAAGAATTTGCTGTTGTTAGTACCCAGTCTTAAAAATCAGTATTTAATATACAAAGTTAACTTTCTATTCACGTACATATTATTTTGTACTGAAAGCAATGCATACTGCCAGCCTGGAGCATGCTCATCGCTTTCAGCAAAGGTCATTGCCCACTGCTCATACGTTTGTATATTGTGTTCCTTTGAACGGCACCTAAACATTATTTTTGACAACAGTGTAGAATATTAGATAGACTTTTGACTGTAGGTGAATTATTCTTACAGGCTCTGGAGCACAAGAGGAGGCAACAGTCACTCTTTCAGATATATGTGTTGCTGAACCCAAATCAGAATCATAAAGTTTTTGTTTGTTTCTTCACAAATCCAAACCATCCTGTATTGTGTGGCTAAATCAAGAAATAGAAAACAGATTATTTGAGGCACAGTTCTTTCAATCACCTAGGGGAACAGGGCTTGACCTTTATAAGTGCTAATCATTACTCTAATTTGCACAACCTATCACATTCATTTATGTCTGGCTTTCCTTCCCTTCCTACCCATTCAAGCCTTCAAACCTTCTTAGGCAATTTTACCATACGTTGCTTTCGCTAAATACCCTTGCAGATAAAAATACTATGTTCTTCCATGACTTTCTTGACATTTCTTTCATTGTTAAGCCCTGACTTAAGTTTCCTTCCATATCAGTTCCTTCTGTGGGGATGTTCTGAGCATGTTCCTATGTGCAGAGACAGTGCAAGTTGGGCAGTAGTGTGCGTGTGTTGGTTTTGTGAGCTGAAGTGATGTGCAGTCCCCTCATGTTAGTAGGAAAACAAGAATGTAATGATTTTTTCCCCTGTACAGAAAAAAAAAAAAAAATCTTATGCCTGGGCTTTCCACCCAATTGAAGTATCCTATGTCTGCTCAGATTTAAATGCCGACTCCTCTGGTTTACATAGGGACCTGGTCATACAAGCTTCCCTTATAGAACTCTCTAATATATAAAATAACAGAGCACCCAGCCTTCCCAATCACCTTGATCAGAAGCTTCTTCAGGCATGTGTGCACTGTGATCTCTATGTACCACTGGTGTGGACACGATACGGGCCTGGAGCATTGCTCACAGCGTTTGCTAGGCCGCTTTCATGCCACCACCGTTTTTATTTGCACTCCTGGTACTGCAGCACTGTGCATGAGGGCATGGCCATGGCAGAAAACGTGCAGTCACCCCCATGGGAAGAGAAAAAGCAAGAGAGAGATCTTCAAGTGCTGTAAATTGCTAAGCTCTGTGATCCTAACTGCTCGTATTAACCTCTGCTGGTACCGAGTCCTTAATCATTGCCGTACGGCAGACTGGCCTGACGTGAAGATCATGGTGGAGCAGTCTGGAGACCACGGGTCCATTTTGGGAATGCTCTGCATTTAAAAGGAGCCTAAGAGCAAACGAGGAAAACTGGTAAAAGGAGTAGGCATGGATACTGTGGCAGTGCTGAGAGCTAACTGCACGAAAGCGCTGGAGCCAAACACAGGAGCAGTGTCCAGGGGCAAAGTCTCTGCTGCTGCCCACCTCATATAGTCTCTAAACTGCTGTCTCCATAGCACACTGTAGTTGTCTTACACTTCTTGATAACCTCGGAAGTTTTCCAGACTACCTTTTCAAGAGGTTCTGCTTGAATTTCTTACCTCTCTGGAAAATTCTATACAGTTTTTATTTCCAGACACTATGGTTAGATGGGTTTATTACCAACTCTTGGGTGCACAGGCAATCAGCAAATCTGAAACCATTTCACTCTGTTCTGTGCTGAAATGACAAATGCTCTGTTTTTCTGGAGATATTTTTTATGTCAAGCTGTGAGAAATTGAGTATCGTTAGGGGCATTTCTTCCTTATCCAGCTGAGCAATGGAATTATGGTCTGTAGCTGGAGTTTCAATGAAGTTTTTTAACTGACTTCCAGGCACAGAATGGAAGACAAGTATTATGAAGATTGCTTTCAAGAATAAATTAGGTATGAATAAATAATTTGCACTTGTCCTTGAGCTGAAATTTTCTAATGAGTATGTGGCAAATTATGTAATTGCTATATAATAGGCTGCATTGTGAACCATTTTGTTTGTTAGATCACCAGTAATTTAACACGATTACATTAAAGCAACAGAAATAACTTTGTTTTTCATGTGAGAGAGTTGCAAGAACTCAAAAGAGCTCCTGGCAGTAGAGATTAAGGCAGTGTTCGTATCCAAACACAAGTAATGTTCCTGCCTAAAAGGAAGAAGAATGCCAGCTGCTCAGACAGTCTCACAAATTACCACTGCCTTTACTAAGAACTGTTTTGATCCAGTGGCGTCTGCGAGGATGGGAGAGAGCCCAGAAGTGTAAGAGGGAGACAGAACTCAGAGCAGTTTCTGCATACCTAGCAGTTTAGCCTGAGGTGAGATCTTTGTGACCTGCTGGGTGAGAAGGAGCTTGGTGACAAAAAAAACAGCCTCATCGTGTCTGCTTCTCTGTGCCCTCACAAAAGCAGAACCCTCGGCAGTCTTGTTAGTGTGGAGCGCTGTTCTGGAGATAGGGCGTCCTCATGATTTCTCTTTTCAAATGGACTCACCTGCATAAGCCGTGTTATCCACTTGGGTCAAAAATATAATTTTAACTTGGCATCAATTCCACATTCACACACGTCATGAACCTTCCATGCGCCTGATGGGTGCAGGAACCTGGTGGGTGCATGCAAGCAGTTTAGCCCCACAGCTAATGCAGTTAAGACATCAATCTATATGTGAAGGAGTGTGTGAATGGGATCATGACTGCAATTGTAAAGGCATATTAGGATTTTCCATGTACCTTACAATGGGACTAGCTTGTTCATTTTGCTGGCACTATTCTGAGCTGACAAGCATACACTTTGAGGGATGCTAAGCAAAAATTGCCTTTGAAGATGAAGGATGAAGGTTTTACAAGCCCTTTAGTTTTTTATCCATGTGATCTGGGCACTGGGATTTTCATCCAGCTGATCCATGACTCAGATACCAAAAGTGTGGAAATTTTAAGGGGGAAGGGTTGTTTGTCTGGTTGCTTGAGTAGTTTTCCGTGAGAGTTGTTGGACTAACTGAAACACATACACCGTGACCTCTTACAGCATTCCCAAAAGTGCGCAGTCAAAGCAGGAGGGTCTGAAGGTGAGGAACAGCGCACGTTCAGGGCATCATTCCCAAGCGATGCACCCCTTGTTGCTAGCTTAAGTTTTCATCTTGGCCCAGCAGCTCCAGCCGCAGAAGATTCCCGCTGCGTAAGGCAAGTCCTAATGGCGAAAGCCGCGCTGGGGGCCCAGCCACCCTGCTGCTGGCCTGGACCAGAGATGAGCCTCATGTGAGGGAAGTGGTGGATTTTTGCCAAAGCACAGAAGAAAGCCAGACCAAATAAAGTCTTTTAGAATGATTAATCAAAATTGAATTGAAGAATGTGAGTTTTATGAAGAAAACTGGTAGAATGTCTCAACAGTTAAATAACTGATTGAGAGCTTGTAATATCCTTAAAATTACTATTAGCAGATGGCCCAGTTCACGCCAGTTACACAGACCCAAAATCGCTGTTGCCCACTTCCAGAATTTCAGTGACAAAAGCCTGGCACAGCAGTCTCAGGGCGGTGTGAAGCACAGCAGACAGTGCCTCAGTGAGAAGCACACAGGGAACTACTGGGGCTTATTTTTAGATCAGAAAAAAAGAAGGAAACAACACATGGTATTATAAAGAAAAGGAAAGAACTTGCTGTACAACATTACTCACTGAAACATCTGGGCATGCCATCAAATGTCTGAGTAACAGTTTTAATCGGGATAGCAATGATGGCTTGAGTAAAATCATGGGCACGTTTGGGCTGGTTTCGACTCTAATCAGCATGGTGAATAATGGAGTCAGACTAGACTGTGTGAATACAGGAGCAAATACATAAAATGCCATGAAACTCCAGAAATGGAGAGTTCCAATTTCAAGCAAATTGTGTTATTTTAAGCAAATATACCTGCCCTGTTAGGGTACCCCAGGCATATGGTTGTGACATGGAATTAAATGGAAACGTATTTAAATGGAGACACTCACCAACTGGACAACTCACCAACAGTTCTAAGTAAAAGACACAAACACCCAAGGATGTCTCGGCCAAACAGAAGAGCTGCTTCACAGCCACAGCTGCCAAAAGCAGGGCTCCGTGGAAAACGTGAGACATGGTGAGAGCACGTTAATAACAACAGCAGATCGGCTTAGCAGGAAGCAGCAGAAGAAAGAAGAGCAAAACAAGTGTCATGACTGCAAAGACAGATAAAGAGCAAAGCAAAAGCCAAAACACACCTGGAGCTGTGTGGAGAGCAGCTGGCCAGGCTGCCAGACGTGGCGGAGGGTGCCCTGCCAGCCTGCCGCTTCCCACGAGGGTTCCCATAGCACGGGAGCGCTATGGGCACAGATGCACGCGGACGGGTTCGTTGTGTTTCCTATTAGCCCAGGAGCCAGATCACATGAATGCAATTTACTGCTTCCCCACAGTCTAGTGGCCTCCACATGGCTAACCCGAGGCTAAAAATCGGGAGCTGTCAGGTTCAGACTGATTCCTGTTCCCAGGAATCGGCTGCAGCGGCAGGAGGGAGCGCGCGGCCGCGGCGCTGAGGAGGGCGTGCGGTGCCCGCCCGCGTGTGGACTGGCTCCATGTGGAGCAAACAGCTCGGCTGCTGGTAGGAATTAGGAGCTCAGGCCCAGGGGGAAGGTGCTCTGTGTATTCACAGAGCACGGCACCTGCTGTAAATAACCTTCCCGGAATTAGGAGTGGGACGCAGATCGCCCAAGCTGCTGCAGCATTCCTGCTCTGCAAAGAATAAAAGAAAGGAAACTATATTACGAGGTATGCGGAAAGCAACCACTAGGTGTATAGAGAAGGATTACAGGATGGAAATCATTTTACCTATCTACACAGACAATGAACAAGGAATGTCTAAGACGCAAACAACTTCATTAAATTAAAATTTTATGTTCCAGAAATACATATTTTCAAGGTAGATCTCATGCTTTGTGGTGAGGGGGCACAGAAGACCACTAGGGAGACTGATAGATTGACTCATTCCAAAGAAAACACTCATAGTAAATCCCCAGAGAGGGATCTTCCTGCATCATCAGGAATTCTAACTAGGACAAGCCCACATAAGCATTAGGCGCAGCAAGAAGTTGACAGACATATTTAGGACACCATCAACACGACTTCCATAACAACTAATGGATGCCAGCTGGAAATCTCAGAAAGGGAGTCAAAGTTGATGCCTTTTTGTCCAGGTTTCTGGCTGTGACTGTTTTCATATGATAAAAATCCTCTTGTTTATGCACAGACTTAGCATATTTATGGATGGGGGAGTTCCAATAGCCAAGGGCTTTGGCGGAACAACTGTTTAATTTTGTGAGATTTCAGGACAGGGATTTAAGCTGGCTTAAGGTGGCTTTGCCACCATTTGTCATGATGGACTTTACCAATTTGAACCAACCTTTTTTTTATAGCCATGAACAGCAGAAAAGCTGTAAAAAGGCTGTGGGTACCAGAGCCCAACGGGGTTTGTTCTAATTATCCTATATTCATTTGTAACTTGGACCCCTTTAGGTCCCATCATAAAAGTAGTTGACTTGTCTGAAGACAAGTCCCTCCTGCCTTGTACAGGAAACATTTTTATGTATGACCTTCCTTCTAAGATGGGAACACCTGTGTAATTTCATTGCTATCAGTGCATTTATTCCTGGTTTGTAACACTGAGATGAAAACCTAGTCACATTAAGGAAGAGCAATCACACTTTATCACCTCCTAATTCTAACAATCCCCTCCAAACCTGTCATCTCTTTTTTTGCTGGTAAAAATGGGATACTGCTGTAATTGGGGTGATCCTTGAATTATCATACCCACTCTTTGTCTAAAGCTAGTAATGTAGCTAGCTGTATTTCTTGTTAGCACTGAAATGGATTTAAAGTAAGTAGCTATTGATTTCTGCGCTGTAGAAAATTTATATGCTTGGATTCTCATAAATTAGACTGTTAATTAACCTGTTTGTCAAAAGGGACACATTTGTGCTGGGTTAGTTAACTGCCTCTTGGCAGATGCGTTCGTTACAGAGGGCAGCCCGAAGGCCCAGCGCGGGCCTCGTCTCAAAAACTAACGCTGCATGAGACTGTCTCTCACAAACACTCGTAAATTAATATCCTATTTCAATTAATTATTGCTATTGAGGGATACTGGAAGTCTCCATAACTAAATTTACATTCAGCTGAATTACCGGTGCATGGGGAGGCTCTGAAGAAGAGCTTTACTGCGGGCGGTGGGTTCCAGTAGAGGGGACACAGGCTCCAAGGGCACCAGGTCCCAGTGAGCTATCGGCCTGTCCTGCCAGCTCCCAGCTGAACAAAAACCAGCAGAAACATTGGGAATTGGTCCAAACGCAGATACCAATAAAGTTTGTTATATCTTGGTTTTTCTTTGTTTTCACCTGGCCTGCTACCTTCTCGGAGAAGGTGGCTCAAGAAAAGAATGACGGAAGAGGAAGAGCTGCTTTTTAAGCAAGTCAGATCAGTACAAAAGCCAGCCTAATACTGGCTAAATATAATATAGAACCTCAAAAATAAAAAGGAATGAGGAAAATAAGCAGAAAGTGAAGAACTATATAGAAGAAAAGAAAATCAACCAGCAATGCCATGAAGTTGTGACTAAGAAGCAGAAGGCAGTAAATGAAGGCAGCATCCAACTGTCGTGAAACTAAGGTAGGAAAGGTAAAGGCTGAAAAATAGCATGGATTACATCTCTCCAGACAGTTTCCAATATTTGAATAAGTTCTTATTAAAAGAAAATCAGTGTGGTCACTTAGCAAAGTGCTCAAATTGTACTAGTGTGTCCCGTGCAGTGAAGTTAATAACGTAATAAGATGACACTGAAAAAGCCGTCGGCAGCACAGAGCAGTTGGGCTGAGGATGGATCCTCTTTCTTTAAGGTGGGTCCCCAGAGTGACGCTGCGGGGTCCAAGCTCGGCATCGTCCGGGCTGTGACGTCCGTGCCCGGCCTGGGGCCGCACTCTGTGGGGACGGGAGTCTGGAGGAAGCACAAAGGGATCTCACATCCTCCGGACTCGGGGCATCAGCCCAGTGCGACCCCCGGGGCCACAGAAATGCTGTGGACTTGCTCACGTGCCAGCAACCTGCGGCAAACACGCAGTTTGTGGAACATAAAACGGATTCTTGGAGGAGGTTCACGGGAAACAATGATTCGCTGAAGTGCAAAAGCTGTGTCTGGGATGGGGATAAGCGATGGTGACAAAAGGAAAAGTGATGGACTCTGTTGTTTATTGCTTGGGGAAAAAAAGTGGCTTAGTTGGAAGAGGCGAGTGAATTCTTGAAGCTGTGATTGAGCGCAAGTAGGAAAGCACATGTTTGGGGAGTGGTGGGATCCCGTTTCCTCCTTGCCTACCAAGAGGTTTCTTGCAGTTGGCTCTGCTTGTGCTGTTTGACCTACGGACAATAGTGAGAAGCCCCTTTGGTTTCCTTGAGGACTTCCTGGAAATGAACACTGAATCCGAGGATGTATGGAGAGGGCTACCTTTATCACTCACATGGGGTTTCAGAGCACTTAACACGTGAACTAATTAGAGATGATAATTAAGATTCAACCCAATCCTCATGGGTGAAATTTTCCAGCTCAGCAGCAAGCAGGAGGAGCACAGTGAGTGCAGAAACTTCTGTTAGGAGACTTTAAGATACTAGCATAAAAATCAGAGTGGGGAGGAGTGGGTAGGTTAGACGTCTCCAGTGCAGGCACCTGCTTCTGCGGAGAGTCCATCTTAGGTTCTTCTATAGTCAGTGGGGAGCAGCAGCTGTTCCTGGGCATGTTTCATCCCGTTCTAAAGCTGGTATTTGTAGTAAATCAGACAAATGGAACCATGAAATCGCCCGTTTCTCTCCACTGACTGCAAAGGGCAACCAGCTCAGCTGGGAATGCTTACAGCAAAGATGAATAAAACCAGGAAAGAAGCAGCCCAGGAAAAGTGCCCACGTGTAAAACTGGAGCCGCCACAGGCAGCTTGCCTCTGAACAGTGAAGTCCATCACAGATTGTCTGTACCGAGACTGGATACAGGTGCAAATTTTCACAGGGATTGAAATTTTTATCAGATGTTTGTGAGAGGTCATTTTGTCACTGCATTTGCTCATCTAGAAGGAAATAGAAGCTTTGACAAGACAGTAAGCACACAGGCTCCTTAAGAGAGTGTCAGGAAAACCTAAGAGAACTGAAGTGCCCTATTTGGCCAGTCTGAAATTTGCTAGTTATATTGATGTGTGCTCATGTGCTATTTTCAAGAACAAATAGAAACTGTGGCCCCTAGAAATTGAATAAACAATATAATGGAAGATAGCCAGTTATTAAATGTGCCTTTTGTGATTCCTGTGTGACCAAACTGATGTCAGGGTTACTGAGGAATGTAAAATACGGAATACAGGGATACAGGAAAAGATGAAGGAGTCAACCAAAATGACAGTTTTTTTGAGAAAACCATGATGGTCAAAAAGAGTTAATTTGCAAAAACTCGCTTTATTTGCCTGGAAAGTCTCATTCAGCCATTCATTTCTGAAAAAATAGCTTACCTCTTGGCCCAACAACGTACTGACAAGCTCACCCACACCCTAGGTACCAAGCCAATATTCCTGTGTGAAGAAAAGTGAAGGAGAAGAACAGGCGGCACCTTTGGAAATGCACTGTTAGGAGAAAGGAATACTGAAAGGAACAGGGACATGATCGCAACCACCTGAATAGGAGCCATTTGAATAGGTGCTTCCCTCAAAAAAGTTTTATGACTGAGGAAGGGTTTACCCATAGCAGGGTGCAAGGACAGAAAAAAGAGCTTTTATTCCTTTTTGTGCCCTTTGAGTTTTCAAAAATCTTATCAGTGAGCCCAAGGAAAATATTTTGCAGAAATGTGATAATGAATAAAGAGTGTGTTTCCCAAACCCCCTTCCCAGTCAAACAAACCTACCATAAGCAAGAGCTGCAGCCCCTCTGGGCTGAAGGGTGCGTGTGCATCTCCGTAACAGAGGTTTCCACTTCGATGCTGATCGTTCTTCTCTAATTCATACGAGCATCAGGAAGGATGAGGTGGGGCAGCAAACACTTCCTAATGAAGTCACATACTCTGCAGAATATCTGCCCCGGCCTTGAACAAGCACCGTGTCTCTAAATGCGGCCAGGGAATTTTGTGGGATGTGGTGTCACTCGGGTCACCCGCAAGTAGCACACACACACACACACACACACACACACACACACACACACACACACGCAGAACCCAGGGAAGGCGTTGCAGCAGCTCCGGCCGGTGAGGGCACTGCTAAGGTGCTCACAGCCTTCCCACAACTGTGAAGGCAAAAACTTTGCCATTAAAATAAGCATTATTTTCCTGCATGCTTTAATATGAGATGATTCTCCATCCCGTCCTGAAACTTACTTCCATGTTTGGTCATTTCTCTCCCTCTGGGCTTTCCTGTGGTGCTGTTAGCAATTATTTGGTTTACGGTGCCAGGCCACGTTGATGCATTCTCAGCATTCCAGCCCTTTTCAGCTTCTGAAAGTGGGGCCTTTTCCCCTTCTTCCAGGATTTGCCATGGATTTTCCCCGAGCCTGCAGGGCCACTGGCTTCCATCCTCTTGGCTAAGCTCAAATTTACTCTTACATCCTCTCACCTCCAACATGATTCCCTGTTTTCTTTTGTAATTCTGTTTTCTGTGTTGGCTTGAGTTACTTAAACTGCTGACCTCCATCACTTATTTAAAAGAAAAAAAAAAGTACTTTCAATGAAGTGCCCCCAAATTGGACACTAAGAGGGGTTCTGCAGGGGTTAACCAGCGCATCTGTCCTGAATGCAGGGGCAGCCCCAGCAGCCAGGGCCGCCAGCCGTGCGGCCCCTTTTGGACACACAATCATTGATTCATGGTAGAAATCTCATTATGGGCTTCCATTTTTTGAAGAACTGCTGAGCAGTGTGTAAGACCCTACCTTCAAATGAAATCCAGTTCAATAAACAGCACAAAATTAAATCATTCACTGTCTAGTCTGCTTTGAGCTATTCTTAAACCCTGTGCATGATTAACAGATTAGAATGAGAAAAAGAAGCTTAATCTGCTCACTGCAGAGATACTTTTATTATCCAGTGCTGCAGATTGTTCTGTCTCCAGATTCTCCATCCATCAAGGCCCGCCGTTACGTCCCAGCAGCAGATGCTGTGACTAGGGGAGCACTGAATTTTCAGTTTATCCTAAAACATGGATATTTATGTCATGTCTTTTTAATGACCTAGAGATAAGTGACATTCTCAGTTCTTGGGAGGAGGTACATACTACCGTTTTTATTATTTTTCTTACAGTGGCAAATTTGGGGGGGCAAATACTATGCCAGCACACAGTAAGACACAGTTTATTATTCTAAAGAATTTATAATACAGATGAACAGGATAAACAGACTCTGAGAGTCTCAACCATGGGAAATAACTTGATTCAGGCCACACAGCAATTCAATATAAGAAAGGAATAAATGGTATCCAGATATCCTAAGTCCTACTCTTGTGTCCTATCTGTAATAAAGCACTGTCTGCCATGTGATTATAGGTTATCCTTTATATTAGCACTTTATACTCACATATACTCACATTTTCAGCAGGCATGGTGTTGAATGGTTTACAATTGGACTTGATGGTCTTGAAGGTCTTTTCCAACCCTAATGATTCTATATCTAGACCCTAAATGCTCCTCACTGGGAACTAGAGTTAACAGAGGTGATTGCTCTCTACCTTGATTTTCTTAAAACGGCCTGTTTTGATTAATACGTAACCATATGAACACACTATTACTCTTAAAATAAAAATATTAGACTAATACAGGACTGAGTCCGACAGAGTACGAGTTCCTCCAGTGAGACAGCAGCACATTCCACTTTCAGCAGAAACTGAGGTGAGGGTGCTCAGCATTTCGTAAGGTGAAACCTTATGGACCTGAAATATTATGTACACTGCATATAGCACTGACAGCAATTGAATGTCAGACACACCAAGAGGTCATACTCAAATGCCTCAGCTATCACCACATGATTTTTAGCACCTCAACAGCCAAACATTGCCAGCCTCATTCGCATTTTGTAACTGGAATTCACATAAATGTAGAGGCAGGCCAGAGTAAGGTAGACTGGCCTCGTCGTATATTCTTAATAAACATGCAAAAATCGCCCTCCTGCTGTTCCAGGAGGTGTTTTGCACAGTCTGCCCTGACACCCACCTTCACTTATGCCGCATACTTCTGTCTGCTGTTTTCTGACAAAGGACCCGAAAAGTGCTGCTGGCACAGAGGATGCTTCACGCTGGGATGTTCATTTGGTAATTCATTAAAATGGCCCGTGTAAGACCATCAAACCTCCTATACGGAGGAGCTGTAGAGCCCAGTTGGGGCTGTCCCTCCTGCACAGCCGATGGGTGAATGAAGCAAGGCCGGCTCCGAAGGTGCCGTGAGCCGCTTAGTGCTGCGGGGGGCTGAGGCGCGGGCTCGCGTGAGGAGACAGGCTGGCCTAGGAACAGGGTGATGTGACACACGGTTTCCTTTTGTGAGCTTCCGTGTGATTCTTCTCTGTCAAGATTTCAGAAACGAGTCAGACGGTCTATGACCCAGTTTTTAAGCACGAAAGTTACCCTGGCTGCTTGTTAGACAGTCATCCACTTCTGGGTGACAAGAAAACAGCAGGTATGATTAAATTAGTCACCCATTATCTAATGAAGTTATGTTTGAGAAAGTGGCTTTATCACACTATTTTTTTTTCCGGTGGGAACTTTTCTAGTGACTTACACTTAAATTTTCCGTGAAATGATGGCTACATGTTCTTAAGGCCATCCTTAAACATGGTTCTTAGTTCTTCGGAAAGTTCTTGCCGACACCAGCAGGGCCGGACTAGCGCTCCTGGTAGCCACCGAGGCGACGGGTAAGGCCAAGAGCTTAATGCACAGATCAGTTGGGCTCGGGCAGTTGATCTGCAAGCATGTGCCCAAACAACCACTCTAGGTTTGTCCAGGATGCCCAGACAGGCAGCACATGCTTGACAGCCCAAGGTAGGTGGTTTTGTGGAGCCAAAAGCTGTAGGACTGTGGGGAAAAAAACAACCGTAAAGCCCGTGATAGGAGCGTGTCGGCCTCCTACACTCTCCAACACCAAATTTTAACTGCTCCAAAGTATTTTCATTAGGACAGTCTCTAAACTGTTCTGTGTACCTAAAATTCCCAGATTTGAGACTGTTGTGTCCTTTGATTAAGAGTTGTTAAAATTCCTCCTGAAATGACACTGCTGTTGTTTATATTTTAATGGGAGTAATGTGAGAAAAACAGGGATAATCCCCTCAGCATAACAAAAAACAAAGAGTGTGCTGTAACTGGTTCTGAATGGTGGTTCAAAAAAAGACGAGTTCAAATACATTTTGTATTTATTTACCAAAATTTATTTAGTATGTAAAATGCCAAATACTAAAAATACTAAAATGCTAAATACTAAAATATTAAAATGCTAAATAAAATTTATTTAGTGTGCATTTAATTAGTAAAATTCTCCAGCCCTAGTCTCTCTTTCCTGACTCAAAGTCATTTTCTGGTGCTTAAATAAGGAAAAGATAACTTTGTATTAACTAATTAATTTTGTTATTGAATTTACTATACTCCTCATGGCACTGTAAAAAATGATTTAAGACCTGATTTTAATTTCATTTCAGCTTTAATTAGTTTTATTTCAGCCTAGTATTATGTTATGTGCAGTGTGGCTTTGGTGACATCTTTCCTTGATTTCATTTAATTGTGTTTCAACCTCCAAATATAATTTAATACAACAGAAATACATAATGAGTCACATTTCTGCCAAGGAGTAGCAAGAATAACATGAGGACAGGAGGGCTGGAGGACTAGAGCAGACAACCCTCTACCAAACCAAAAATCTAACTAACTCCTTCTTGTTGATAAGTTTATAGTTCTTCCATCAGCACCAGAAAGGGAGCAAAAGCCCCCTTACAAGGGCATTGCTTTTGAACTGGTGCACACTAACAAAGTGATACTGTGAAGAGCAGAGCTAATACCAGCAAGAGAACTGCAAGGTAAAGTCCTTTCCATTCTGAATTTGTTATAAATTATTTTCTGTAATTTGTTATAAAAGCTGTGTTATTACAGGAGACAGAGCAAATGCAATCTTTTTCATTCCGACACTGCTAAATTATGCATCTCAGAATGGCAATAAAAGACATAGTCCAAGTTTGATTGGCCTGTTAATTGGGGTTAAATATTAGCTGTGTGCAGTTTGGTTTTCTTTTTTCCAAACTACAATAGATACATACATTTTGAATCTTAAAGTCCTTTCATGCTTTTAA